>NC_092696.1:20364730-20964730 GCF_964275005.1 Diadema setosum | reverse complement strand
GAGGTCTTGTCGCCCCAGTGACGATTTATATACATAATATGTAAAATGCATATCATGTGGGTATGTGTCTACTTCAGGTAATAAAAAGAAAGTAAAGTAGATACAATTGATAAAACATGCTGTATCTGTATTTGTCCAGCAGATAATAGGGATGTTATTAGTCTTTGTAGCTGTCTGTTCAATAAGGATTACAAGTGGTATTTGTGAAGATGTTGAAAAAGATTTCAGGGAGACATAATATATGAAAAACTTGACAGCAAAAACAGATCAATGCCATTTTCAAAGTTATTCAAGTATTCCAGGTCATCATCAAAAAGTAAAAGTGAAATATTTTCAGCAATACTGTGCTTGCTACATAACAAGAGATATTTTTGAAGGTATTTGTGAGAATATCACATACATCATTATAATCATTTTCTTGGTTTTTGAGCAACTTCAGTCTAAATTATCTCAGTTGACAAAAATGGATGTCATTTTTTTCTTTTGCCTGTTACAAATTATCGGTATTTGTCATATTTACCTTATCTCCTTTATAGTGTAGGACACCTTGCAAAGATTAGTTTCCAGTCCTTGGCATATTTTGTACATTATTTCAAATTTGATCATGGATTCATTAATATACTGTACGTCCATTCGATATTTATTTCCTTGGATGATTTGTTATAAAAAAAAAAAGACCAAAGAAAAAAAAAACCCAGCAAGACATTGTTTTGTGTTTTGCTCAAAGGGATTTTTGTTTTTGTTGTTGTTGAGGAGCTGCTGTAATAGGTTCAATTTATGCCCAGAGCATCAGTAATTTAATGTCACATTTTAACTGCAGTATGAGTACAAACTCTGTAGCTTTTCCGTGCAATACTGCATATTTGTTCTGCAATTGTGTTTTTTTTCCTTTTTTTTTTTTCTCTTAACTTGTATGACATGCATTATGAATGCATTTCAATAGCATTCAGAATGGAGTGCCACTCCTTAGGGCCCAATGACATGGTATCAGGTTACTGTCATTCACAGTTTTCACATTTTTGATATGTGTGGGTGATAATATCATGGCCTATAAAATATTTCTGCAATGGGGGTGGGGGGGGGGGGATCTGACACAGTCTTGAATAAGACTATCACCATATAATTAATAGATACGTGTCTGTGTTCTCACCCCCCAAAGGGTTGTGCCTGACAGAACGAGTCACTGTCCTCAACTTCAGTGTATTCTTTTATTAAAGCATATTCGTTTTCGTGCAATATGAATCCAGTCTGCTACTTTTTTTCTTACATCCGTAGCTTTCCTCTGTGTTGTTACTTATTTACAGTTTCAATGTCACTGTGCAACAGTGAAAAAAGAGAAAGAGAGGTGTATGAGAGAGAGAGAGAGAGAGGGGGGGGGGGGGAGGGGGAGATAGAAGAGAGAAAAGGATGTGAAGTGACGTGGTGAGCTAAATGGGGCAGACACGTACACCCATAGACTGAGGAAGTGACCTAAACGGTTGAGCCTCTATTGCGCGTTGTATTCTGTCCACAGAGGTCCTACAGAACACTCCCCCTCCCCCCCCCCCCCCCGCCCTCATTTTTGTTTTGTTTTAGTTATGTGTCACGTAGCCAATTACAGCTGCAATGATCGAGTTGCGCCACTGCATATTACTGAATGAGGAACCCTACGCGGGCCACGTTAGCAATAATTCTACGTGGTTCTGTTGGGATAGAAGCAGCCAGTATAGGCACTAGTGCCATCTACAATGTATGTGAGTTGGATGGAAACTTCAGTTTTGACTCTGTGTGCTGGATTAACAAGCTCGGACTGTGTACAATAATTGAGTTATTGTATGCTTGTAGGCATTTTATGTGTTCAAACTGAAGTAAGTAGAGATAGTTTTGTGTGCTGCAAACATGTTCATGTGTAAAACTGTGTGTACAATATGAGAATCTGTAATGCCTTCATGTACTGCATGTATTTATAAAATGTCCCATTTTTATGTGTATTTTTGCAGTAAAGGGTTGGTTACTTGTAGATATCAGGCTGTATGTCAGTACATGTATTATATGACGGGCTTGATGACAAAAATACAGTTTAAGTGGCATTGTACACAGATTGAAGGGGTAATATCCTTTAGGCAGGCTTAGTGCAAGATACAGAAAGGTACAGAAAGACACTAAGAAAATCATGGTTGAAACAAACTTTGTTTGATGTTTCCCTAGCTGTCTTCTGTGCTTAATTACGGAACTTAATTTTCCTTCGTACTAGGTAGGCGATTTTCTCCAAACAGTTTCTGTCTGATTGTCATTTTTCTAATCATTTCCATGACAGATCTATGTTGAGACATGAATTGGCAGTAGTGCTTTGTGTCATCTTTGGAAAGCTTAGAATTTGAGAATCGATACCAAAGTCTGAAAATTGTTGTTTGGGGATTTCCAGGTCATTCACTATAAATTCTAGTTATTTTGAGATGTTATTGATTTTCTGTGTTTTG
Source organism: Diadema setosum (assembly GCF_964275005.1). Lineage (NCBI taxonomy): Eukaryota > Metazoa > Echinodermata > Echinoidea > Diadematoida > Diadematidae > Diadema > Diadema setosum. Next base: position 20,962,271 of record NC_092696.1, on the reverse strand, counting down.
TTTTGTTTTGTTCTGTTTGCTAGATGTGTACTTTCTCGCCTCTCATTAATGAGAATTCCAGTTGTTGGTCTCATGATTTTCAGTGTGTAGGTATGTGCAAGCATGCAGGTTTTAGAAGTACATACATTGTAGTTACTTAATAGTTTATTGTACATCCCCACAAGCCCACCACAAATGTAGCAGAGCTCCACAATCTTAATGGCAGGCAAACTCCTTGAATATTTTTTTAATTGTTTTTATTTTCTGCAGATATAAATGATAGAACGAAAGCAAAACGATAAGTTGTTTGATCGATTTTGCCAATGTAAGTTTGTTGTTTATTTGGCTTTCATAGTGCTGGATCGTATTTCATTCTATTTTTGTATTTAAAGGGATAGTGTAGTTTTGGTTGAGATGGGAATTCAGGTTTTAACTTTTTTGGGAGGTCATTCGAAACCACTTATATGAAATATCAAAAAGAGCATACAATTCTAAGAGGAATTCAAAATTTATTTGATGACAATCAGTTTTGAAATTGCATGGCTGAGATATCCAAAAACAAAGTGGTCCTAATATCATGTGGGACCCACCTTTTATTAGGACCAGTATGTTTTACTTGGTTTTTGGATCCTCAGCCATTTCAGAACCAGTTGTCATCAAATAAACTTTGAATTCCTCTACAATTGTATGCTCTGTAATACTTCATTAAGTAGTATCTAATTATCTCGCAAAAAGTTAAAACCTGAATTCCCATCTCAACCAACTACACCATCCCCTTATTGAGGAATTTCCCCAGGTATAAAGTAGCTGAGGAGATCTATCCTTCAAAAACTGAATGAAAATGAAACAAGTGCATGACCTACAAGCATTATCAAACTAAACATGATCAAGGAAAGCGAAGCTTTCGGCTAACAGAGATCAATGGTTTTAATGACAGCAATCACTTTCAAAGAGTTTATAAGTAGCTTGTTTTGGTATCCTCAAGCATTTAGAATCCTTGGAACCTTTTTGTTTTGTTTTATTTTTTGTTTATGAGTCTATCACTTTATTTTCATATTGCTTGGTTTCGTGTTTATTTAAACATTACCTCTGACCGACATTGAGGGAAAGATGGGTGTTGTTTTCCTGGTAAATCTTAATCAAGGCACTGAATCTGTGTAGCTATGTATGGGGAATAATGTTTTCCTTTTACACAAGGGTTAACATAGTGCTGAAAGAATTACTGTACAGTACAGTGTAGCGTGCATCACAACATGCCACTTTCAAATTGGGATATCATTTTAAATCTTTTTGATGTTTGCATGTATATGTAAAGTTTTATTGAAAAATGGTCTAAGTGCCATTTTAAAACATTTCTGAGTAAGTCCATTATCAGATAGAGCAAAATTAAACCTTTCCAGTAATACCTCACTTATAACATCTCATAGCAAGGAATATCGTAGAAGGTATGATTAGAAATATCCTGTTTTTAGCAGCTTTAATCACAAATATCTCAACTTAACAAGATTGGATTTAGTTTGTTTCGTGATAAAACTCTTCATATATTTGTCCTCATGTGGCTGATCACCACCTTTGTTCATTATGAGGACATTTAACACTTTGCATGCCAACGTATAAACCCCCTTTATGCCACATTATTCTGAGACCGCAACACATGAGGGTTTGTGGAAAACATTCTATTTTTCAAAGTCTGTGAACATTTTGTAGCTAAGTGTCTATGCCCAAAATGCAATGCAGCAAAATTGTAGAGAAAATTGCAAGCTTTGCTGTGATATAAATTTTATGACAAAGCTATGGCCTTCTCTTTTTTTTATCTGCTCAAATTATGGCCATTATCCAAAACATAATCCCAAAATAGACTGTAGAATTGAATTCATGGTTATGATTATGCTTAGGTCTTGGAGGCATGACTTTTTCAAGAGAAAATCTTGATAAATGAAACCAGAATTTACTTGAAAAATCCAGGACGGAACACCCTAATTCCGTCACCATGAAACCTCAAGCTCTGTGTGTGAGGAATGGAATCGTGTGATGCGCTTAATGCACTGTGGCACATATTGTGAAATATCAATCGATTTATCAATAGATTTGTGCGTGGTTGTGCATTTTAGCTTTTATAGGCAAAGTTGGCAACCCGATGACTGAGTCGGGCAAGGGAATGTGACACACGAAAGAGTATATGAATATATTACAAGGAAACTTCCGTGATGATATATTCACTTTCCACTTTCCATTCTGTCAGTTTTTGAGCTATGTGTGCTCTAATGGCTTTTGCCGAAGATCTGTAAATATGACATTTTACGGTAACGAATGCATAGTATCGTGAAGAAAAATGTCATCAGTAAGTGAGGGGGAAGGAAAAAAGAGTGTCATGTGTGGTTGCAACTGCAGGTCTGTGTTTCAAATGTGAAAATATTGAAGTATATTTAATTACTAGTACATACAAATTATAAGTTGTGTACAGTGCATCTATAGGCTTTTAATACATTATGGCAACATCTGTTGCATTTAGGCACCACACAGTGGTAACAAAATGATCATTTCTCTTTTATTATTTGAGGGCAAGAACTTTGAACAAACAAAGTATGGCTGGCGGAAGACAAAGAGTGGAAGGAAGGAGATAGAGATGAAACTATGTGGTAGGAAGAAATATTGTGAGATGAATGTGATGAGAAAAACACCTGACTTGCATTGTCACTTGTATCAATATCCCACTGTACAGATTGTTGAAGTGAGCCCTCTGTAGAGCAGAATGGGACAACAGAAGGAGATTCAGAAACGGTGGCTGCAAGCCAACACAGCGCGGTGCAGACTCTCCTGTAAATCGAAGAAAAGAAAAACAAACGAATGAATAAGACTTTGCCTCCTTGGTTATCTGGCAAGCCTTACACCCCATGATCTCACCGCATGAGCCATTTTCCATCCCATTTGCATAATATACTCTCTAACTCTAAAAGCCTGCGAGATTGACAGCTTACATCACTATGTACAGTGTAACAGATGCACACACTCCACTGGCTTTGATGCGCAGTCAGTTTGAGATACCTATCATAGTAAAACAGGCAGTTAAGTGGGCATCAATTTATGTCCGCTCATGCAGATAATTGATAGGTAAATTGCCAAGCCAACCTGCCAATTTTGCCGTCTTTTACACATATTGTATGCATTTGTGTGGTGTATCTAATTTTCACATGGTTGGATGCATGCCACACATTGTGTAATGAGTGTGTGTTATTTTTTGTTTTGTTTTTATAAATGTATGTGTACAATTCAAAGAATTAAGTGATGTGTGAGAGTGAATTTGTAATAGAAGAAACACCTCTGAAAATTAAACTTAACAGCATGCTAATTCGTTTAAACAGGAACTTACAGGGCAATTTGTACCGATGCGATGATTTTGGGTATAGTAAAGCAAAATGCAGTGTATTAAAGGACTGTTTTGAGTGCAAAAACTATGATATTAAAATGAAAATTGCACTTGATTAAAAAAAAAAAATGTTTTCTAAAATGAAGAGACAAAGTTCCGGAAGATTGATTAAAGATGATATCTTGTGGAATAGACCGATTTTACTATGGTAATGAAGTCGAGCTGAATGTCGGATGGTTTGGGGCTCTATTTAAATGCATTAATAAGAGCTACCTCACTGTTGGATTTTTATCATCTGTTAACATGAATAGGTATCTGGTTACCGGTACATATCTGTGAGGCTGTATTGTAATAATCATCATTTGCTTCATGTAGTATATATATTGTTGCTGACTCATATTGTGATCACTCCCACGCTTATGATAGCGAGGATGGCATGTTAATTTGACCACCAGCAGGACAAGATATGGTTTCCTTGATACAGTTTTTAAGCAAAAAGAAATGTATTGTTTTCCACTTGCGTCTAGAGTAGCAAATTATGGATTATGAATAGATTACAAGGTGATGCCATGGTCACTCTCAAGTACGAGGGCTTTGCTGAAATCATTTGAATAATTTCATACATTCAAGGTGACCCTCAATATGCTTCTCTGATTTCATTCAAATTCAGCAATGCTGTATCATTGCCAGTGTAATCAGTATTGTTATTCATTATACCTCTTTCCCTGGTGTTAAGTGAAACCCAAACCCGAAGACAAATGTGGATTGAGTGAAAGCAGCAACATTTAGTAGAAGACATCAGTAAAAGTTTGAGGCAAATCGGACAATCAATGCAAAAGTTACGACTTTTTAAAATTTTGGTGTTGGAGCCGCTGGATGAGGAGACTACTAGCTAGAGGTTATGACGTATGTGTGGACAACAATATTTAAACAAAATATAAAGGGAATTCCACAAAATTCACTTTTCTAGCATAATGAAAGAACACTTGAAAGCAGGGGAAATAATTGCTACCCTTAACATATGTCAGTATCTAGTTGATGGGATGTGTGATTTTCATTAACTATGAATTTTTGTGGAATTCCCTTTATATTTTCTTTATATTGTTGTCCACACATACGTCATAACCTCTAGCAGTCTCCTCATCGAGCGGTTCCAACACTAAAACTTTAAGAATTTATAACTTTTGCACCGATTGTCCAATTTTCCTCAAACTTTCACTGATAATGCGTTCTACTAATGTTGCTGCTTTCACTCAATCCACATTTCTCTTTAGATTTTGGTTTTCTTTAATGTCCTTCAAAATGCATTTACCCTTTAAGGCACACTGTTTTCCAAGATGCTTCTGACGTAAAGCCCTATTGTATCATAAAACCGCAAAAATCAAGGGGAGTGCCTCACATTTTTTTTTTTTTTTGATTGCGTACCAAAGTTGAAGAATGCATTGAGTTTCAAAAATATACAGGCATCACAGTTAAGACATGGCAAAACTATAAAGAGCTAAATATTTACAATGTCATTCTCGAGGGCTTTTCCTTGTATTTTTGGCAAGGTATCCTTTTTTTACTTTGTTGAGTGATAATTATACTTCTGAATGATCTGATTTCACCTTGGGCGCCTCAGTCAATGACTAAAAGAGAGAAAAAAAAAAAGAAAAGAAAATATCGGAAAAAGGAATTTCCTGAGCGCCCTGTTTGTGTTATTGCAAAAGTTGAATTTATGATGCTACAAATATTGCACAGTTTCCAATCTGTGTTGTCACACACACACACACACACACACACACACACACACACACACACAATCATTTGAGCCATCACAGAAAGAGTGATCAACTTTTCAGACCAGCATATTGGCAGTTACAGGGCAAACATTGAGTAACTGTGATCAAATTATTGTACAGAGAACAAAAAAGTCATCAGCAAGATTGTAATCCTGTGTACAAAAGCAAACATAGTTTTTTTTTTTCTTTCTTCTACATGTATGTTTGTTTATGGAAATGATGCTACAGTCACTTACAGTCTATTACTTTAAAATAAAGATAGGAGTCAAAAGCTAGGATGGATACATTTATAAAAGTATTCTGAGATGACTTGATTTTGTTCACTTTCTCATTACAAATAGATATAGAAAGATTGATTTGATGGTTATGATTAGAAAAAACAACAACAGGATTTAAAAGAACAAACAAACTAGATTTGAGTACAAAAAAAGTAGGAATCGTCAAGATCATGCATGCATTTTCAAGACACACTGATTGTAGTCCTGCATGGCTTGACATGGACAAAGAAGGGTATGAATTACATGTAGGCGAAAGGAGAAAGGAAAAATACATGATATGTTGCAATATGCATAATTTCTCTATTTTCAGCATTTTGATGCATGGTGATAAGAACTACGTAAGTTTTATTGTTTTTGGTTTTAATTACAGTATTACAGTATTTTTTGCTGTTGCCCCATTTACATACCAATGAGAAAAAAGGTTACATTATTTGCCTGACAATTGTTCTCATCACAGACTCTTGTGATGTGTGCTATTAGATGAGCACATCTGTACCCGATTGTGTGAAATGCCATAATACATGTAGTCCCACATATGGGAAAACATGCGGGCGCTGTGAGCCGGATTGAACAATGTAGAGATTAATGCCAGCTGCATGCTTTCCACTGTTCACTGCTTGATTCGTGACTTGATACCTTTAGCAAGACATAAAGATTTAAGGACAAGTTCACCTTAAGCCATGGATTGAGAGAATGCAGCAATATTATAGAACACATTCAGAGAAAGTTTGAGGAAAGTCACACAACTCGTTCAAAAGTTATGAATTTCTAAAGTTTCGGTCTCGCCAATCAGTTGAAAATACTTCTATATAACAGTCTTTAATGTCACATGCGTAGAACACTACAGAAAATATATAGAAAATTGAACATAATTTTACTTTTCTGGCATTATACAAGAACACTTCACTTGCCTCTTTGAGAAGGCAGGGGGAATAATATTACTTGTATTAACATAAATTGTACACTGTATATTGGTAAAAAGTTGAGGTAATGTATACTTTAAAGAAAAAAATGAATTTTGGGGGAATTTGTCATTAAATTTTTCTTAGGTATGTGACCTCATAAACTGTTATTTATGCACTATAAAAACTAGCTATTATCACTATTTAAAGTAGTAGTACGTAGGCATAGAAGTCTTCTCATCCAGCAGTAACTGTGCAGAAACTTTAAATTTTCATAAACTTGTGAATGGACTTTCTGATTTTTCCTCAAACTTTCACCGTGTGTTCTACTAGTATTTGCTGCTTTCACTATATGTATGTTAAGGTGAACTTGTCCTTTAAACTCATCAGTAGCTGTAGATGCCGAATGAAACTACGTTCATTAATGCTATTATGCTAGTTTTTAGGACAGTGAATGCCAACGAAAATACCACAGCATTGCTTTTCAACTAACCAAGTTCAGCGTAAAATCTAATTTCTCTGTCTTATCTCAATGGGAAATGTTACATGATTAAAATGCATTCCTTGGAAATTCATTTTTTTTTTCTGGATGCATCCATGCTACTTATTCTTTAAGAAATGTTTTACTTTATGTGATTTAAAAGTACAAATTATTTGTGCAATTTGCAAGGAAATTGTTGTGTCATTCCCTATTACATTGTACATGAGCATGACTGAGATTTATGCCTTTGGTTCTCATTAAAACAGTGTTACTGCAATCATCACTTTGTAATAATTGATAAAATCCCCAAACAGGAAGGGCATGCTGATACAACCTTGCTTAATACATGGGATAGCCATTTCTTTGTCACGTATGAATTTATTGATAACTAGTACTTGAATTTCTATCATATGTATGAATTTATTGATAACTTATTACTCTTTGTTGTTATTGGTTTTGCCATTGTGAAACCTCTTTCACTTTCATATTTTGTTTTGTTTCGTTTTATCCTTGAAATGTGAACAGGGCAGGGAGCAGAGGAGCAAGATGAATATTTTGCCAGAGAGCTGCTGAGAGCTTCAACCAAGTTTCAGGCTCAGAGGAGTAGGGTGAGTGTGTGGGAAAAACAAACAAACAAACAAACAAACAAACAAGGCAAACAACAAGCAAACAAACTATTGATGGGTCATTCGCATGAAATTCTTAGTACCGTTCTGATGCGACGAAATTCATGGTGGTATGAAGACGTCATGCAAAGCATATTGAATTGCAGTAGATTGAAAAAAACAAAAATGAGGAGGTATGCGTTCATTGAAGTGGGTCGCAACTTCATTCATTCATTGAAGGTACAGGATAGATTAAATGAATATCTTAACATTTGCTTTGTACTGATACTGTATTCCTTGAACGCAGTCCCAAGTTTCAAAGGATACACACTAAATAAGAGTGCTGCCTCATTTTAAATGATATTTTTGGATGCCATTTTGATGTATGGTTATGGGCTGATAAAAGTATTTTTGAAATACAGTGTATTATGATTTTAATACTGAATATTTTTTAATAATGATTTTAATCTTCAAAAAAAAAAGGATAGCAGGATATTAATACCTCTTAGATGGCTAAAGAGATCAAGATGTGAGGGCAAAAACCTCAAATTACACATTTTATTTCTTACGCTCATTCTCTCTGATGTATAGGCTATTTTGGTCTGATGTTTTCAAAGGCTGCATAATGCTCTGGTACCAATCCCTTTTTAAATACCACAATGATTCACTTGCAGTTTTAGTTATTGTGGTTGCTTCATGGTTTCCACCTAGTCTATGTGAAGCTTGCTGTCATTCTTTCTGTCAAAACATTTGGAATCTTGTCAGTTACCCCCTGTTCAGACGCAAGCCAGTTTATACCAAAACTCGATAAAGAAATGACGTATAAAGAATCATCGTATAGCCGACAGACCGTTCGGACGCTAATTTTGACCATTGCGGAAAAACGTTGTATAGATGTGCAGTTTCTCAATGCTGATTCGTTATCAAGTTCTAGTTCGAAATGATGCTCTGACCGTCGTTTCGCTATACACCGTTTCGTTGAACGTCGTTTCGTTTAATAGTCAGCGTTCAGACACAATAAATTCATTGTATAGCTATACCGTTCTAGTATAATTTTTTTTTTTTTTTTTTGCGTCTGAACGCCCTGTTAGTCTGCCCACCGTCTGATAGCCTGAAGGTGGGTTCACATTTGCAGTGAAATGCTGCAGCATTGTGTGTCAGTAACGTCTGATATTGTGAATGCAAACACACCATGGCTAATATACCTCAAAGTACACCACAAAATACAGTGCAAAATGACGTTGTATCTGGGATAGTAATTCACACTTGGCACTGAATACTGTATCACCAGGAATGTTCTTATAAATGCGTTTTGATTTCGAGAATTTCATGAGAGCCAAGATTTGTGAAGTCAAAATGCACATGAATGGTCTTGTCTACACTATACGTATGCATTGAATGCCAGTGACAACTCGCCCAAATTTTATGCTGCAGAAAAGGCCGTTGGCTCCAATTTGCACAAATTTCATGCTGTTAAAATATCTTGCTTTACTGTACACTAGCAAGATATGTGTGTGAATTGTGTCACAGAATGGCGACGATCGTGCAGTAGTGGTGCATTTTACACATGACCTGACACACATCCTGTCGTCTACCCATATTAGATTATGTGTGCATGCACAGTGCTTACCTTAGAGAGATGAACTTAAGGGCCAGAAATATCATGGCATTTTAGTGAATGGGAAAGATACCCAATGACAAAAACTATGGAATATATTATTATATATAATCGCCAATGGGAATGGCAGCAACAAATAAACTTTATAGTAAATTACAGAATACCATGATGGCAATTCAATGTGAATGCACCTTGTGTGTGATTAGTGAGAGTAAAGCCCTCGATTATGAGTAAAGATTGAAGCGTGTCGCGAAGAGCAATATCAGTTTTTTCTTGTATCAGGGGGGAAAGAAACCGCATAACACCAGTGCTCTGGTAGACCACTACCTTGTGGTTGGGTGATATGACAAGGCTAATAAGATTAACCCCAGATGTTTGTATGTCAGTCATATCATCATCCTGTGGAGATCACTTCCTGTTCCCTTTCTACTTCGTCACTTTTTGTCTTCCTGTTTTCTTCTTCCCTTTTCTTTTTCCATTTTCTTCCTTCTTCTTCCCTCTCTTTCTCTGTCTGTCTCTCTCTTTTTTTAGTTTGGGGGGGGGGGGGGGGGCGAGGGGGGTTAAAGTGTACCAATACCCTGAGTTTTCTTTAGGTACTGTAAAAGTGGAAATTTTTGCAGTGTTGAAATTTCCGCGCATTTCACGCAACCAGAAGTTAGCACGAAAATAAAAGCATGCAAATCATCCTCAGCTGCTTTTTAATGAACATAAGGGAGTCCCAGTACCAGAGATTTAGAAAAGAAAAAGATTAATAGAAGAGAATGGTTAGATATGTGTTTCATGCTAATCAGGCTATCAAAAACATTGTATTTTACAGTAAACATTGCTTGCATACCCTGAAAACGTGTTCCAAGGCCCATATAGTTGGTTGCCACCCGAGATGTTCTCCTCTTGAAATTATCTTAAAGGACAAGTTCACCTTCATAAACATAAGGATTGAGAGAATTTAGCAATATTAGTAGAACACATCATTGAAAGTTTGAGGAAAATCAGACAATCCATTCAAAAATTATGAATTTTTAAAGTTTTTGTGCAGTCACCGCTGGATGAGAAGACTACTGCAGCGTATGATGTCATATGAGTACAACAATATAAGGAAAATATAAAGAGAATTTCACAAAATTTCATCTTTTGAAAAAAGTACACATTCCCTTGACTCGTTACTGACATATGTTATGGGTAATACTATTCCCCCTGCCTTTAGAAAGAGGCAAGTCAAGTGCTCTTTTATTATGCGAAAAAAGTGAAAATATGTTGAAGTTTCTTTACATTTTCTTTATACTGTTGTACGCATGCGACATCACAAGCTGTAGTAGACTCCTCATCCAGCAGTTCCAACACAAAAATTTTTAAAATTCATAACTTTCGCATCGATTGTCTAATTTTCCTCAAACTTTCACTGATGTGTTCTACTAATATTGCTGCATTCTCTCAATCCTTATGTTTATGAAGGTGAACGTGTCCTTTAAATTCCTGGCAGTCACATGTTTACCAGATTGGTTCTCCTGTGGAGACACAATTGAGGAGGTGCAGCTAAATCTTTATCAAGACTGAAACTTCTGGGACCAACTGCAGGCTTGTCGGACATATTTTGTAACATGCATGAAGGTGCAAATGTACACTGTACAATGTACGGTACCTGTTTTGTGGGGTTTGCAGTTGGCAAGCAGCATCTTAACATTTTGGTAACTCCAAATGTCATCGGAAATGCTTTTCACAAACGTGATTGCAAACGAGATATTACAAGCTTTTCATTCTTTTTTTTACTTTTTATTTTTTTTTTTTGCCATCTGAATGTACTGCATTTGCTCGATAATGTTTCACCTTGTGTATCGAGGCAACGTAGGAAAACAAGGCAAGGCGGCATTGCACATGAGCTGCCCATTTCCGAAACAGGTTGGGGAAGTTGGCAAGGGCACCAGCTACAAGTTTGGTCTCGTTTTGACAGGGAAAAAAAGGGTGAGGTTTTGAAATCTCGTACCAGTTTTCGTGATTACATGTCTGCGGGAAGTCCAGCTACACTTGTGTTATAGAGCTGTGGTACCAGCCAAAAACAAAGTACTTGATTGTGAGGCATCACAGTTTGGATAATCACAACATGCCAGCTGCTCACATATTCCTGAAGGTACAAGTATGTGTTTCTTTTTTTAAGAATAGTAGATGTTATAGGGTGCATTAAAGCAAACTTTTCTGACCAGAAAAATGTTCTTGAACCATGTATGAGGATTATATTTTGCTATAAAAGTGGTAGTCATGGCGTGATCACAAACACAATTTTCATACAAGGTTTGTTTGTTATTGTTGTTTCTTTCTTCACTGTGAAAGTGTGATTCAAAAGTGTTTCACTAAAAAAAAAACAGTTTTGAAAGTTTTAGAAGCTCAACCATGATCTCAAACATGGTTTACATGGCACCACAGTTACACGCACCCTGTATGACCTATTTCAATTTCCAAGGGACAAGCTGCACATAACGAGGTGTGCAATGGCACAGTCTGAGCACTGGTGAGCTGCCAGAAACATGCTCAGGAGAAATTTTTATAAACACTCTTCCAGTCAAACCATGTTTCAAAACTGTGTTGCAAAACCACAGTTTGATAAATGTGTTTAAAAACCCTCTGTTTCAAAACCATGTTTCTTGATATACTCTATATGCCACATATTTAATAGCGAGACTAAATATTCGTGAATCGGGACTTTCCGACAATTTCACGAGTGGTTAAATTTGCAATCCTGGAGTACTGAACTGAATGGAGAAATGTATACTTGTATGTGACGCTTATATCGGGATCAGAATCAATATTTTTGTGTGTGTTTATTTTCGCAAATAGCACCTGACTTACGACATTCGCGAAAATAAAAACCTCGTGAAATATTCGGCATATACAGAATGTATAATCTTGTATTGCTGCCAAAGATATTTGATTTGTCAGCGCTGTGGCTACATATAAAGTCATGTAGCATTGTTTAATTCTCTAGATTTTTCAGAGCTTATCTAATGGTAAATGATTTTTGCAAATGTCATTTTGATTTTTTTTTTTTTTTGCTTGATTTAAAGGACTTTGTGCCAAAGGGTACTATGGTAATGAGGCCCTCTCTACAGCAGTTGCGTTTACAAAGCTGAATAAATCGGGAAGTCCCGATTCGCAAAAATTTAGACTCACTAAATATATGGCGTATACAGTAGTTAGTATGTACTGCTTTATAACTGCAAGATTATTCGTAAGCAGCTACAATAAGTGTATTGAGATTTGTACATTTGTTGCTTCTTATTTTTGTGGCCAGGGTTGGTTTTTACGTGAGTTCAGATATACCAAATAAGATTTTTAAAAAGTGCTTCCACAATTACACTGTAAGGGTGATTTATATTAGAAAAGTGAGTCTTCACTTTCAACATCTTTGATATTTGTATTGGGTTACATGATTGCAGATTTAAAAACAACAAAAATATGAGGGATGTGTGCATGTCAGCGTGAGTTCTGTGTAGTGGTGATACTACATGTACCACCTTAGCTACAATAATTTTGCTTTTTAGATAAAATGATACTGAAGAATATCAATTTTGTAACTTCTTTTGAGAGAGAGAAAAAAAATCTGTGAAACTGTAGAAATGTAAAACTTTTGTGCAAATTTAATATTTGATTCTAGCAAAACTTTAAACATTCCTATTTGTTAGATATTGTTATTTTCTGTAAAGTTTAAGTTCAGTGGGGTGTTGCAGTGCTCTTAAACCCGTTGAGGACAAGTCCCGAGTATACTCAGGCAGGTGTCTATGGGAAATGTGTGTTGTAGCAAAATCAGCCAGTCCTCAATGGGTTAATATCATGGGGGAATAGACAGTGGAAAAGTGTTTTAATCACCTACCTCCGCCAAGGGAGGAGGTTATTTTTTCGTTACCATTTGTTTGTTCGTTTGTTAGTCAGTTGGTTAGTTTGTCCGTGTGCAAAATAACTCAAAAAGTAGTGAACAGATTTGGATGAAACTTATAGGAAATGTTTAGAATGATACAAGTAACAGATGATTAAAGTTTGGTAGTGATTCGAGACTTTTGGGGGAATTTATGAAGGATTTTTGACATTTTGACAGGTAGGGTCAATGAACTTAGGAGTTCAGGCTGCGCGTATTTGAGGTTTGCATGCGCGCACTAAAGTGCTTGCTCTAGTTTCTGCTAGGGCGAGGCGCACCGCGCAGCTGAGGGTTTATGACGTAACAAAGGCTTCTATATTGGGAAATCGGGCAACTTTCAGGACACAATGCTATATAATGGGTGGAAATCACTGATATCTCTATGGAAGAACAAGATCAGTGGTGGAAATGAGCTGCATGCTTGGCGGAGGTCTGCGCTCTCAGAGTGCTTCTCTAGTTCTTTTTGTGTTGGGAGTTGCGAATGGCGCAGAAAACCCCAAAGCATTGTACACACCCTCCGAAGTCCCTTGTACAGAAAGGGTAAAACTTGGCTTGATTGGGGTTTGACTCAGAGCAAGCCATGAATGCTCTATACCTAGTGATTAAAGGACCGCTCTGGGGCTCATTTGAGCACGAGTTTTCTCTTCGGCGTTAATCAATTCAGGAAAAACACTCATTTCCCCCCTTTGGTTAGCTTTGACCTCGACTGCTAAAAGCTGTTCTCTCTTGGGAAAGGAAGAGCATTCTCATGCTACTTGTATAGGACAGGCAGGAAAAAGAAAAAGAAAGCAATCCCAGCATCTCTAATTAGCATACCTTTGACCTCCAGTTGTCATTTTATAGCGTGTTAAAAACCAGACTTTTACTTTAAAGGGAAACTCAACATCATGTGTTCAGGTTTACATTTTAGTATGAAGCATTCAGCAGAGCTGCCAAGTCTCCCTGATTCTGCAGGAGTCTCCCTGAAAATGTCAAAATCTGTTCATGTCTGAATAAGAGAATATGAAAATCTCCCTGATTTGGGAATTATTTTTGCCCACTGAAATGCATGTAATACATAGATATCTCACCCATTGCTGTGTGGAATCTCCCTGATTTGGATGTGGGAATGTTGGCAGACCTGATTCAGATTCAGAAACAGAACAGCAATCAAACTTTAACATGAGGACTAGGCCTACATATTAGGCCCGTGCACACACAACGAAAATCAAAATTACAATCGCGATCCAAATTTTGATTTTTTTTTTTCGACCGTTCATACACAAGGAAAAATCGCACTTCGCAGCAAGGAAAGAACGATCAGTGGCCAAATTGCGCATGCGCGAAACTTGCATGACCGAAGACTGACCCCGCAGTCCCAATAATGTTGACGTTCACGCGCTAGAACGATGGGATTAAAAATACCGATTTCCGAATCTCGATCGCGCTCACACACGCGACGCTTGGCAAAATAATTGCGATTATTCTGAAAAATCGCACTAATAGTGCGAGTTGGATCGCAATTAGGATCGCGAAAATTAGTGAAATTTTTCTGTCCACACAGGAAAAAATTTCAAAATTTTGATCGCGATAAGAAAATCGATTTTTAAATCGCACTTTTTCCCTTGTGTGTGAACGGGCCTATTGTTTCTAGCCATGATTGGAGAAATGATTGGAAAGTTTATGCCAACAAGAATAACAAGGGGTTCTAGAATATTGAAGTACAATGTATGAAAAACTTTTTTAAACAATAAGTGTGGTTAAAATTAAAAAAAAAAAAAAGTGAGATTGAAAAGGTGATAATACTAGGTTCAAAATACCTCCAAAGGGTTGGGACATGAAACTATCTTTTTTTTTTCCCCATGTGGTCTAGAAACTACATGACCCTCTGATTTTTCACAGCTGTCATTGCTATTTATATACAATGAAGTGATGGTGTGACTAGTCTTTTGTTATCTATAGCTTTAAAGGAAACTAAAACCCAAAGAGAAATGTAGATTAAGTGAAAGCAGCATTAGTAGAACACATCAGTGAAAGTTTGAGGACAATCGATGCAAAAGTTATGAATTTTTAAAGTTTGTTTTTTTGGAACCACTGGATATGGAGACTTTTTAAGTTTACATTGTATAACATCATGTGTGGACAACATTCTAAAGAAAATATTAAGAAAATTCCACATGCTTTCACTTTTCTATTGTAATGAAAGAGCACTTGACTAACCGCTTCTAAAAAGCAGGGGGGATAATTACTACCTTCAGAATATTTCATTTCATTTCATTTCATTTTATTGTTTCTGTATGGTACAATAATATACGCAAGTTGATTTAATGTGTAATTTTCATGAAAAATGAAATTTTGTGGAATTCTCTCATGAGTTTTCTTTATTGCTGTCCACACATGACATCACAAACTCTAGTAGTCTCTTTATCCAGTCATTACAACACCAAAACTTTAAAAACGGAACAATTTTTGCATTGATTGTCCAATTTTCTTCAAACTTTCACTGATTTGTTCTGCTAATGTTGCTGTTTTCACTCAATCCACATTGCTCTTTGGGTTTTGGTTTCCTTTAACCTGTTGAGAATGAGTCCTGAGGACACTCAGGCAAGCGTCTTTATGGGAAATGCGTGTTGTGGCAAAATCAGACCGTCCTCAACGGGTCAATGCTGGTTCTGGAAAACACATCCGTGCACAAGGCTGCAAGTAGTGGGTTGGGACCAGCCATGAGCATGGTTTGCAACCTTTGTGTTCACAGATACTCGGGGTACCCGAGGTTGTGTAGAACCCGTTTCCACGGCGATGAATGACTGTGACGTCATGCTTCGCTGCCTTATTGATGAAACTGTAAAACAATGTGATGATGTAGAGAGTGTAATGTAGTGTACTTGAATTCAAGGCAATACAGGAAAAGGACAGCAAGATTTGTTTGTTGGCGGAATTGAACGACCATGATATAATAACTTCAAAACATCTGATGATGCTCTTTTCTTTTCTATTTTTTCCCTCTTTTGATTAATTCTTCCAAATTAAAGGGTCTGTACAGTTCTGGTCGAGGTGAGGATTTAGCTTTTAAAGTTTTTGCGAGATATTCAGAAACCACTCTATGAGATATCAAAGAGCATGCAATTCTAAGGGGTATCAAAAGTTTATTTGATGAAAATCGGTTTTGAAATGGCTGAGATATCCAAAAACACGATGAAACAAAGAGATCCTAATAAAAGGCGTGTCCTGTTGCCTTTTATTATTATCACTTTTTTGGCTATCTCAGCCATTTGAAAACCAATTTTCATCAAATAAACGTTGAATCCTTCGTAGAATTACAAACTCTTTCATATTTCATAACATGATTCTCATTATCTCACTTGGAATGTTCAAAACGTGAATGCCCACCTCAACCAGTACTGTACAGTCCCTTTAACCTCAGAGGGAATTTACCTTTGGGATAAAAGTCAGATAGGATGGCATCGTGGTGAAATACCACAACATTATGTGATTGCTGCAGATTGAGGTATTAAAGATCCCTCACCCCCTGCCCTTTAAAGAGATGGTATCGTATTGGTTCAGGTGAGGATTCAGTTTTAACTTTTTGAGAGATACTTAGAAACCACTTTATGAAATGTTAAAGAGCATATAATTCTAATGAAGACGAATTCAGTGTATGTGATGAAAATCGGTTATGAAACAAATTAAAACAAAGTAAAACAAAGCGATCTTGATAGAAGGTGGTTCCCACCTTTTATTTGGATTGCTTTGTTTTAGATATCTCGGCCATTTCAAAAACAATTTTCATCAAATAAACTTTGAATTCCTCTAAGAATTATATGTTGAAAATCTGAAACCCCATCTCAACCGAATCAGTACCATCCCTTTAACGTGATCCAGAGTGGGCGTGTCCAAACTGTTGGCAGACCTGTTATTGTGACACATGACCCCCGCTGCAAATATCAGGTGATGTGTCACAAGAGCAGGGCACACATGTGTTTGTGCAGACATGGCTGAGTAAGTCTGCATACCCAGTCCCAAGGCGGCTGTGCTAGCCTTCACTTTCCAGTCCCTTATTCCTTCCATCTCCGTGAGTGTGGCCTCGACTTCAATGAGATGATGGTATAAACAGCGAGGTGTTTTCTTCTTGTGCAAACCCCGCAGAATGAATGTAATGATGATTTGCTATTAAAGTAGGCTTACCTGCTGATACAAACGTGATTTTTTTTTTTTTTTGTCTCCCTCATGGATTTGCTCGGGAGGACTGCAGTACTAGTTTTGCTCTTCAACTCTTTCGTCCTGATCATTTTGACCGTGTGTTGAAACTGACTCCTTTGATAATATGCTTCGATATTTACAGATAAGGGTCTGTGTTGGCAAGACTACTACTCCCTGCTGGGCTAACACACAGTACAGTGTGATCTGAATTCAGGGATTGGGGTGTAAGACCTTTCTAAAGTGCGTGGATATAATGTTCAGAAGTTTCAGTGTTTGGTTTCATACAATGCACAATCTCTCAAATCATGTGGTATTTACAATCATACATGTCCAGATGGTGTGTCTGCCTTTATGGGTATCTCTTCATCAGAGACATGGGGAAAAAAAAAAGAAGGTGCAATAGAAGAGACAAAACAAAGCAATCGGGGAAAGAGAGCAGAGAAAATGAAAATATAGAGAGAAATATAAACACAGCAAGAGCTATTTATATCAACGCCCCTCAGCTGTAGGATCAGACTGGGGGGGGGGGGGCGGTGGAATAATGATGAATGAGTTGGAAGAAAATGCTTTTAAAAATGGTTGTGTCACTGTCATAGTCAACGTTGTTCTGTGCAATACAGTAGTGTGTGCACACTTCAGTCTGTATGTACATGTACATGCATGGTGAGTAGTAAGTGTGTGTGTATGCATGTATGTGTGTGTGTGTGTGTGTGTGTGTGTGTGTGCAGGGAGGTGTTTCATCTCACCTCCCTGGTGTGTGTAAAGAGGTATTCGTTAGGAGGCAGAGCATTGCAGTTAGGAAGAATAGGAGATTTATTTTTGGCCATCAGATAGATATTTACTTCCTCCTTTTTTCTCTCAGCCCCTCCCCCTTTTTTTTACCTAATGCTTCCCCCTCCCCACTCTCTCTCTCTCTTTTCCTGCTCTCTCTCTCTCTCTCTCAAATGTTCACAGTTTTTACTCTCAACTCATTTAAGGGGATTATCAAAGCTTTTGAAAGTCATTGCCTGACATGAGTGGTATCCTTCACACCAAGGCCCGTTTACCCTCTGCACTATGTACAGAGCCCCTGCCAGCCAGCTCACGTGAGCGCCATCCGTGTCTACCTGTCGATGAATGATTAACTGGATGCCAGTCGGTGCTGCTGAGCTGACTGAGGAGGGAGTATCGTGCTTGAGCCGAACACATCCTGGCTGGCTTGCTCATGAGTGTCCATGTGTGTGTGTGTGTTCGTGTGTTATAGCAGGAGTGATTGGCGTACGTGTACAGCCAAACACTTCTCCGACTGTGTGTGCATTTAGGGGGGAGCTGCATCTTGCCACCGTGGAAGGTTTTCCGTCGACGACAGGGAGCCTGTTGTAGCCAGCAGACCGTCAACTCTTGCGTCGGTCGTCGTGGGCTCGCACGGCTTCCGTTCCTCTCTTTCTCTCGACCCCGCCGCGCACACACGAGTGTGATTTGAATCGTCAGGGTTGGGGGAAGTGCACATGTGGAACTCATGTTTGCGAGTGATTTTAGGACTCTGTGTGCATACAGCAGAACAGTCAACACTGTATTCTCTGTTTCCCCCCCACCGTTGGAATTGCATCAATCAGTGTTCATAGAGTGGAGTGTTAATCAGTCTGCCTCAAAAGGGAAAGGTGTCAACGGAGCGTGAATATGAGGCGCCGTGGAGCGGCGGACAACATGTGTTTTATCAGTGGGAAGTCGTATCGCTGTATCTGAGACGCGAAACCCAATCTGCCATGCTTTTCCATCACTGGGCAATTAGTGCTACGAGGCGCTGCCCACGGCTAGAGTAGGGAGTCGACTGACCCCGACACACAGCGGCAGGGACTTGGCTTCGGTTGCCTTCTATCTCAATGTCACATATTATAGGCATGACACTGGCTTCGCATGCAGATATCAAGGTAAAAGACCATCTTGTCAGATATATGCTATATTTTCTTTAGGAAGGGGGGGGGGGAGGAGAGGGTAGGGGATTGGGGAGGAGAGGGGAGAAGAGGAGGAGGAGGAGGGGAGGGGAAGGATGCGGGAGTGGAGGAGAAGGTAGGAAGGAGAGGAGATGTTATGCGCAACAAATGAGACGCCATATTCTAGTAAAGAGAAGAAGTCATATAGGGTGCCTACATGTTTTGTTGTTGGAGTCTTTCTGGAAAATTGTGAAATACATATATCATATGTCATACATGGATATTAATCTATATATGGACAGATGTCAAATTTTTGAAATGTTTTTGTTTGTGTTTGTATTTTTGAAAAGTGTATTTTCTGTTGACATGTATTTCCACATACTCCTGACATTCATTAAACTAGGGTTACAAATTTGTGTGTGAGAGGAATTTGTGCAAGAGGACTGGGAATTAACATATTTCTATATTGTTCTCTGGTTTACTATGGTTTTATATGTTGTGTGCGTTTTCCCGGATAGTGGTACTATTCGTATGATAGAGCTGTGCTTGATTTTGAATACCCCTTTGAGATACAAGAATTTGCACTGACTTTTTTATAAATTAATATAAAATGTGCCATACTGTTTAATACAGGTATGACACCATCAACAATACTAATGGCACCTACTCTATAGTAACCTAATGCATCATGTGCTGTGATGCCCTTAATAGTGGAATACTGTAGCAAATGTTAGATTTACTGTAAAATTGGATATTATATGAATCCAAGTAAGTTTTCATGCTCTGTCAGGTATAATGAATTTCACGTGTTTTTTTAATGTCATGCGACATCAAATCATTCCATAGTGTTGCATCAAACAGTCTGCCTAAAGTATTCGCATGCTTTTATTTTCGTGCTGGTTTCTGGTCGCATGAAAATGTGCAGAAATTTCCACTTTTAAAAGTACCAATATGCTCAAGGTTGTAATAGGGAAGTATGATTGTGTATATTACAAGGTATGCTTCTCTTCCTTTTTTTCTTTTTTTTTTCTTTTTTTTTTAACACACCATTCTTCTACCTCTGACATTCTTCCCCTCTTATTCATTCCCCCCCCCCCCATGGGGGTTATTTCTTCCAAGGTGTCTGCCAATGCCATAACCCATGTTCATCAGACCATAACTGGTAGTTTCAGTTATGACTCCGTAGTCTACCATTGCAGACCTGGTTTGGGTATCTCAGTGGGCCTACATGATTCGTGCGAGCTGGTAAACCATAATCTCTTCCAATATGAAGGGCCTTGGTTTTTACAAGCAAGGGCAAAGTGCGGATCATTAGTTCTAGTCCATGGCTTTATTCTCCCCACCCCCTTTGTCTTTCTGTACTTGATTTTTTTTTGGTCCCACCCCCCCCCCCCCAAGATGTTTATATGCATTTCCAGTACGTATAGTCTTGCATCTAGATGATCAGTGTAGAAACATTTACACAGAGATGTACTTAAGATAATAATGGAAAATCTTGTGCACAAGACTTACGTATACGTGCATAATATCTGTCGTCTTTACAATGTAGGCTTACCTAGAGACAACCAATGTACTCCCACCATTTTGCACAAAGATGTCACATACATGGAGGTAGAATGGAAAATGGATGAATGGTTGTACTTGTATTTTATAATTCTACATCAAAATAGCGTGATTGCTGACATTCAGTCATATGCAGTAAATATTTGACCCCACAGATTACAGTGCTGCAGTGCACCGCCCACACTTTCACTATTCAGCAATCCACAATCCATTCAGTGGGCTTCTGTAATCATAGATTGTGTTTTATACTGTATACGCCGAATATTTCGCAGGGTTTTTATTTTCGCGAATTTGGCGAGTCAGGTGCTATTCGCGAAGTTAAAAACACATGAAAAATATTAACTCTCATCCCGATGTGAATGTGACGTATATGTGTGTACACTTCTCCGTTCAGTACAGGACTTCACGATCACGGATTTAACCACTCGCGAAATTGTCAGGAGTTCCCGATTCACGAAAATTTAGACTCGCGAAATATATGGCGTATACAGTAATCTGTTATCATCATCATCATCATTGCCAAATGGACCCTTCAAAAGACTGTGATGTTTGTTTATTATAATTCACATGTGCACTGGCATTATCAGTGATATGGAGAAGCCCACATTATGTCCCCTTGTTGGTTAAAGGTCTTGTTTACCATCAGGAGCAGTGATTTCAAAAATATTCAAGATATATCACTTTTGATGCAAAGTGTAGGCCAGGTGTATCACAAAACATCCTACCATCTAAAAATTTTGCAATAAAGCCTAAAATATGAGGAGATATCACTATTTTTCTCATTAAACCAGAACTGTAGATGGTTTAGTCTGGAAACATTTTTATTATCTAACTATTCACATTTTGTATTATATCTAACAATTACTTAACATCGATTATACTGGTTCAAATTCTTACATCTCCGGTTGTTTCTATCCATTGCTGTAACTCACATTTTAGAGCTATTTTGAAGCACTGATACTGGGTTTTCGTTTTATCTGCAAATGGTTAATTATGCCTTTTAAGCATTCCATAGTTACCTTCTGCACACAATTCTGACTTAGCATGTACATATAGTACACACTCAGACTTGTGCATCATTTGCCTATTGAAGATTCTTTTTTTTTTCTTCACTTTCTCCCTTTTAAGCCCACGAAGACAACCATGTATACAAAATCCCAATGATAATGACTGTGTAGACAGTGATGGAAAGTAGGACCTACTTCAATCTCATTTCATCAACTTTCCAACACTTTTCTATGTAAAGAAGCCCCAGTACAGTGCAATGGGCACCATGCAACACTCGATCAAACCAAGTTTGTTACTTAAAGGACAAGTTCACCTTCATTAACATAAGGATTATGAGAATGCAGCAATATTAGTAGAACACATCAATGAAAGTTTGAGGAAAATTGGACAATCGATACAAAAGTTATGAATTTTTAAAACTTTTCTGTTGGATCCGCTGGATGAGGAGACTACTATGGCTCGTGATGTCATATGAGTACAACATATTTTCACTTTTTTCGCATGATAAAAGAGCACTTGACTTGCCTCTTTCTAAAGGCAATGGGAATAATATTACCCATAACATATGTCAGTAACGAGTCAAGGGAATGTGTACTTTTTTCAAAAGATGAAATTTTGTGAAATTTTCTTTATATTTTCCTTTATGTTGTACGCATGTGACATCATACACTCCAGTAGTCTTCTCATCCGGCGGTGACTGCACAAAAACTTTAAAAATATATAACTTTTGAATGGATTGTCTGATTTTCTTCAAACTTTCAATGATGTGTTCTACTAATAATGCTACATTCTCTCAATCCTTATGTTAATGAAGGTGAACTTGTCCTTTAACAATGTGTTTAAGTGTGTAAATCAAGGTGTGCTGTTTGTTCAAAATGATTGTCTTTTATCAATCCCTTGACTTACAAATGATTGTTGAGATATTACTTTCTTTCATATTTTTGGACTTTCTATTCGGGCAAGTAAAATTCATGTCAGGGCAAGAGTTGTGCAACAATTTGGAAATGTACTTGCCCGACCGGGCAAGGGGAAAAAAAAAGTTGCATAGCGCCCTGCTGTTAGTTGATTTGCTAAGTATGTTTCAAAGTTAACACCGATGTGAAAGTTCTATAAGATGAGTACTATCCCATCGCATTATGTTAAAAGCAAATTCTAAATGAATATTGCGAGAAGTACAACGTGTAGATCAACTCTGACATCCAAGTGGTTTTTTTTTTTTAGTAATCTGCAAAAAACAAAAATAAAAACAAAACAAAAACTAGAGATTGTAATTTGTCATCACTGACAAATTAAGGTGATCCGATTTTTTTTTTTATCAATGATTCGAGTCCTGATCGCAATAGGCATGACCATAAAGGTTTCAGCTTTGTTTAGAGACATTGGCCGTGTGATGTTTGGATTCTCATTTAGAAAAGGGAATCATGTCTGCCATCTTTGGTGCTATTCTGTATACACTAGATAACGAAGATACAGCAACAAATACATATGACCTTTGACTCACCTTTACACTCCCAAGATGGCATCTGAGGAAAAAGTGGTTATTTTGTGAAATGATTCTCGCGACATCGTCTATACGTGTGTGAAATATGGGAAAGATAGGGCAGACATTCACCAAGATACAAGACGAAACATTTATGACATTTGACCCTAATTTACATACCCAAGATGGTGTCCGATCAAGGAGTTGTAATTTTATGAAATAATGTACGTGACATGAACTAAATACGTGCAAAATATGGAGGTGATAGGGGCTGTTTTTCTTGAGTTATTGCAAAGAAAGTTGCAGAAAGAAAGAAATATCTGAATACATCAAAGATAAGCTTTAATTTCAACCAAGATTTTTCACGTGATTCCGACATCGTATGAAAAAACAATGGGTATACAACGATAGCGCAAAGTCTCAGCTACAACATATTAAAATCTGGGAGAAATTCACTAAAGGGTAAGTGAGCTAGTTGTCGAGAAAGACAATCATGTCCATTTTCACATCTAGAAAAATTCCCTCCCATAGAGATAACACGTCATAACGAAGATACAGGAAGAAGTATATATGACCTTTGACCCCATTTTGCACAGACAAGATGGCCCCTGAGCCAAAAATGATAATTTTGTGAAATGATCCTTGTAACATGGTCTTTACGTGTGCAAAATATGGGAAAGATAGGACATGTATTCACCAAGATACAGGATGAAACATTTATGACCTTTGACCCTAATTTACATACCCAAGATGGTGTCTGATCAAGTAGTTGTTTTTTTGTGAAATAATGGACGTGACATGAACTAAACATGTGCAAAATATGGTGGTGATAGGATATGTTTTTCTTGAGTTACTGCAAAGAAAGTTACAGAAAGAAAGAAATATTTCAATACATCGAAGATAAGCTTGAATTTCAAATAAGTTTTTGGAAGTGATGCCGACTCCGTATGAAAAAACAAAGGGCACACTCACGATAGCCCAAAGTCTCAGCTACAACATACTAAAATATGGGAGAAATTCACCGAAGCATAAGTGAGCTAGTGCTCGATAAAGATAGTCATGTCAGTTTTCATTTCCAGAAAAACTGCACTCCCATAGAGATAACACGTAAACTGGTCAAATTTGACAAAATTACTTTCAATCCATTTTTACAAGGTGATACCATCATCCAATTAAAATATTGTTATTACAACTTTGAAAGTACATTTAATAAGCTACAACATACTGAAATCTGGGGGTAAATCGGCAAAGGATAAGGGAGATACGCTCGAGTGAACTTGAAATTTGATGACGTCATTTTCAAATTTTAGTTTTTTTATTTCATTGTGAAATTTGATACCATTTAATCATTTTGCCAGCATCGGCAACCCATGAGATGACATTTACAACTCATGAGCTTTCAGAATATGTAAAGAAAATGGGGGGTCATCGTCCATCCCGACGAGTAAAATCAGATTTAAAATTGGCAGTTTTTTGGCATAGTTGAACTGTATATCGGCATTGACGCGCGCGCGGAATTTCAACTTTGACGGGCCCGTATGACGTCATATTGAATCGGATTGACTTGAAGCTTGGCAGAAATATTCCTTGACATTTCAGGCATCCGATAACAGTGAAAAAACGGGAAATTTCTATGACATTTGAGCTGTGCGTGCGCATATGTGCGCGCGCGTACGCGTGCGTCCAATTTTTTCAATTTTTCAAAAAATGCTCTAAATGGTCTGAAACGTGTGCAAAAAAATTTTGAGCTCGATTGGAGTATGCAAATATTTCAACGCGCACGTACGCGCACGTCTTTAGAAAAAATATGAATTTTGAGAATATGAGTAGAATGCGCATGACTTGAAATATATGTGACGCAAATTTCATTGAAAAATTCCATTCCATTAATTAGATATGATTGAGAATGTGTTTTCATATAATGACGTCATAGTGACGTCACGGTCGACTGATCACAATGATACATTAGATTTGTTGTCTTTAGGACATGATGCATACATGGTATAATTTTGAAATTGATAGGCTGAGTACTTTCTGAGCTGACCTCTGCACAACTTTTGGGGAGAAATAAAGAAATAAAGAAGAAGAATAAAGAATCCGTACAGATACAGAAGGTGATCCGAGAGGATACTCGGATCACCTAAAAACCCTTCAACAATTTTCTGTTTGACATGAGTGTATACTACTACATGCACTCTGCTGTTATGGAAGCCAGAGGTTCTGGGATCAGATTAACATGGAGAATGCAAAGTCTACAATGAAATGTGTAATTTTTTCCCCCATTTTATACCAGTCAGAAATCGTTGAATGCAAATGCATACATTCCGGATGTGATTAACAACAATTGAGGCCACATTGTGGCCAGTGCTCACAGGGTCCTGGTAGGTCACAACTGTACCACAAGTCTTTTAAATATATGTTGGAGGGGTCTGAGGAAGTAGACTACTTTTTTTTTTCCATGTAATACAGTGTATATAAAAGCTTTTGTCGGTCAAAATAGGAGTCGCTTTAAGTTTGAGTCATTCACGCTTGCGACTGTGCCGCTCCTGAACTTGTTATTCAGCATACAGCTATATGCTGATTTGACTCTTTCTGCAAAGATAGAAAGTAAGGAGAAGAAAAGGCTGGAAGTAACGAAAAGGGAAGACTAGAACCGGAATTTGTCAACACTGACAAATTAGGTGATCCGATCTCTTCGAAAATCAATGATTTGAGTCCTGATCCAAATATTCATGACCATACAGGTTTCATCTGTGTTGACGGGACATTGGTAGTGTGATGTTTGGATTCTCATTTAGAAAAGGGAGTGAGACCTGCCATCTTTGGTACCGAATTCCGTATACACTAACGGAAATACAGAATGAAGTATATTTGACCTTTGACCTCACTTTGTAGACCCAAGATGGCGTCAAAGTAAAAAGTGATTATTTCGTGAAATGATTCTTGTAACATGGTCTTTGCGTGTGCAAAATATGGGAAAGATAGGACAGGTATTCACCAAGATACAGGATGAAACATTTATGACCTTTGACCCTAATTTACATACCCAAGATGGTGTCCGATCAAGTAGTTGTTATTTTATGAAATAATGTACGTGACATGTACTAAACATGTGCAAAATATGGGATTGATAGCCATTGTTGTTGTTCATCTATTGCACAGAAAGTAGTAGAAAGAAAGAAAAATAAAGAAAAAAATATGTTATTTTATAGAAATTTGAAGGAGAAGCATAAAAAAATCAGAAAAAGATAAAGTAAGGAAAGGGAGATTAAGATTAACTAAAGAAAAAGAAGAAAAAACGTGTTTAAAAAAATTTAAAAAAATATTGGCAGGGGTGAGCCTCGAACCAGGGACCTTAGGATTACGAGTCGGATGCGCTACGCAATGACCTATTTCATTCTCCATAGGCCCTGTGTATTAAGCAAAATGACGCTGCATCGAAGCCTCGTGCCATTTTCAACCAAGTTTTTCGACGTGATGCCGACATTGTATGAAAAAATGGAGGGCACAGTTACGATAGCCCAAAGTCTCAGCTACAACATACTAAAATCTGGGAGAAATTCACCGAAGCATTAATGAGCTAGTGCTCGAAAAAGATAGTCATGTCAATTTTCACTGCCAGAAAAACTGCACTCCCATAGAGATAACACGTAAACTGGTCAAATTTGACAATATTACTTTCAATCCATTTTTACGAGGTGATGCCGTCATCCAATCAAAATGTTGTAATTATATTAATGAAAGATCATTTAATAAGCTACAACATACTGAAATCTAGATGTAAATTGGCAAAGGATAAGTGGGATACGCTCGAGTGAACTTGTAATTTGATGACGTCATTTTGAAAATTTACTTTTTTTACTTTATTGAGAAATTTGATATCTTTTAATCATTTTCCCAGCATCGCCAACCCATGAAATAACATGTACAACTCATCAACTTTCAGAATATGTAAAGAAAATTGGGGGTCACCGTCCATCCTGACGAGCAAAATCGGATTTAAAATTGGCGTTTTTTTGGCATCGTCGCACTGTATATCGCCATTGACGCGCGCGCGTAATTTCAACTTTGACAGGCCCGTATGACGTCATATTGAGTCGGATTGACTTGAAACTTGGTAGAAATATTCCTTGACATTTCAGGCATCCGATAAGTGTAAAAAAACGGAAAATTTCTATTGCATATGAGCTGTGCGTGCGTATATGTGCGCGCGCGTACGCGTCCGTCCAATTTTTTCAATTTTTCAAAAAATGCTCCAAATGGTCTGAAACGTGTGCAAAAAAAATTTGAGCTCGATTTGAGCATACAAATATTTCAACGCGCGCGTACGCGCACGTTTTAAGAGAAAATATGAATTTTGAGAATATGAGTAGAATGCGCTTGACTTGAAATATATATGACGTAAATTTCATTAAAAAATTCCATTCCATTAATGAGATATGATTGAAAATGTGTTTTCATATAATGACGTCATAGTGACGTCACGGTCGACTGATCACTTTGATTTTAGTTCGATTGCCGTCTTTGGGAGACGATACATATATGGTATAAGTTTGAAATTGATAGGAAGAGGACTTTCGGAGCTAATCGATGCACAACTTTTGGGGAGAAATAACAAAGAATCAGTACAGATACAGAAGGTGATCCGAAGGATACTCGGATCACCTAATAAAGAACTAGAGATTGTAATTTGTCATCACTGACAAATTAAGGTGATCCGATTTCTTTTTTAATCAATGAATCGAGTCGTGATAGTGCAAAGTCTCAGCTACAACATACTAAAATCTGAGAGAAATTCACCGAAGCATAAGTAAGATAGTGCTCGATAAAGAGAGTCATGTCAATTTTCACATCTACAAAATTCCCTCCCATAGAGATAACACGTCATAGCGAAAATAGAAAATATGACCTTTGACCCCACTTTGCACAGACAAGATGGCATCTGAGCAAAAAGTGGTTATTTTATGAAATGATCCCTGTAACATGGTCTTTACGTGTGCAAAATATGGGAAAGATAGGACATGTATTCACCAAGATACAGGATGAAACATCTATGACCTTTGACCCTAATTTACATACCCAAGATGGCGTCTGATCAAGTCGTTGTTATTTTATGAAATAATGTTCGTGACATGAACTAAACATGTGCAAAATATGGTGGTGATAGGGTATGTTTTTCTTGAGTTATTGCACATAACGTTGCAAAAAGAAAGAAATATTTCAATACATCGAAGATAAACTTTAAATTCAAGTAACTTTTTTGACGTGATCCCGACATCGTATGAAGAAACGAAGGGCACATTCACGATAGCCCAAAGTCTCAGCTACAACATATTAAAATCTGGGAAAAATTCACCGAAGCATAAGTGAGCTAGTGCTCGAAAAAGATAGTCATGTCAATTTTCACTTCCAGAAAAACTGCTCTCCCATAGAGATAACACGTAAACTGGTCAAATTTTACAAGGATACTTTCAATCCATTTTTACGAGGTGATGACGTCATCCAATCAAAACCTTGTAATTATAAATATGAAAGAACATTAAATAAGCTACAACATACTGAAAGTTAGGTGAAACTCGGCAAAGGATAAGTGAGATACGCTCGAGTGAACTTGAATTTTGATGACGTCATTTTGAAAATTTACTTTTTTTACTTTTTAAAGAAATTTGATGTCTTTTAATCATTTTTTCAGTATCGCCAACCCATGAAATGATATGTACAACTCATCAGCTTTCAAAATATGTAAAGAAAATGGGGGGTCACCGTCCATCCTGACGAGTAAAATCGGATTTAAATTTGGCGGTTTTTGGGCATTGTTGCACTGTATATCGCCATTGACGCGCGCGCGGAATTTCAACTTTGACGGGCCCGTATGACGTCATATTGAGTCGGATTGACTTGAAACTTGGTAGAAACATTCTATGACATTTCAGACATCCGATACGTGTGAAAAGACGGGAAATTTCTATTGCATATGAGCTGTGCGTGCGTATATGCGCGCGCGCGTACGCGTCCGTCGATTTTTTCTGAAATACTCCAAATGACCTGAAACGTGTGCAAAACAATTTTGAGCTCGATT
Source organism: Diadema setosum (assembly GCF_964275005.1). Lineage (NCBI taxonomy): Eukaryota > Metazoa > Echinodermata > Echinoidea > Diadematoida > Diadematidae > Diadema > Diadema setosum. Next base: position 20,933,134 of record NC_092696.1, on the reverse strand, counting down.
GGAGCATGTTAAAATTTCAACGCGCGCGTACGCGCTCGTTTACTATGAACGTGATTAAATTTTATGAAATATATCAATAGAGCTTGAGTTGAACTATATGATATGTAAATTTCATTGAGAAAATCCATTCCATTAATGAGATACGAATGTGAACGTGTTTTCAGATAATGACGTCATAGTGACGTCATGGTTGACTGATCACAGTGATACATTAGATCTGTCGTCCTTATGACGTGATACATATATGGTATCAGTTTAGAAGTGATAGGTGAATGACTTTTAGAGTTAACCGCTGCACAACATTTGAGGAGAAAGAAATAAAGAAGAAGAAGAAGAAGAAGAAAGAATCCGTACAGATACAATAGGTGATCCGAGAGGATACTCGGATCACCTAAAAAAATATCAAGGCTAGAAGAATTGGACCGAGCATAACCTATTCAAACAATTCCTGTGTTCACAAAGTGAATTCAGGCGTTCTGCAGCATTTCTGATCTCCAGTCAGTTTCTAGCAGTTTTTAATACATTGAATATAGGGAATCTATCTGTATGAGGCCAGTATAGAGTCACACAGCTTCCCTTCTTTTCATCACAAAAATCATTCAAAATTGACTCTTTTTGCGATTGCTGTATAGTGATTTATTATATTGTAGTTGTTATCAAGTACTGTTACAATCATTTTTTAAATTATTCTTATTGCTATCATTGGTACTGTTGCAGATATAGATGTTTTAGCTTCATTTTATAATCGTCGTCATCTACATCTTTTTTAATGTGGTTATACCACTATTAGTTTAATCGGTATCCGACTCTTACAGTGATTCAACTTTGTGCTCCTATTACTCACCAGTAAACACTAATATTATATCAGTTCAAAATGTCCAAATGTTTAAAGCGTTATCTGTAATCATCTGGAGCTTATACTTTCTCTTTGTTTGTATGTTTGCTTTCTTTTATTTTTGCCGTAATAAATAAAAAGCATAAAAATCATTTGAAGCATAATTGAGTTCCTAAGGCAGAAGGATAGATAGGGTTCCCCCCATCAAAATTTTCGTTTATTTTATTTTTACATGCCCACCATTCCAGCCATGACATTTATGTAATTGTGATAACAATTCGTATAATTTTTGCCAATATTATCTAGATATGATGTGACGTCAACTGAGCTCGCTATTAACTATTTCTTCATAACTCCAGGGGCAGAAATTCTTAACAAAGAGGGGATTTATAAGGGGAGCCCCACCCTGTTCATATCATGCAGTCATTTCGTCAACCACCCGCCTTCTTTTTCTTTTGCTTTCTTTCTTTATTTTTTCTCTTGCGGTTTATTTCAATCTGATGACTCGTCATGAGAAAGTCGTAAAGCGTATCATGGCAGTCTTGATATGGGTTTCTTTCTTATGATTGATGCTCGTCGGAGCTGGCCCCGTCGGAGCTGGCCCCGGTGCAGATGAGCGGATGAGTGGAGGGAAGGTTATTAAAATCCCTCTGATAAATGAGATCTCGCCTGGTTGATAGCTCTGACAGACAGAGAGAGAAAAGAGTATGATAGGAAAGTGGTGTAGACGTGAGTCGGAATGACCAGTGTGCCTGCAGCTGGCCTTTACAGGGAGCCCCTCCCCCCCCCCCCCTCCCACCCTTCAAGTTCACCTTTAATGGCTAGAGTCGGATCAGTGACAATGGCAAATGTCCCATTATGTTCTGGCCACTATTAAACCAGTGAGACGTGACATTCTAATGTTCCTCGCTTTTTCTTACAACGTGATGTCATGTGCAGTCACATAAATGAATATGCAAATGAGATGAGGGCAAAGTGTGTTTATATGATGTCTTTGCTTCACACCTTTGCCATTGGTCATTCCTACATATTGCTATGAAGTCATTTTGGCCTGCAAGTCAGCAACCGCATCTTTTAACGCGTTGAGGACGGGACTGATTTTGCTACAACACGCAATTTCCCATAGACACTTGCCCGAGTATACTCAGGACTCGTCCTCAACGGGTTAAACTCTTTAAACATGAAAGCCGTTATTCATAAGTCATCAGAATTCCGGCAGGAACTGATAACATTTAGTGAATATTTTAGAAGTAGAGAGTGACATCATCTGATTGTCATGTAAATGTACATGTGATTTCTGACCAACATCAATGATTTTGAGAGAGGTTGTGAATGAAGACATTTCTTTTAATTATGTAGTCTGTGATTATTCAGTCCGGTTTGTGGAAAGTACTCTTGTGCCCTTTCTTTGATGTTGCTCCCCTAGTGTTTTTGTCTTCAGTCAAATTCACAAAAGAGTGGATGTATGATACATTCATACTAATTCTTTTAAGGCATCTTTTTTTGCTCTGCTTGCTTTTGTCATTCACCATCTGTTAATCAGCTTATTTATTGAGTGATTTTTACCTCCGCCAAGGGAGGACGTTATGTTTTCGTTGCCGTTGGTTTGTTGGTTTGTTTGTTTGTCCGTGTGCAAAATAACTCAAAAAGTTGAGCACGGATTTGGATGAAACTTACTGGAAAGGTTGAGAATGACACAAGTAACAGATGATTAAATTTTGGTAGTGATCCGAGAATTTTGGGGGGAATTTATGAAGGATTTTTTTATATTTTGGCAGGTATGGTCAATGAATTTGGGAGTTCAAGCTGCGCATTTTTGAGGTTTTCATACGCGCACTAAAGTGCGTGCTCCACTTTCTGCTATGACGTAACAAAGGCTTAGGCCTATATATTGGGAAATTGGGCGATTTTTCAGCATGTATACCTATGGGTGGAAATCACTGATCTCTATGGAAGAGCCCAAAGAGCTTTCTCCCAGGGGTGGAGAGGAAAAAAATATCTTCGGGAAGAGCAAGATCATCGGTAGAAAGTAGCTGCTTGGCGGAGGTCTGCGCTCTCAGAGTGCTTTTCTAGTTGTTTCTTTGTTTTTTCCTCTTGCTGTCAACCATCATGCAAAACAACAAAAGCAATACCAGTGAACAAAGGAAAGGGGATTATGTTATTCCACATTGAGCAAATCTTGAATTCAGACTTGATCAAGCTCCCCCCCCCCCTCCAACACCCTCCAAAGAAGAAATACTACTACTACTAGTAATAGAATGTATCTTATTAGAGGACATGCGCAGCTGTAGGTGTGGGAGAAATGAAGTGGTAGTAAATAATGTCGCAAGCCAAAAGGTCAACCTCAAAAATACCACTCGCCATTCAGACCAAGTAGATACCTTTGCAGAATAGTACTGACGTTTTACCATATACATAAAAGTTATCGCCATTGTGACCTCTCCATACTGAGACCTACTTCCTTTTGTCAGTATTAGAGAGCTTTTCTTTCGAAAGAAATGTCTTGCCTCAATGAATAATACTGAAAGGAAAAATCTGAAGCATTTGGCAATGCATGCTCAGAAAGCAACTATGCATATAATTTCTATATTGAAAAAAAAAAAATGAGGCGTAGTACAGTCCCCATACAAATGTGCGTGCATGTGTCATGTATCATGATGCAAGAGCAACAAGCAGTATAATACATCAGGGAGTGGCTCAACAAAGTTTAATTTTGCTTTGTGCTTTATTTAATAGCCTTTATTCTCTGTGTGCCCTTATCTACACCCATACTTTTATGATTGTCGGCTATTAAGTCCTCCCATAGTTATCTGCTGTAAGAGCTGGCCTTCTAAGGCCTGTTATATTTAACTGAAAGTGAAATTTGAAAAATATCTTGACTGCCTTCATTGTGTACTAAACTAAAGGGTGTGGTTCAAGTACGTAGATTGGCAATCTAGTGTTCTCTGTTAGATGTGCAAGAGTATGGTTACCGAGAAGTGTTTACTTTGTCCACTCTCAGGAGTTATGTTTTGTTTTATATTGCTTGTTATGTTGTTGTTGCTTTATTTGTGTTGTTTAGTTTCCCCCACTTGTGTTGTTGTTGCTGTTTGTTTGTGATTCGTCAGTTTGTTTATTAAAAGGGAAATGAATTGCACACCTTTAACTCTCTTAAGTGCCATATTCACACGCCCAACTCAGTCAACGGCATGCCAACTTCGTATACTCTGCTCAAATGCACAAACCCACCCAAACCGATTGATAAATCGCCAAAGGCCACAGTACAATGAAAGCTTTTCTCACAATCTCGTTCCTCTCACATGTAGCTTGCATATATGGTGACTATCAAGTGATGTTCCCTTACTGAATTTGTGTGTAAAATCTAGATTTCTGTCACTATTTTGTGTGCAAAAGTCATGCCTTTTTACAGTGATATAGTTCCTGGTCATTTGAAAGAAAAGCAATGTCAGACTTGTCATACAATTTACATCAAAGCAAAGGTTGGCCTTTCCTCTACAACTTTGCTCACTACAGGTCCAGTTAGACAGAAATCTATAAAAGTTACATGGATATGGAAATACAGAATGTTTTTCCCAAAGCATGGCAACGTTGTTGTCTCAATAATGCGGCACACAGGGGGTTTATATCATGGCACATAAAAAGTTAAACAAAGTTTATCATATATGCACTAGAGGTTCACCAGGAAGGTGAGGAAAAACAGGTTTCACAGAGGGGTCGCTCTGACCATGGTACTTAAAGAAGAAATCCACCCCAAATGAATCAACTGTAAAGGGATCGTATAGTTTTGGTTGAGACCTAATGTCAGGTTTCTTACATATTTGGTGAGATAATGAAAAACCTCTTATGAAATATGAAAGAGCATGTAATTCTATTAGGAATTCAACGTTTATTTGATGAAAATTGGTTTTGAAATGGCTGATATATAATATCCAAAAAAAGCGATTCTAATAAAGTTTGGGACCCACACTTTATTTACGATCGCTTTGTTTTACTTTTGGGGGGGGGGGGATGTTTCAGTCATTTCAAACCCGATTTTCATCAAATAAACTTTGAATTCCTCTTAAAATGGTATGCTCTGTGCTCTGTGCTCTGTGCAAAATGTTAAAGCCCAATTCTCATCTCCACCAATACTGTACCATCCCTTTAAAAGAAAATAAAGATATTCCCTTGCAGAATGATACGAAAATGACAAAAATCGGATAAGAAATAAGGAAGATCTGACATTTTGAAGTTTCACATTTTTTCTGAAAACATTTCCTTGACCAGTCCTTATGTATTATTCAAATCAGCAAGTTGACAATGTCATGATCGCACAATTTCTTACAGAAATAAAAAAAAATTCCATATTTCAGCTGTATATGTAGATATAAAACTTGTCTTAAAACCACCCAAAATGAAAATAACAAATTATGCTAAGTCTGATATATATATCTTGGTATGGGAACATGCTTTTACTCTACTAGCTAAAAATAACAGTTTTCTGAATTTCATACATGAAAAATTGTGAGGGAATGATGCCATCAACTCGCTCATTTGAATGTTCATAAGGACTAGACAAATAGGCCCGAATTCACGAAGGTGGTACAAACGAAACCATGGTCTAAACCATGGACAAAAACCATGGAGCGCCAAGTGTCAAACGGAATATTTCGTTACTAAATTGGTCATTTCGTCGACAAAATGACTGTTTCGTTAACGAAATGTTAACTAAATGTTCATTTAGTTACAAAATGTTGTCATTTCTTTACAAAATAATCATTTCATTGACGAAATGACTGATTTCGTAGCGAAATATCCCATGCGACACTTGGCATTCCATGGTTTTTGTCCATGGTTTAAACCATGGTTTCATTTGTACCACCTTCGTGAATTCGGGCCATAATGTTTTCCCCCAAAAAATGTGAAATTTCAAACTACCATATCTTCCTTATTTCTTATCCAATTTTTGTCATTTCTGTGCCATTCTGTAGGGAATAATTTCTCTTTCTTTTGAATTTCATTTATTTTGGGGTGGATTTCTCCTTAAAGTGTGTTGTAGCTCCAGGCTCAATAACTTAGGGTTCCATGACTATCTGTCCACACAATTCAAAACTATGAGTGGGAATCCCCCACAGCTTGTGGATAGAGCGTTGACCCTGAGAAATTGTGTAGTTCTAATCATTGAGTGGTCCTTAATCCGTTGAGGACGAGTGCTGAGAATACTCAGGCAAATTGTATCTATGGGAAATGCATGTTGTAGCGGAATCAGCCCATCCTTAACGGGTTAAGATAGCTACATTTCAGCTGTATCTGCAATGTACATTGAAACTAAACTATGAGTGGATGAACAAGTTTAAAACTTCGAGCTGAGCATCGTGCGAACGGAACTAATGAGGGTATAAAGCCACAAACCACAAAAATGGTTATTTCTGTCGAGTGATAATGAATATGAGTACAGTATGACAAGGATTCTATTCCTTGATATGGCGTGATTTGTGGTTGCATGCTATTGGTAGTGGTCAATTTGATAGTGATTCATTCTGTTACTAAACAGATATGCATCTAATCTGCTGATTTGGGTGAATGTTCAAGAGATTAAAGGGAGAATATAGTATTGGTGGAGGTAAGGATTGGGCTGTTAACTTTTTGCAAGATACCAAGAAATCACGTATGAAATGATACAGAGCATATCATTCTATGAAGGGGAATTCAAAGTTTATTAGATGAAAATCAATTTTGGAATGGCTGAGACACAAAAAAAAAAACAACAAATGAAAACAAAACGATCCTAATAAATGGTGGGTCCCACCTTTTGATATGATTTCTCTGTTTTGGTTATCTCAGCCATTTCAAAACCAATTTTCATCAAATAAACATTGAATCCCTCTTGGAATTACATTCTTTTTCATATTTCATGAGATGTTTCTCTTTACCTAACAGAGAAATGTTAAAAACCTGAAGTTAGGTCTCAACCAAAACTGTATGATCCCTTAAGGAAACAAGTTCTCAACAAGTTACAACTGAGATTAACAAGGTCACAAAAACTTACGTTCATGATTGGCCCTACCAGTTCTGAGCCAGGGAATTTGGACATTGCATACAACACTGTGATTTTTTTCTGTGTTCAACAACACTCAAAGCTCACATATATTATGATAAGCGCTTTATTGACATCATGTGCCTGCCAATGATAAAACCAAGCTAGCCATGTCTAATGCCCATAAGCCAACAAATCAAGGTTGTCTAGAAATAAAGACAGCTTTCTTTTTCATTCATAATAAAAATATTACTTTTGTAAATGGCTGATTAATAGAGTGCCCCCAGGTGGTGAAAGATATCATATTTTGAATAGCATACACCGTATATTGAACAGTCTTTCTCAGAATGAATGTCAACTTGTTGAGTTTGCATTCCAAGTCCGTGCTCTGGCGTAAAAGCGATGCATCGATGATGACGGATGAATGGTTAGCCTTTTTTGACAGGGCTCCCATGTTAGTTCTTCTCCGTGATCATATTTCATTTGAACAATGCTTGTCACGCACAAATGAATAGAGTGTTGCACTACGGCAGAGATATTTGTTTTTATTTGACGCATGTCAGGTGACATGTTTCTTGGGTTGTATGCTTCCGTCTATGAACAGGGGGAAAAGAGTTCAAAGCAATATTGTTAGGGTGTAGGGAAACATGATGTACGTTGTAGAAACACATAAAACCCACTTACTATATTTTGTATGTACCATGAAAGAATACTGCTGCGGTGCATATATACTAAATGAATTAGAAATTGATTTGATATCAAAAAAGGACCAGTGACATATCAGTACTCACAGTATTTACTACCATTGTCACATACCAATAGAGTTTATAAAAATGTCACATGCATGCTATTTATCACAACTAACGAGGATAATATATTTTGTTCATGTTTGTGCCGCATTTTCTGGAGGCATTCTACTTTCAATGTTTCCCTTCTAATGTTTGTTTCCATGTGTGTACGTTTTAGTGTACTTTCTATATTGGACTGTGTTTGTCGATTTCATATGATGCATGACTCGTTGAAGGTTTTGATGGACTTCAAAATGATCACTCGAAACTGATACCAATCTTTGTGTGGCTGATGTGAAAATCAAAAAGATAAAATGAAATCTAAAGGTATTCCTTAAAAGCTCTAGCCCTGTTTACCTTTGAGAATGGTGTGATTCAAAAAAAAAAAAAAATCAAGATAATGACATTTAATGTGTACATGTATGTGTTGTACCACAAAACATCTTATCATATAAAATTTTCGCGATATAGCCTAAGATATAAGGAGATATCTGTGTTTTTCTCAACAAACTGTAAATGTAGGCAGTTTAGTCTGGATACAATATTATAACTATTGTTCACATTTTCTATATTTAACAATACTTGACATCAATTTTACCAATTCAGATTTGTACAGTGGTTGTTTCTATCCCTAACTCACATTTTGGAACTGTTTCAGAGCACTAATGCTGTGTTTTTGTTTCATCTGCATTTGGTAAATTATGCCTTTAAAAGTCATCAATCACTTCCTTGTTTATTGCACGTATATGATTTGTGCCATGACACCTTCCCTGTCCTCTATAGTGATCAGACCACAAACTTCCGAACCGCGGTTGACAGGTTCCGTCAACCCTCGGTGCCAAGTTCGTGTTTGCGTGCCTCCGATGGTATGCCACGTTCGTGACGTACTGGTGCCCGGGATGTTCTGCGTTCTCGCTTCCTCTGCAGTCGACCAACCTCAGTCCCAACATCCACGATGTACACATCCATTGATCTTTGGAGATTGTAGTCTGTACACATCACTACGATGTGCTGTAAAACACGATATATTCGCGGCATGAAATTTTTCGCGAATGGGAGCCGATGGCCTTATTCGCAGCATGAAATTTTTGCGAGTTGCCTCTCACTGTCAATGCATATAGTGTAGACAAGATCTTTAGCGTGCATTTTAATATCGTGACATTCGGCTCTCACAAAATTTGCGAAATTAAAATGCATGCGAACATTCTTGGGGAGCATTTCATGAAGGAACTTGTCGGAATAAATGTCTGACAAGTCAATTATATCCGACAAGTTCAGAGAAATCAGCCAATCAGATGAAAGAATTTCTCAAAACTTGTCGGATATAATTGACTTGTCAGATATTTTATCCGACAAGTTGCTTCATGAAATGCCCCCCTGGTTTTACAGTATTAAACGAAGGGGACTCCCCAGAATTCAAGTTATATGACTTGTTTATAGCATTTGGGGAATTCTTTTCTTCATTGCTGCGTTCCATTTAGATACCAGTATCTTACCCCCCTCCCCCCCCCCCCCCCATGACTCACATAAGAGCACTGGCTGAAAATTCTTTGGAGGCACATTAACCTATTACTTACTGGAAGCAGATATAGTGGGCATTATCCCTATATGGGGGAATAATGAATTACGTTATTACCTCCCCCAGTGAGGTTATATTATCATAACCTATTACTTACTGGAAGTGGATATAGCGGTCATATAATCCCTATGGGGGAATAATGAATTACATTATTACCTCCACCAAGAAGGCTATATATGTTTTCATAGATTATGTTGTGTTTGTCTGTGTGCAAAATAAGTCAAAATGTTGTAAACGAATTTCGATTAAACTTGCAGGAAAAGTTGGTAATGATACAAGGGACAGTGATTAAATTTTGACTTCTATATTGGGAAATTGGACGATTGTCAGCGTGTGTGTATGGGTGGAAAATTGCTACTCGGCAGAGGTCTGCCCTTTCAGTGTGCTTTTCTAGTTTCGCATGCGAAGGGTTAAATAATGCTAAGTTACAATGTACTTTCCCAGTCAGCAAAGGACACCAGTGTGTCAACAATCTCTGGCTCAAGAGGATACTACTCTCCTGTGTCTTTGTGCCCTGTTTTTAATGACCACCTCCGTAGAAAAACCATTTTAGTAGTAAAGAAGAAAAGAAAAAAAATGTACTTGGGATTTTTTTTTTTATTTGTTCACTCATTTACTAGGGTAGTTCTAATAGTGTCGACCAGTGCTTTTCCACCTGATTCCTTTTGTGGATTTGAAGTAGGAACAGGGGCACATGTAGAGATTACCTACCTAAAATTATAAAGCCATATGGACTATCAAATCTGTGTGTTTGCATATCATTGCCAGTTGGGTGACAATTCCATGGCATAAGGCTGATGTAGTCCTTTATTTTAATTTTTTTTTCACTTACCCATAAAACTAGGTATTTATAGCTTAATGTTTGCATGCCAAACACTATGTCTCAAGGTTTTGGTTTGGCTTTATCATGTGCATATGATGTATCCACTCTGATATTCTATTGTGTATTAGGAGGCTGGTGTGGTATAACAAGGGACCCCCATTCAAGTCATTGTGATTGAGGCATTATAAGACTACAAATAGTTTAATGTGAAAGACACATTATGTCCTTATTGATTTCATGTCAAAAAGTATCAGTGACAATTTGCGTGTAATTCTACAGGAGATTTGTGAGATAATGACATCATCATAGTTGCCAGTTTGAGTATGGATTGCAACTACAATCACTGATTTGTGAACACTTTGGAAGCCTTAAAATGCCACAACTGTCTTGCTTTAGCTCTTACTTTCATGAAACTGCTTAATATACTACTGTACAGTTGTATTCTATTTTTTCGAATTTTACTTTCTTCATTTAACCTTCTCTGTGTTGGGGACTTTGTACAGTGTGTTATGATGCTGTGGGGTTTTCTGTACCAATTAGCACTCAAAGCATGGAAAGGGTTATTTAAAGGAAACCCAAACCCAAATAGCAATGTCGATTGAGTGAAAGCAGCAACATTGATAGAACACATCAGTGAAAGTTTGAGGAAAATCGGACAATCGATGCAAAAGTTAGAATTTTTAAAGTTTTGGTGTTGGAACCGCTGGATGAAGAGACTACTAGAGATTATGACGTATGAGTGGACAACAATAGACGAGGTTCCGTGACGTCAAATGACGCTTTGGCTGAGGGGCAAAAGTAAATTTCATGCGTATTACGCGCATGGCTCAAGCGCGGTGTACGCTTAGCGTATACCCGCCTACCTATCATGAGACGTGGTTATGTAACTCTTACGCGCTTGCCCACTCGTATGGGGGTCCCCTTACGCAATTTTTGCCCCTCAGCATGACTGGGTGACGTCATTGGAACCTCGTCTATACAAAGAAGATATAAAGGAAAATCTACAAAAATTCACTTTTCTAGCATTATGAAAGAGCACTTAACTTAAACCGCTTTCAGAAAGCAGGGGGAATAATTGTTACCCTTTAACGTATATCAGTATGAAGTTGATGGAATTTGTAATGTTCTTGGAAAATGAATTTTTGTGGAATTTTCTTTATATTTTCGTTATATTGTGGTCCACTCATACGTCATATCCTCAAGTAGTCTCCTCATCCAGCGGTTCCAACACCAAAACTTTAAAAATTCATAACTTTTGCATCAATTGTCCGATTTTCTTCAAACTTTCACTGATGTGTTCTACTAATGTTGCTGCTTTCGCTCAATCCACATTGATCTTTGGGTTTGTGTTCCCTTTAAAGCCAATGTAAACAAAGCATAGAGTGGCAGTCCAACCATGTACATTGTAGGCCGGCTGAGTATGAGCAGCCTATCAATAGAATCAGCGTTTCCCCATGTATGTGCCATTGAGGGACTTTCATGACTCTGTCATCATGTACAATGTAGCAAGCGGTCCACAGGGAATGATTAAGTTGGCTCCTGGGGCTTGTTTGCATATGGCTGATGACGTGGACAATCACAGTATTTTAGCAAAATGCTGGCACACCAAGGAAATTGTATCAAAACATTTTATATGAAGGGCATCCAGCTAGTTTATCCACAATTTAACAATGTCTTTCCACTTTTTATAGAACTGAGTGAGGCATGCAGTTCACCTGTTTTTATGACATAACTGTGATCACTTGGATATCAGTGTGCAAACACAAGTAGTTTCTGTTCATTTATCCTGCTTATTCTAAACAACTGTAAATAGTTCAGTGAGTAAGCAAGCCCCTCCTATACAGACTGAAGGCAATGATGCTGGCTCATGTAGGGATGGGCTGCCAGCGGTCGCGCACAGATCAAATGTTACGATAAACCAAATTTCAGACAGCTTTTTTACATTCAAACAAGTTTGACATGACATGACACATTATGCAGCAATATCTGGGGTAAATTTCTCACATTGTGGAATCAAAATACTCACAGTAACTAGGTTATAATGCAGAAATTTTATCCGTATCGCAACATCGCCGTTCACTAGCTGTAAGCTGTGATATAATGATGTGACAATAAGAATCAATTTTTTTTAAACAATTTGTTAGGTAGTTGTTGTTCTGCTGCAAATTGAATACATTCAATAACCCCTCTAAAATGGTAGTCATACATAAATGACAGATTTGCCAAAGACAAGAAATGTGGCCAGCAACAAACTCATGCAAACAACTCCCCCTCAAAAATGTCAAATCTCAATTTGATTTTCCATTTTTCTCAATGAAAAAAAAAATGGAATGAATGTCAGATTTTATCAGGTAGCATTATGTACAGCATAAAACAGTCATTGACATAGTAATGTTCATAAAAATTAAAACATGTGCCTCAGGGTGAGATTGAGAGTATGGGAGGAATGAGGAAAAATATTTTTTTTTAAAAGAACATGAAAGTAAAATAGCTTTTATATTGTTAATCATTAATGATATGTTGATAGATTCTATGACAAAGATAGAAGTAATATAGAATGAATTGCCCAGTATCTTTCTCCTTTTTCTCTCTCTCTCTCTCTCTCTCTCTCTCTCTCTCTTCGTCTTGACTTATGAATGTCAGGATTGGTTGTCCCAAGGAGCTATTAGTAATAGCTCCTTGGTTGTCCATTTCCCCAGAAGCTGGGAGTCACGGAGCGATCCTTAGCTGATCACCTCTCAAGACATCATAACTGCCTCTAAAGTTAATCATTGTCCAGAATGGCCTGATCCTCTTGCTTGTCAGACACACAGATATGATGTGCTTTAGTATGGGCAGAGAGCAATTAACCTCCTTTTTTTTTTCTTTTTTTTTTTTAGGCCGCAGTACCATGAGTGGGCGCAAGACTGTTCTCATGTGGCCCATCTATAGCAAATGATGTTTGTTACATCATGCTTTCTTTTAATGAGGTGCATATCCATTTTTTTTTTCTGTGCCCTTGTTCTCATTCACACAACTGAGGGTGCAATCTTGATACATTCCAAACATACCATAATTGTATTCATTTCTTACTGTCTACTATAAAACACAATATTTTCACGGCATGAAATTTTTGTGAATTGGAGCAGACAGCCTTCTTAGCGGCATGAAATATTCGCGAGTTGAATGCATAAGTGTGTAGACAAGAACTTTTGCGTGTATTTTAATTACGAGAGTCTTGGGCTCTCGCAAAATTTGCAAAATTAAAATGCACACGTACACTCCTCATTTTAAATACAAATTGTAGAGCCAAGTGCTGTCTATGTATTTATTCATTCTTATCTATCAATCTATCTATCTATCTGTCTATCTATCTATCTATAACTTTATCTATTTATCTGTGTGTCTACTTACAATATACAAGTGCATATTTCTTTAAATTTACCCAAACAGTATGTTCATTTTGACAGAAAGAGAGAAAGAGAGAGAAAAAGGAAGGATTTAATTGCATACTTCCAAAACACTAAAAATTTAAAACAAAATGCACACAACCAATACAAAGACTATGGTATCTATAAACTGCTCTTCCCCACCTGAGTTGAAACCAGATTTCTTTGTCCTTGATACACTATTGTGTCTTCCTAGATTAATGTATCAATACCATGTATAGTGTCAAAGTGTAGGAGTTGGAATAATTTCATGACAAAAGTCTGTACTGTTGTTGCAATGTCCAAAATGACGTATGTCATGAAAGGTATCTCTCACTGAACAAAACATTGTTTCTTGATCTAATCAACTGTCACTGAAATCCTTGGGTCTGACATATAATCAGTAGAAAGAATTGAAAAAAAAATTAATATTCATTGTCATCAAAAGATGTTAACCTCCAAATGAGTTTGGATGTGATACAGTGATCTATGTTATACCACAATTGGGTATGGTATTTTAGCTATGGATTTCATCAGAGGTTGTCTTGCGGTTAACTATAAATGTGTAAGGATCGGGAGGCTGTGCACGTAGGTGGTGGAATATCATCACCAGAATGCCATCTTGGCAGGGATTACTAATCTGGAAGGACTGTAATAGCGTCACTAAAATTGATTATCGTTTCACCTTCAGTGGCTTTCAGCATTTATCTCCATGGTGACTGTCTTTCGATATAGACACCTATCTCCCCCTCCCTCTATCACTCCCCCTCCGACATCTTTTTCCTTCCCTCTGTTCCTCCTTCTCTTTTTCTTTCCTCCTCTCCTTGATCCTTCAGTCTTTCTCTTTTATTTTCTCCCTTTGTGCCTCTTCCTCTGTTTTCTCTTGAGTACATTCTCTTTCTTTCTCCTCGGCATCTTCCTCCCTGTTTCTGGGCTTCCTTTTCTATCTCCCTCAATCTTTCTCTCTATTCCATGTATTTCTTCCACCTTTTTTTTTTTAATTTCTTTCCTCACCCCCCCCCCCTTCTTTTTCTCTCTGTTTTTAAAGTTCTGTTAATTTCATAGTAAACATTGTACCTCCAGTGCGCAGAATTCAAAGTCAATCGCATGAAGGTAGGATAGGATGTTGACGTTTCTAGTCTCCTCGGAGAGATGGCTACCTGTAAAAGCTTCTAGAATGTTTGTTTGAAAAGGACGCAAGCCATCCACTGTTCATCTCAATCATAAAGCGAGTCACTGTTGCCATGGTAAAAAGCTGTGTAAAGTGGTTGTATAATAGAGATCCAATGAACTGTGGACTGAAAGACATAGTGCCCCTCCAACTGCCAGATCCCAATGCAAATGCCAGCAAGGGTGTGTCTAGATACAGCCATTTGTGACTCTGTTTAATTTATTTATGCATTTCTTTTTTCGTCCATTCTTTTATTCTTTTTTTTTTCCCTGTTAGTCTTTAGTTATCTGACTTTAATGTGATTACGGCTGTGCACGGTTTCTGCCTCTTGCAAGTGAGCGGGGAGACAATTAAATTGAAAAGCATCTCTCTGTGCTCCGCCCGCCTGTGTATCCGTGGTGATGTGGCCACAGCTGCTCAAGAGAGAAGGCTCCATCCCAGAGGAGTTATTCAGTTATCTTGCCAACATCCACTGATGCGATCCCACCAAACCAACCATATGTGTGTTTCCGTGGAAACTATGTCCCTCTGGTTATCTTCTGGGGTTTTTTTTCCCCCCTTCCACAAATGTGTCGCTCTAATTTCATTATTATGTGTTATTTCTTTTCAGGTCCGTGTTCTCTTTAGTTCCCTTGTACTTTTTGACTGCGCACCAACGTAGGTTGATCTGTAACAAAGGCTTGGCTTTGTGGTTATTTGTTTTTAACTGGCATATTTGTTAGTTTGTTGGTTTCTTTTTTTTTTTCTCATTTTCTGTGTGTGTTCAAGGTTTTCTTTGAAGTTTGTTTCTTTTGCTGAGCATGTTTCCCATGACTTTTCAGTGGGATTGTTTAGATATTGCCGTACCTGGCTGCTGATAGTTATTTTCAGAACAATTGATGGTCAATATTCCCTACAAATAGTGCTCTGTTCTTTAAATTCCATCCTTTTTTTTTTTTCATAGTGCTTGATATTATGCAGAGGGTGGAAGAACTTACACCTGAGCTTTACATTTCAAACAATCTGTTTGGATGACAATTGAGGTGGAAATATTAATTCTCGTTGGTTTCTCTGAGTGTATGATTTCGTTGAAAAGCCTGTATCAAGCTTGAGTCACAGAGCTCATAATACAATGAAGTTTCACATCCAAGTGTCAAATAATTGTACATTATTTGATCATGGCGTTCACAGTAATATTCCCCATTTGTCCCAATGTGTCTATAGGAAATGTGCGATGTTTGGTGGGAGTTGTCATGATCTAGTGGATGGCACACCTCACTTCATCTTGCAGGTTCAAGGTTCAAAACTCTCCTCAACACTTGTGCCCTCCCTCAGGACAATTTCTCCTGTGATGCTCCTCCTTACCTAGGGGTGTAGAATTGCTACCTCACGGGAAGCTCTTGATGTGATGTTTTTTGATGCGATTTTAAGTCAGCATGTATACACCCTAAAGTAGCAGCATTGCTGACTAGTTCCTCAGTGAGTGCACTTGGTGTACAGGCTTGAGTCTAGGGAACAGGATAATAAACATGTAGTATGATGCTCTTTTAAGATAGCACAATGACATAGTGGAAGGGTGTTTTGTGATGAGCAACTGTTCTTCTTCATTTGTTCCTCCTTGTTTCTTCTTCTTCTTATTGTTATTGAATACTATTACAGCTGTCATCATCATCATCATCATCACCATCATCATCACCATTGTGATCATTGTTATGATTACAGATATTACTACATTATGGCACAATTTTAAAAGAGGGATGCCTACCTGGATGTCCTCATGTATATTGTGTGATTGCATCTACAGACCAAATGATGCTACAGTAACTGTATTATAGCTGTAGAGACGAGACGCGATGGCCTATTTCATTTGTGATGCTGCTTTTATAATTATAGTAAAAGTGGAATGGAACAACACTTCCTTTTTATATAAACTGTATCTTCATTCTGGCTTTAACATGTTCTCCCCATCTTTGCTGTCTCCCTTGTTTCGTTTCTGCAGTCGGAGGGAAAACTGAACAGTTCCACGGAGTACAGCAGCCATGGGTCGACGACGCCAACCAAACTCTCAAAGAGAGAGTCACTTAAGGTGGGTGTGGCTGGTCGGCAGGCCCAGACACTTTCAATTATCGACAGTTAGCACAAGGAAGAAATATCTTTGAAAAGTGATGATTTCTCCTCTCAGTGGGAGCTGTAGTAGTGGAAGTAGTAGTAGTAGTAGTCGTAGTAGTAGTAGTCATCGTCATTGTGGTATCAGTAGAAGTAGTAGTGGTAGTAGGAAGAGGAGAAAGGGTAACAGAAGTAGCAGTCTTATTGATAGTGGAAGAAAAAATAATGAGGTAGTAGTGGTAGCAGTAGTGCTAATGATTTCATATAGTTGCTCCTGTGTTGTAATGAAAGTGATAGTGATCACAGTTGGGAAATAGAAATCCTGAGTATGGCATGATTACATGTTCAGACTGAAAAGTCTCCGATGATATATGATTAATCAAACTTTGTCCCCACCCCAGCCCCCCCCCCCCCCCATAAAGAAAACTGAAATAATTTGTACCAAAAAAAAAAGAATGTAAAGAGATGTTCGTCAGGAAACCACATTTAAGGGAGATTTTATTAAAGGTAGGCTGAATTCAAAGCAAAATCCCTAGAGTAACAAGCTTCATTAAAAACAATCAAACAAACTACTATATAATTCATTAGATTTTGAAACATGTTAGTTGTTAAAAATCAGACAGAAAATGCTTAACCCATCAAACACCAAATTAGTATTAATTGCATTTATTACTCTGTCATTTGTTTTGATTGTGCTTTATCATGGAAATTTGGTGGTGACTCACATTTGTACAGGGTACCTGAAGGAATTGAGGTAACATTTTGAACGTGCCGTGCACTTGTTTTATCACTTAGATGTGGTGACGACTCACATTAGGACAGGTTACATACTGAAGCAATTGAGGTCATGTTTGAACATGCTGTGCAGTTGTTTTAATTCTCACAATCCCATCTTCTCATTCTCTCCGCGTCAGGCGCAAAAGAAAAACTACCGGAGGGAGAAGAAGCGAGTCACCAAGGAGCTGCTGTCGGCCCTCAAGGATCCCTCAATCATCGTCATGGCGGACTACATGAAGGTACGACTCAACTGTCCTGCACCACTTTCTGCCCCGCCCACTCACTGCCCCGCCCACTCTCATTCTGGGCTGGAAAACATGCTTGCATGTGGCCACATTTTTGGGATGAAATTTTACCTGAATTAATCATGTCTACAGAAAAGTTATGGCTAGTTCCGACATCAATGCCATTTCATGTCATTTTGCAGACATCTCTGATGTCTGAAATTTCCAAGTTCTGTTATTCTTTTGCTTTTTTTTTTTGTCTGAGGTTTTGTATAATTTGATATGATTGGTTAGTTTTATTTGAATTTTTTATTGTTCATCTCTTAGAGTGAAATTTCTTTTCACACAGTAGATTCTTAGTAAGGGTGAGTTCAACGTGATATCCCCACATCTTAATTCAAGTGGGAAAAGAAACAATGCAAGACTGTGGACTAGCTGCTTCCCTTTCTTTAGAGAGGGATATAATACACCTTTTTGTATTCATTATTTTCTCATCTCAACAATTAAGATAAAAAAGAACAGTTGGATTCCAAACTGAAACCCTCACTACAAAAGAAAGATGAAGCACATACATATTACAATTCATTTTCCCACAAAAAGGTCATCACATATTTGTATGTTCTCTCAACTGCGCAGAATTTGAAAAAAAAATGAAACAAAACATATTTGATTTTGAATATCTTACTTGTCAATGGCTAAAGAGTCATAAGTTGTCATGTTAAAAAAAAATAGTACATAACCATTGAAATCTTTGAGTAATTAATTCTTTTTATCCCTTTTTTTTTGGGGGGGGGGGAGGGGGGCTGATTTACAGCAAGCTAAATTGTGCATGAGTGAGGAAAGACATTTAGAAGCCTATTAATTGATAGCATTTCACTTGTTAGTCCTATGAAATCCAAGAAATTTTGGGGTCTGCACATTGATGATGCTCTCAGTGTTTTGATGAGGGCCAAAAAAAGAAAAAAAAAGAAAAATGGAAACATATTTTTAAAAATCACATAAAACTGCTCATAGACTTGTTTATCTGCTGGGAGAAAAATCTACCCACTGGATGTTATTAGAATTGAACTTATATGGAAGTAGAGATGACATGTGCAGAATCTGCTCCGTCCATTTTATATTGATTGACTTCATCAGCCAGCTCCTATTTGTTTGTTTGCCAAATTGCATGTTGTTGTTTTTGGGGGTTATTCCTTCTGGCAGGTTGGGTTGATTCGTGTATCAAGTGCTAAGATGCACCGGCCTACTTCTGTCCATGGTTGTTTTTGAGCGCGTGTCGCGCATACTAAAGCTTAATCAAAATAGCATTTTTTAATAATGATACATATACTCAAATGCCCTCTCTGTTATAGTCAACTGCTACCCCCCCCCATTCCCCTCCCCCTCTCCCTCTCCCCCACCCCCTCATTCCTCTTGCCCATTTAGAACTTCATACAGAGTGGGGCTGCAAACGCTGCAAATAGAAAACGCCTGTTGTAGATCGCTGTCCCTCCAACTAACTGATGCTGATCTCACCATTCCGGTTTCCACGGCGATGCTTTGCTTCATTCTTCACCCCCGCTTGTGAAGATCAAATGAAAAACAAAGTGTTTATGCATTAGACTCTCTCTCTTTCCCTCTCTCTCTCTCCCCCCATCTCTCTCCTGAGAAAATATCCTCTGTAGTCATAATGGCTGTGCTCAAGAGAGACCTAGGATTGTATCTATTCCTAATGATTCATATTCCTCGCATGTCATTTAACACAAAGTTTTACTCATTTGTTAGAGCAAGGGTCGGAGTTAGCTCTGAAGGGAATATACAAATTATTTTCAAATAAAAATGGATTGATTGAAAGATATTTGTAGATAGCCTGGTATGTAGATAGATCTTAGATGAAGACCAAGAACTATTTTCAAATATCTACATATTTTCTAGGAAAATTAAATAGACTGCATAGTATATACATTTTGTAAATTAAGTAGCAATTTATTTATTTATGAATGTTTTCCTTTGTTGGGGGTCGGGGTGGGGATGGGGATAGAGATGAACTCATCAAGCCACTGCGACCAAACAACTTCATTTCTGCGCAGCAGTACAATAAATACCTCTCTATAAGTCTATAGTTTGTATGTGCACTACATTCTAATAAATACATTAATATTCAAGGTGGCACATTTAGTTGCATGGTGTACTGGGTGCTGTCTGTGCACACTCATGTAATTTTTGTAGCAGATGGTGCGATTGTGTTTTTACTTCCCGTAAATGCACAGAATATTAAAGTCATCGGTGTACAGAGGCCCCTAGATATTCTGTTTGCCATTATCAGGGCTGTCTTTTATCTTATGATGTTGATGGCATTATATTTGATTGTGAGTTTGAGATGTTGTTTTTTGTGGGTTTTTTTTTATCCCATTACTCTCTCTCTCTCTCTCTCTCATTTAAGAAGAGATGATAGCGTTCGATGTTGACTAACCCATTAGATGAGACATTCTTTACCGGCAGAACAGCAGCAAACCAAATCGTCTGCACACCCCCGTCTGGGCTTGACAAGACAATTTCCTGCTCCTACGCTTTATCATAGCTCCCGTTCTTGTTTAACAAGAAATAAAAATAGAAGATAACGATAAAAAGGGGGGGGGGGGGAAGCTGTGTTAATATATCAAGGGAGAGTGACATTAACATGTGCATGCACAAATCACAGTCAGACATGACAACACATGCAGTGTACATTGTGTAAACCGTAATTATTTTTCCCACCTAATCATGTCTATTCTTAGTTTAGGAAACTGGTAGATTATTCTCTCTGTAGAAAAAAGGGGAAAAGCATAAAGAGAAAGAGAAAGAGAGAGAAAGAGAGAGGGAGAGAATGTGCACATTGATTATTGTTGTCATTGTGTTTTTGCATCATTTAAGAACCAACAAATAAAGATATTAATAATAAAATTAAACAGATTTGAAAGAAACTACCCAAAACAGTCATGATGGATTGGTTTTGCAGCGGGCTTTAAAATATATATATATTTGTTGGACCGACAAACTTTAAGATACGTATTTCATGTCGTCAGAAGGAATGAAACACCTCTCTAGGCCTCAAGTGTAGAAACCGTTGATAGTCACCTTTGTGTTTGTTTGTTTGTTTTGTTTTGTTTTGTTTTGTTTTTGTGTTTTTTTACAGTTTACAGCATTTTTTTTTTCTTTCTCATTGTCCTAGTAGTCTGGCTATTGCCTAGTTTCCACTTGTGAGAAAGGAAAATGTGCTTAACCCTTATCAGAATTCATTCAGACACTCGGACCATAAGTGTTTTTGTATTGGAAGTGATAAAGCCCTTGTGCTTTTATTTGGTTTTCTTGTACTTTTTTTTTTGTCCTCCTCGTGATGAAGAACTATTTGATGTGCTTTAATATGTGCACTTGTGTTGAGTTCTCGAAAATAGGTTCTCTTAACTTTGCATATCTTAAGGAGGAAATTTTGAAATATCCAGTGGAATGAGTGGTATTATTTCTATACGTAATTGTGATGCAAATTATGTGCATATTTAGTGTTACATACAACCTTCTTCCAGAATATAATAATACCCTGTGAGATTAATGTTTTCTTGTTGCGAAATGTCACAGCACACATCCTGTCAATTTTTTTTTTTTAAATGTCACTCCAGGTCATGATATTTTTTATTTTTAAAGTGTACCAAAGCCCTGAGTATTAGTTGGTATATTTGTAGAATATGCTTGAGACATGCCCTTTGCAATATATTTGAATTTTGTTGTCACTCTGATTTTTATTAATTTGGGTTTAAATGTAAATCTTAAAGAGTGTACTAAACAAAAGGGACTTAAAATAGACTAGTCAATCACTCAATTCTTTCAATCGCGCAATCATGCTATCGATATTTGTTCCAATAAGTCTTGAATGATAATGATATGCAACGCATGCGTGCAATCAGCTAACCAGTCAACATGGAATCTCAATATAATTCATTGAAACTTACCTGTATAGCTAGAAGGTGTACATATATCAGTACCAGCATGTATGGAGCAGAACTTAAACGCCCAGGGAACAAGTGCTAAATTGTTATAGAGATATGATGTGATTTATTGAAATACATATATTTTCAGGGGTTATCACAGGATGTGAATTATGGCTGTTTTTTGTGTATCTGTATACAAATTTGATTTCCAGGGTATGGTACACTTTAAAGTGGCATTTGGCACAGTTTACTAAGTAGCAATGTTCACTCAAATGATCCCTTTTTTCTTTTTTACTGTCTATGACAGTTGTAAGTGTGAATTGCCCAACCTTTTGCACAGTCATTAATAATGTTCACAATAGGCCCAATATACATGTACTGTAATGATATTTTCGTGGCATGAAATTTTCGCTAGTTGCCTCTAACATTCAATACATATGGTGTAGAAAAGAACTTTCATGTGCATTTTATTTTTGCCAATCTTGATTCTCGCGAAATTTGCAAAATTGAAGTGCACATGAACATTCCTCGTTTTGTAGTAACAACGGCAGCAATGCCCTCCAAGAAAAAAAAAAAGTAAATAAATGGAAAGAAGCTGAAAAGAAACATCTGCAGGGTCTGCTCACCATTTCATGGGAAGTACCCATTCCATCATGCTTCCTGTTCAGCACGGTTGAAATGAGTCATACCACACTATGACCTCAAAACCCAACATTTTTACCACAGAGCTGATTACATATTTGGCAGGATCGAATATTATGAAAAGCCGGCAAGGTTTAGGGGGGAAAAAGAATAAAGGCAGGAGAAAACAAAACAAGCAAACATACAAAAGTTTGGTTCCTGAAATAGTGATGAGAGGTTTTTGTAGAATGTCTATATTGTATAGCAACTTTCAGCAGAAGGCTGGAATATGGGAGAAAGGAAAACAGATCTTTTAATAGCAAGTGATGTAAATTGTCCCTTATGTTGCACAATTCATAATTGTTTTGCAGTAATCCGCAAGTGATTTGCAGTAGTAGAAAGCAAAAAGTGACAAAGCAAAAAGTGACACTTCAAGTCAAACCAGGTTTCTTTTTATAGTCATCAAGAAAGAATGTCCTTGGTTCTTAGGACATGCCGGGAATTTTGAGCAAAGGATTTTTGTCAGACCTGAGTGCTAAGGGACAAAATATGGCGCAACAACAAGACACAACCACTGGCATATTTTACATACGTCTTAACTCTCTGTATACGCCCCGTTTTGCACTCCCGACTCAGTCGACGGCTTTCCAACATCGCATATTTTGCTCAAGCATGCATTCATGTACAAAGCGATCGATAAATTGCAACATGCCACAGTACATTGAAAGCTTCATTAGTCACAGTTTTGTCAAAATATTTACATCACCGTCAAGCTTTCAATTTTTTTCTGCAACTTTCCATAGCTGTTCTATAATTCTATCATGAACACCTCTGTAAAAAGCTTTACATGGCTTTGAAAAAATGGAATATTTTCCCTAAAGCGTTCATACATTATGGTCTCAAAATATTTTGGTGCACATAGGGTTTATGTTGTATAGCAGACAAGATTTACTGTATGTATACGCCATAAAGCGAGTTTAATTTTTTTTTTTGTTGCAAATCGCAACATCCTGACAATTCATGAGTGGTTAAGTTTGCGATTGCAGAGTACAGTGAACGGAGAATGATGTATACGTGCATTCAGGTCGAGATCAGAGCTAATAATTTTGCAAGTTGATAAATTTGCGAAGAGTGCACGACTCGCAAAATTCAAGAAATTAAAAACCTTGTGAAATATATGGTGTAGACAATAAATACGTAAAATGTCCATTGATATTACTTCTTGCAGCACTGGTTATGCCTCTGTTCCAGAGAGCTCCATAGCTCTAGAAACAGGAGCACTGCACAATACCGCTCTTGCGCTGCTCGAGACGAAATCTGGAGAATAATTAGCTCTGTGAATCATGTGAGGCAGAAGACAGGGGTTGGCAGCATGGTATGGTTTAATAGGACGTGAAAAGGCTGCACATGTTTTGTCAGGAGCGACATTCCAGGATAGACCACATTAGAGAAGAGTGCATGGAGGATGCTGTTGCAGGGAGAGGAATGTGTTTAAGGGTATGCACAGTTGTCATCTCATATGCTCTTTTATGATATTAAATGAAAAGTAGTCCAAAATATTTAGTAGAAATTGTGACCCGCTACAACAAAAGGATCTTAAAGTCGCTGACGTCTGGGCTGAGAAAATCAAGTTTGATTCATCAAAATTTCATCAAAAAATTCATTAATATTGGTCAAAACAATGGGATTTCTGTTTTTGGCATAATTTTGTAGTCTTATGTTTTGTCTATCATCTGCCGAAATTTTGATGCTAAATGATCAAAGGAAAGGCAAGAAATCAGCGTTTTCCTGGCCCATGATTTCCTGACTTTCAACGTAACAGAATCGTGTCCGAAGATTTGGATTTAGTGCGGCAGCTAGACTCCGCCCCTAGCAACGAGGGAGTGATCGTATTGGTCAGTGCGTGGCATCCTGTTTACTGATTGGTCGTGTGTAGACCGCTGGCACTAAGCTTGAATGAACATCGCGGAGGTCGCTAGGAGCATACCTTCTATTTTCAAGCAGGGAAAACTGTCCCGCCTCCCCTTGATCATGATAGCGTAGGAAGGAAAACTTTGAAGGCGTTTTTCTCAAAACTCTGATTTCCACAACCACTTGACATGCGCTAATAAAATCATCGATATCTCCGAAACTGAGTACTTTTATGAGTTGTGCTATATGAAATTAAAGTAGAAGAGTAAGGGAGTAATGTCATGCCATTTTCAGAAATTGTCCTCTCCCGACTTTCGGATCCTTTTGTTGTAGCGGGTCACAATTAGTATAACACATCAGTAAAGTTTGAGGAAAATTGCACAATCTGTTCAAAAGTTATGAATTTTAAAAGTTTCAGTGCCACCATCACTGGAGGAGAAGACTACAACATTTTGTGAAGTCATGCATTGACAAGGATAGAAAGAAAATAGTGAGAAAATTCAGCATATTTTCACTTCATTTAGCATGTCAACCTGTTGATGATGAGTCCTGAGTATACTTGGGCAAGTGTCTATGGGAAATGCGTGTTGTATCAAAATCAGCCCTTAACGGGTTAAATTAAAGAGCACTTGACTTTAACATGTACTTTGTATACTGTATATATTGTACCTCTTTCAGAAAGCACAGAAAATGATATTTAATTTACCTTTATGTCAGTAACAAGTTGAGGGAATGTGTACTTTCATTAAAAATGTGTTGTTGTCTTTGTCTTGTTTAATAATAGATTTGTAAAGATGAGGTTTGTAGGATACTACACGTCCAGAGAAGACATGGCGGTATTTTCATTTCATAGCGATGAGCAGCTTCATTTTTAATGCCAACTGGAGCTCTCCGCCTTGGTATCAGGGTCGATGCTCTTTGGATGCGTTTGAGAGAGGCTAATGACCCCGAACCTGGTTATTGGCACCGGAGATGATTGAGGGGCGGAGGTGTTACTGTAAATGTTGTAAGTGATCGGGAGCAGGTGGAAAATAAAACGGGGTTCCGACAAGTGCGTCACGAAGAGTCGGACGGCTGCGGCACCATTCTTCTTTTGTGCGGACGAATGCCTCCGTGTAATTTGACCGATTTGGCGCATCAATCATCTCCATTCACGCACAGGAATGATTGACTTGTTCACAATGTGAGAGACACAAGGAAAATTATACAACCTCGCAGAGACATCAATCCACAGCTAAATGTAGACTGTCGTGTGTATTCCCATCTCGTCAGTCGAGAACTGTCTCCACAATTCAAAGTGCTCCATTAGTTGTCCTTAGCCCCACGTGCGGATATTTGACAGACTGTGTGCTCACAGAGCTACTGCCATCCTCGGATCATTCAC
Source organism: Diadema setosum (assembly GCF_964275005.1). NCBI lineage: Eukaryota > Metazoa > Echinodermata > Echinoidea > Diadematoida > Diadematidae > Diadema > Diadema setosum. The sequence continues at coordinate 20,907,569 of NC_092696.1, read as the reverse complement.
GTCTAGGATGGTCCACAACTTTGAAATTTTAGCAGAGCCACCACTCTTATGTATTTGACAATAATAAAGATGGGTCATTGCTATTTTGTGAATGAGAAGAAAATGTGTTTTTCAGATGTCAACATTTCTATTTTCGCTATATTCTAAGTGTCATATTTTCCACAAAAAAAGGAGTTTTTTGCGACCTGCCATTCGTATGTGTTTTATAATAGGATAGGATTTATTTTTTTCCATGAATAAGAAGATGTGTTCATTGACTGTTTTTCAAATGTCATGTTTATTTTTGAAGCTTGATTTAGTATGCATTCTATGTTTACTACATTTTACAGGAATCCAATTTTTGACCAAAATATTGCTTTTGCCTACAAAATATGATTCTACGCTGCATCAGTATGTTTGCATGACTGTGTAGTTTTGTTAGTATTTTTATTATCTGCAGAAATTGGCAGCCCATGTGTATGTGGCATACGGGAAACGTTTAGGTTATATTGTACATCAATATACTTTCGTGAAGTACAATACATGTATATGAGTTTGTGTACGTCACTAGTAAATCTCCATAGTCCATTGTGGCTGGGTCCCAGGGTCCCTCGAGCATTGCCCTGGAAGCTCTGGGGTTCTACAACAACTCGTAGATGCTCTCAGGTGTTATCTTAGCCTCATAATAGTTTCAAACAATTGACTGCAGATAATGAGCCGTGATCCAGGGGCAAGAGTCCTTCGCTTGTCAGAATGATATTCAAAATAGCTCGATGGACACAAGTGACTCATTTACAGGTTTCGTTTGATATCATAAATGTGTCAAAAATGTTTGGCATGGCACTCTTTTATTATTTTAAGTTGAAGTGAAGTTGTTTATTGATGAAAAAAAAAGCAGCAACATACACTGTAGATATGGTATAAACTAAAAACATAGCAGCTAACAGGCTGAATTGCTGTGTATACTTCACAATGAGTTCAAATTAAACTGAATTACACACTGGAGACTCTGAGATATACATATAAGATAATTGATAAATATGGACATAACAATATGTGCAAGCTAAACATTTTTATTACTGTGTAAAAATAATTTATAAAGATATATGTAAAAGTGGAATGTGAATCTAGTTTCTAACTTCCTTTTGATGGATAACAACAGGAGAAAACATTCATTCTCATTATTACATATTTGGACCAAAAGGTTAAAAAAATATATATCTATATTAATTTCATATAAACATGTTGAGAATTCACGTATTGGCTCCACGAAGAAATGATGAAATAAACTGGTAATGCATTTCTTTCCATTAAAGAATGAGTTTATTCGACTCAAATTTTCAGCGGCCTCTGCCTTCTTCAGGAGTCTTTGAGATCCCAGGACATAAAGATGTTAACACCTCTTTGCACCATACAAAAATCCCACATGGACCACCCTGATCTTTAACTCTTCTTCACTGTTCGATTATCAGCCTTGATGTTTTATTTTCTCTCTCTCTTTCTCTTCTCATTTTCTACTCTGCTCTCCTCAGGTGCGAGGGAGTTTAAAGGGATGGACCAAACTCTGGTGTGTGCTCAAACCGGGTCTTTTAGTCATCTACAAGAGTCCAAAGGTAAATCCGATCTTGCCTCTTATTTCTTGACCCATACTGAGCCTTTTCGCTCAATCAGCACTTCAACTTTGCCAGTCTCTTTTTTGTTCCTTCCCTTGTTACTCTAATTTTGTCCCACTGATCAGGTTAGATGCCATGAAACTTGCAGTCATTTACAGTGATAATGATTAATGGTGGTTATGATAAACAAAAGTAGAAGATTGATAATGATGACAATTTTGATAATATTAATGAGGATAATATTAATGATTAAAGAGTAGTAGTAGGATTAAAGCGTGTATTTTAATGTGTCAACTCTACATGGTACCATGGTCAAGGCACAGCAAGAAATTATGTAATATGCTACAATGTATTAAAGCTTTATACTGCATATGCCATCTCTTTAGCATGACGATTTCGCGAGAGGTTAAATTCGCAATCGTGAAATACAGTACCGAACGAATCAATGTATATGCGCATGGCACATTCATATCGGAATAAGAGTCAATATTTTTGTGTGTCTTAAAATTTACGAATAGCACCGACTCACGAAATTTATGAAAATATAAACCTTGCAAAATATTTGCTCTATTCAGTAGTTGAAAGATTGGGATTAGATTATGTCATTAATCCTCATAATCCCTGATGTATCACAGTAGGCAGTGTTGGCAGGTTATTTTTTTTTTCAAGCGACTTCACATTTTGAGCTGCTTGACAAGTTGTACACTAAGTAGCTGAAGTGTATAGATGCTGAGAGTAAGTATGGACAACTTTTACAGAGATTAAACTCATTGTGGGTTCTCATTCACAAGACCTCTTCTCTGTTGATTAATCATAGACTTATCTTTCTTTTTTTGTGTCTCGTTCCATTTCTCCCGTTCCGCAGCACGGCCAGTGGGTAGGGACGATCCTCCTTAACAACTGCGAGCTGATCGAGCGGCCGTCGAAAAAGGACGGGTTCTGCTTCAAGATCTATCACCCGCTTGACCAGTCAATTTGGGCGACCAGGGTGAGTCAGCAGCTACGGCGTCGCAGTATTGTAAAAAATGTCTGCATTGACTGCACGAAAGCTGCATCGCTGTTGATTGCAGTTACCATGGAAACTATAGTCTCTAAATATACCCACCTGATTGGTTGTTTCAAGGGTGCGGTCATAGTATCAGGATTACTTGCAGATTGCAATCACTGTAAAAATTCTGTTTGATATGGAAACAGGCCCCAAAATGTCTCTGGTCAATTGAGGGCAGAACTTTGATATCATACTATCACATGAAACTAACTCCCATTAAATCTGTCTCTTATGGGACATCTTCATTTTGTATGTGAGTGTGTGTGTGTGTTATTATCTGTTTATTCAATGCTTTTGCTGTGTTTTCTGTAAAGATGCATTGTGAATTATTTTTTTCTGTATTTCAGTGGGTCCTTTTGTGTAGTGGATATTATGCTCTTGATAAAGGATTCACAGCTCCAAGTGAATTTAACATTCCGTGGATGTTTTTGTATATTATTTTCTTGTCATCCCTTGTTTGTCCTTTGTCTTTCTGTTTAGTTGCATTGTGTTGTTGTTGTTGTTTTTTTTTTTTTTTGTCTGTATTTGTGTATATTCTGTTGTACTGTAAATGTGTTCCCTAGAAAATGATAAAGAACAATTTGTTCTTTTGTTCACTTGTAGTACTCTTTGGGTGCAAATGGAAACCCCTATTAATACTTCTGTGTAGAATACTTACACAAAGTATGATGGCATTAAATTTACCAATAGTATGTTTGGTTTGTTCAACTTAACGCGAAACAGGGTCCCAAGGGGGAGACCATGGGTTCGATCACCCAGCCGCTGCCCAGCAGCTACCTGATATTCAGGGCGCCCTCGGAGGCGGACGGCAAGTGCTGGATGGACGCCCTGGAGCTGGCCCTCCGGTGCTCCAGCCTGCTGATGCGGTCGATGCGGGACGACCCCGCCCTCGCCACGGAGAGGAAGATGAACGACAACGAGATCGAGAACAAGCACTTCAAGCATGAAGGTTGGTGGCGGTTATGATGATACTCTAACTCCAGAAGCTTTCGCGAGCATGAACCTTTCAAGAATTTTGTCTGGAGCCAAGACTGGCAAAAGTAAAATGAAAGTATCTGTTATGGAGTCATTGGATGAGAAGACTATAACGGTTTATGACATCACCACAAGACAATGATATAAAGAAAATATAAACAAAATTAAAGATATTTTCATATTAAATCTCAAACTTTTAGATAAACTTCTTTTTTTTTTAATGCAACTGATTGATAAATTGCCCTACATCGACATAAATAAGCACTGAATTGATTAGTGTTTTATTAGTAGACATGATGAAAAATCATGGGCATACAAGTACATGTACTCGAGCAGGATTCAATGGATTTTCCACTGTTTCTCAATTTTTTGCCGAGGTGTTCTACTAAATATTGCTGCTTTTACACAATCCGCATATATATTTTGGGTGAACTTGTCCTTTAAGGGGGTTAAGGGAAGCCAGAGAATTTCTGAGGACAGGTTTGGATGAATCAAATTCGAATTGTTTTCTGCCAGGTCTTGACGAGCCGGACGCGGACGGCGAGAGGGAGAAGGACAACGACAGTAAGAGCGAGAGTGAGGGGTCGGAGGTCGAGGAGCTGGCTCCCCTGGAGACCAGCCAGCAGGAGGTGCAGGAGACCACGTACGTCCCCAACATCACCGAGGAGCTGTGTGTGGTAAGTTTGGTGGTGATCTTGTCTCGTTTGGTGTTTACGGTCTAGTCTCTTTGCTTTTTTGCCTGTTCGTTGTTGTTAGTGTTTCTTTTTCTGCATATGTATACATACAATGTACAGTAGGTCCTGAAACACTGTAGAGTAATGGAAAAAGGTTGTGTACTCTTAACCCATTTATTCTTATTTCCTGTTGAAGACGATCGAGTCTCGAGAATGCTCGGGCAAGAATCTATGGGAAATGTGTGTTACAGCAAAATCAGTCCGTCCTCAATGGGTTAAAAGAACAGTGTCAGATCTTCATTGACATTGTGTATAAAGAGGTCAGCAACTGCCTCTGATACAGTTTCCATAGGTCATTTTAATAGAATACAGACACTGGACTTGAAATGACTTGGCTGATTTCAAATCTGTTTTTCCGTAGCTCAAGACCATTGAAAAACGGTTTGAAGCAGACAATGACACACCCAGAGACTCTTGCATAGTGCAAATGAAGGGTTGATTTTTGTGGGTGATGTTCGTTATTCTGAAGGGTTGTTCATCTGAAAATGAAGTATAAAAAAAAGATTTGTAATTCCGAAGGTTCTTTAATCCGTAAAGAAGTAAGATTCGTAATCCCGAAAGTTTCTTAATCTGAGAACGAAATAAGATTCGTACATCCAAAGGTTCATTCATCCAAAATTAAAGTAAGGATGGTATTCACAATGTTCGTGGATCCAAAAATTGAAGTACATGACGGTCATCATTCTGAATGTTTGATAATCCAAATGACGCCAACCCCTCGTGGTTCAACCCCAGGTGAATAGCAATAGTCAGCAAATGGTATCAACCAGACACATTTGTGCCATTCGCTAGAAGAAGAAGAAGATTCCAAATTTGTTATTTTGAAGCTTCTTTTATTCCAAAATGAGGGCATTATTTGATTTTCCATTTTTTCCAAATCACATCCCAGGACATCTCCCAGACAGAGACCCTCGGTGAGGAGAACAAGAGCCTGATCTGGACCCTCATGAAGCAGGTCCGGCCCGGGATGGACCTGTCCCGCGTGGTCCTGCCCACATTTGTCCTGGAGCCGCGCTCCTTCCTGGACAAGCTCTCAGACTTCTACTTCCATGCCGACATCATCTCAAAGTGAGTCCTCGCTTGCTCTCTCTGTTCCACATCATTTAACCTTTGACCCCCAGAATCCCCCAAAACACAATTCTAGGGTTTAATGCTGTATGATTTTTTAGATTTTTTTTTTTCGATCTTCCATGTTAGCATTTCATTAGACTGTAGAATGAAAAAAAAAAAGCATTCCCCATAATTTAGCTGTATGTTGTCCATACATTATTGTACATTTTTGCTGCAGAATTTTCGAAAAGCCTCCTAAGTGCTAAATCTTTGACTGATTCTCAAATTGGTAACTCCTTTCTGAAGATCAACATTCCTGCTTCCCTCATATTTGGAGTTTGTGTAGTAATAAATGAATTCAACAAGTTCCAGTTACATTGTAACCTCTGTCACCTCTGTAACCACTGTCTATGGGATACTGGCATGCAGTAAGCATAGAGTAGCCAATTTGAGGATGACCAGATGATATATAATTTGGGCTTTTTTAAAACAAAATTTTCCTTGGATGTGAAAGGCTAATGTACCACTTTAATTTTTGCTATACTCATGTTGATTAACATTTCTTATGGCAGAGTGCCACATTCATATTTTTGCACAATCTTTACAGTCAATTGTCTTTGCCTCCTTATCTGGGCAGATATTTTGTCGTTGGCATGGCAGATTCTATTGTGTATGTTAACCACCCAGAGTCCCAATTTAGCTTGTGTTTGTGTTTGTATTAAAGTATCGATAGAGTCATAACATTTCAAGTCTTGGTAAATCTGGTTCTAGAGGCTTGCTTTGGCACTTACTCCAAACTCAGTGGGTACACCAAGGGATGATCTGTCCTATGATTTTCAGCTTTAAAAAAAAAAAAGAAAAGAAAAGAAAAAAAAGAAGTGACTGCATCAGTTATCTGGATGATTTTTTTTTTTTTTTTTTTTGGGGGGGGGGGGGTCATATTTTGACATCTCTGAACATCCACTCAGATATATATCTCTTGATTGTATTACAGTCATTGTGGATACGGTCAAATATTGACAACAAAAACAATTTTCCATTGTTCGATATGAAGAAACAAATTAAGACTGTCAAAAAATAACAGACAGAAGAGAAAAATGTATGCACTGTGTTTGCATTTTGGATCACAGTAGCCATGAACAGGTGAACAGAGTGCAACCTAGCTCCACCTCGTTAAAGTAGACAAGAGTGTGAAAATGAAAGGGAAGTTTGCAGAATTAAAGTCTCTTGTCAATAGCCCTCTTATTTATACTGGTTTTTGCTTTATAGCCCCATATCAGGACTATCTTTAGCCCCCAATTTGTCTTTTCCCCTTTTCTTAACTTGCATGCTTAATCTCATACCATCTGTGACGCAGCAGCTAGCAAATATTACCTTAAAGGGATCATATAGTTTGGGGTGAGACCTGACCTCATGTTTCTAACATTTTTCTGGTGAGATAAAGAAAAACCTCGTATGAATTATGAAAGAACATGTAATTCCAAGATGGATTCAATGTTCATTTGTTGAAAATTTGGTTTTGAAATGGCTGAGATATCCAAAACAGAGTAATCCTAATAAAAGGTGTGTTATTAGGATTGCTTTGTTTTACTGTGGTTTAGAATGTCTCAGCCATTCCAAAACAGATTTTCATATAAATAACTTTGATTTCCTCTTAGAATGGTATGCTCTGAACTATTTCATAAGTGGTTTCTTGGTATCCTGTGAAAAAATAAATAAAAACTCTAATTCTCATCTCCATCAATACTACACTGTATAGGCCTACCATCCCTTTAACCCCCCCCCCCCCCTTCCAGCAAGTGGAGAGATCACAGACTAGGTGAACTTATGCCGGGGGGGAGGGGGGAAGGCCGTCTGTCTATAACTCAAGCATGTCTCCATCCCAATCTATGTTACAGAGCTGTACAGGAGGAAGACCCATTCTCTCGCATGAAGGAGGTCGTCCGCTGGTATCTCTCAGGGTTCTACAAAAAGCCAAAGGTATCCCTTCTGCATTTCTTGAGCAAATGTCAGTTGCCCTATAGAGCACAGCAAACTACCATGTACAGCAGTAAACAAAATTAGAAATCAAACTCCCGGTGTGTTTTGGGATGTCATGGCCTTCTTTGCAAGCGCACATATATATTTTCTTCAAAATTGATTGTTTTGACTGTGACTGAATCTCCAATGAATAAATTCCTTAACCCGTTGAGGACGGACTGAGTTTGCTACAACACGCATTTCCCATAGACACCTGCCCGAGTATACTCGGGACTCGTCCTCAACGGGTTAAGAAATGTGTTATACATTTGTATGTGCGACATGATCAGAGTACTATAGTACACAATTGACACCTTGCCCATTAGAAATCGGAACTATCCATAGATTTCATGCATTACACAGTTTGCTCCTGTACGTAGTGGGTTTATTCTTCTTTTATCAGTGGGTACCATTGGCGGATTGGTAAGAAGACAAAAAAAAAAAACCAAAAAAGATAGTTTGGGGACAAAAAGAAATCGTTAGTTCAAACAAACAATAGATTTTGTAACTATGAGAATTGTACCATCTACATATTTTACTAGAAGCTGTTTCTCTTTCAGTTTGATATGATCATCTCTTATGTATGTTTTCATTCAATGTTTGAGCCATCTTCATTATTTTTCTTTCAGCACGCCCAATGTGTATCCAAACTATAAAATAGTTTTCCTATACACACAAGTTTCTTGTGTTTTACTAGCCCAGCTGCATATTCAAATTTCCCTGGACAAGTGATTGCGAGGATCCATTGCGACTCCATGATGTGACACACTGCATGTTGTGTTTTCTGTTGCTTGCATTGTTTACAGGGCCTGAAAAAGCCATACAATCCTATCATCGGCGAGACATTCCGCTGTATGTGGGAACATCCAAAGACCAAAACGAGAACATTCTACATTGCTGAGCAGGTGAGGAAAAGATCACTGAAACAAAGCTATATGGAAGCACGTCATGATCATTTCTATGATGGTGAAATGTTCTCGTGAAGTATGAATGCAATTCAATTCATTGACGTGAGCAATGTTCTTATGCCATAACTACAGAGAAGTATCATCTTGTAAGTCAAGAATATAGCATGACATTTGATAGAGTAATATCTAACTTTTCATGTAGGCATATATTTAGTAACAAGTATGCATAATCCAATACACATTGGTAGGCAAAGTCGAGTCGACATTGAATGGACTGATGTGCCCACTCCACTGTCCAAACGGTGCAAGTTAATATGCTTGAAATTGAAGGTACATATATGAACCTGGCATTTCATTTTGTGTGTGAATGTGTGTGTGTGTGTGTGTGTGTGTGTTGTGGTGGTGGTGTTGTTGTTGCTATTGCTGTTGCTTGATGAGTGTTGTGATATTGGTACTGTATCTGGCAATATTTTTGTTCTTCTCTGCTTTTGGTTGCTTGTTGTTGTTGTTTATTTCAGTACAGCAATATCAAAGTAAATGTGCCCTGGTCATTGTGTCATCAAAGAATTAGACTTTCAGTATAGATCTTTAGTAATGTCAAACATGATGTTGCAAAGGGAAACCTCTCTTTTATGGCACCTGCTGATTGTCTCTAATTGTTAGCTCCCCTTTCATCACATGAAAATATCTTTAATACCATCATTGTTTTGAATGGATGTGTTCTCTCTCGTTTCCATGGCAACAGGTATCCCATCATCCGCCAGTGACGGCCTTCTACATCACCAACCGGAAGGAGGGCTTCTGCATCTGCGGCAGCATTCTTGCCAAGAGCAAATTCTACGGGAACTCGGTCTGCGCCGTCATGGACGGGGTGGGCAAGCTGACCCTCTTGGGGCGGGGCGAGGATTACCTCATTACGATGCCCTACGCAAACTGCAAAGGTGAGGAGTTTGGACCTCATAATGTGTGGCCTGCTGCCACATTTAACGATAAGTTTTGCAGACATTAGTAGGTGAGAACTTTGAAGGAGGGGATTTTGCTGAAAAGAAAGAAAGTTCAGTCTTTTCAAAACTTGGAAATTTGATATCATTTCTACCCCCCAGTCAATATGTCAAATCTGTAATTTTTTTTTTTTTCGTGTAAGTTTGAAACTTTTCAGTCGAAGTAGAAAATATTTATATGTGGTGTTTTCAACTGACGTCCTATTCTGACAGAATAATAAAGAAGTAAATATTACCAATTTTTCAGAAAAGAAAAGTTGCAAATTTCCCCTGTTGGAAGCAAGATTTGCATTGCATTTGAGTCATGGGAGGGAATACTATAAAACCATTAACATTTGTGGCTTGAAACTTTCATGAATTGGAGCCGATAGTCTTTTTTAAGTCATGAAACTTTTGCAAATTGCCACTTACCTTCAATGCCTTTTTATAGACTGAAATTTGCGCATGCGTTTTTCTATTACCAGTCTTGGCTCCTTACGAAATTCAGGAAAGTTTCATTCATGCAAAAAAAATTTCTGGTTTTACAGTAAATCATTGTCACAAGTTATTTTAACAAACACCATCAGCATGCAAATTTGCAAAATAGAATCACTGCAGAATATACAGTGTAAATCTGTAAGCCATGCATGCATTGCTGCCAGAGAAGAGAGAGTGGAATCCATGATGTTTGTTCGTTTGTTACTTCATGAGAATGACCCATGTTCCTCCACTGTGTACATGCCAGGTATTCTGTACGGGACGCTGACCATGGAGTACGGAGGGAAGGTGACACTGGAATGTGAGAAGACGGGCTACAAGACCGAGATAGACTTCAAACTCAAGGTAACCATGGCAACATGCCATCGATTATCGCGGATCAGATCAACCCAGCCCAGAATGCATTGTGTGTGTAACAGTCGGGAAGATATGCAAATTGTACATACTTCCTTACTTAGTACATCATCCTCTTGTGATTCAATTAGAAACACCCTATTGAAATTAGACACAAAATTAACTAATTATGAAATTTTAACCCGTTGAGGACGAGTCCCGAGTATGCTCGGGCAAGCGTCTATGGGAAATGCGTGTTGTAGCAAAATCAAACCGTCCTCAACGGGTTAATGTCTATGTCTTATAAACCATGCAGTGTTTGCAATTCGGATTAACTGATCATGTCATATACCTTGGAACTCTCCCATTATTTTGTGCATTGAAAAGAAAAATAAAGGGATGTAAAAAATCATGGTTCTGGTCAATAATTATCATTAAAGCAACTTCAAACCCTTCCCTTCCCCATGAGAGTCATTGGTTATTACATCAATTATCATGACATTTATTTCTCTAATCCTCAACACCAATACAATGTATTTTGGGGGCCACTTTCACTTCAAGCAATGACATATCGTCGCTAGGGTGACAAGACCTTGTATCTGCAATTTTGGTGAAAATGACTTTTTTAGATTTATGGTCAAATAATGGGTTAAGTGAGGACCTGTCCAAATCCCAACTGTCTTACTCCAAAAATGAAGCCACGACAGCATGTCAAAGGAAAGGCTATCCCATTCACTATAGTGCTTTGGCCGCCATGTGTTTTGGCTCTCCTGAACATTTGACATATTGTAGTTATGAGGTCTTGTCGTGTTTGTGACCCTGCATCAACAAAAAGTCGCCAGACATGGATATTTAGTTAAGTACAGATTCTAAAAGAGCAGACTCTAAGCTTTAAAATGATGTGTACATGTAGCTCAATTCAAATGGACTCTCCTAGCCTGTCTAAATATTGGAAAGAAGGCACACACTGTGGAAGAGTGTGAACTGAGAAAAGAGGCTCTGAAGTACAGCGTCTATTCAAGCGCTTTAATTGCACCAAACTGTGCTACATGTAGCTGTGCCATGAATGGGACAAAAAACAGGATGTAAACCACCTGAGCAACAACAATGAAGGGATTATCAGATTAAGCTGAAATTGAGCATGCTCTATCAACACATTCTTTCCATTATTAATGCCAACTTTCAAAGTAGCAGTACTAGCCTTTTCAAAAGTTATTAGAGTTGAAATTGAAGAGCCTGCAAAGGATTTTCAAGAAATGAAAAGGGGCCTCTATGACAATGCTGATCTCACTACTCTACAAAAAGAAGGGTTGCAGAAAAACTGCTGAAACACACTTTCCCATTTTTTTTTTATGATACTAAACTTAGAAATAATGTAGATGAAGAATAGCTCTTTCAGAAAATATGAAAAACTCAAGATTTACTTGGTTGACCCGTTTCACCTTTTTTGAGTCGTCACATAAAATCAAGGCGTGCAACTTTTTGTTGGTTTTGTGATGCACGGTCACATATGATAGTCTCCGGTTCTGCATTAATAACAGCTGTATTCATTTTATCAACCAAGGTTTTATATCAAATTTATACATCAATGTGTACACTGTACAATTTGTTTGTTATCACCTGATTGTATCTTGATAAGACATTATTGTATATGTTGAAATGAATACAGAAATGTACCTTCAACAGACACCTCTGCCCAAAAATAGCATGATTATTTTCTTTTTAATATTGTTTTAAAAAAGGACAAAGTAATCAGAATATATGTGTATTGTGTATTAGACAGTAAGGGACTTGTGAGGTACACTGTTGTAGTAGTATTCTCACCTCGTTCAGTTTGCACAAACAATGTATGACCAACGTTACTTTGATGGGACATGTCAAACTTCCAAAGATTCATCTATGCTTTGACCAATGATATAGAAACTGTTACTCTCCTGCTCGTTTGATTTCACTCTGTGCACATATTATTGCAAGTCGGCTTGAATTTCAAGTGTTGTTTCCCCCTGGAGAGTGAAATCCCAGCCAAGTTATGATTATGCGCTTATACAGTTGTAAGTGTTGTTCTCATCATCATCATCATATCTACCGTAATCTGACTCCATCGTGCAGCCATTCCTCGGGGGAAGTGACTCATCCAATCAAATCCAGGGCAAGATCAAATTCGGGAAGGAGACTCTCGCCACGCTAAGCGGCAAATGGGTGAGTCGTTGTCTTCATTGTTGTTTTCTTAATTTAGTGATTTATAATTGTTGTTGTCGTTGTTGTTGTTTCTTGCCGCATGGCATTCATACTGTCTGCCGTAATTGTATAACCTGTATCTTTACATTTTGTGGTATCAGTTTATATGCAGAGCTCCCTGTGCAGTCAGTAAAATGAAATCCTACACCTTGTCTGGGTTCTGCACATATTACAGTCTTCATAGAGATTATTAGCATGACAACCACCACCATCACCATCATCATCATCATCATTACCTTGTAGTGCTTGCATTTGTACCAAGGCTGCGTTTCAAACTGACTTCAAGTCTAATTCTGCTTTCGAAGATAAAATGTTATGCCCCGACCTGTACTGGTTTAAATGTTGGAATAAAGCAAGAATGGAAATGGATAACATCACTTTCTTAGAGTTCCTAACTGTTGCATATGTCTCTCTTTCAACAAATGTCAGAAAAGATGTATATTTGACACATAAATATGTCCTAATGTTTTTTACTTAATGCATGCAGTCTTTCCTTTTTTTCAATGAAGATATTTTGTTTTTGTTTTTTCCTCTTTGCCTTGATAAGTGTTGGCAGCCTTGCTTTAGTAAATATCAAAAAGAGATACAGTAATTGGTGATTTGCTATGTTTCATATTAAAGCTTTTTGTTTGCATGATGTATTTCTTATGCAGGATGAAGAAGTGTTTATCAAGGACAAGAAGACAGAGGTAAGGGACTTCAATCAAATATCCGTTTGCTGAGGAAAAGTTTTGCCTAAAGAGCTGACAGTTGTAGGGTTTCATCATTTAAAGCCTCAACTCTATGTGCACTATAGTATAAACCCACAAAGTACAGTTGAACCTCTTGTATCCGGACAAGTCGGGACAGGGGCTCATCCGGATAAGGGATTTGACCGGATACAGGAGACTCAATGCTTTATACATGTACATATACATACACATGTACTGATGTAGCCCATTGTAGTACCACATGTAGTAATGTGTATACTGCAACCTTTTCATTGTTACACTCAGTAACAGACCCCAAAATAGAGGTGTATGTTAATGTTGGAAGTAATATGTAATTCATGTGTGTTTGTGTAGGAGTTCTCAAGGAGTTGGGAATCCCCCTTTCCTCCCGTAATTATTTTTTTAAAAAAAATCACGGCGAGATTGCGTCCGTATAATGGAGAGATCCGGTACCACAATATTCTGAGACTGCAACGTATGAATGTTTTTGGAAAACACTCCGTTTTTCAAAGCCATACAACTTCTTTTTTTTTTTTTTGTGGTAGAAATGTCAATGCTGCGAATGCTGGACAGCAAAGTTGTAGAGAAAAACACAAGCTTTGCAGTGATACATCATGTTTACTGTACATCTTACGATAATTCTATGACTGTGACACTTTTAATTCATGATGACAAATTGCAATTTAATGATTAGTTTGTGTGCAGTTGAGAAATTGATCAAAATATGCAAAGTCGACTGAGTTTAGCATGCGAATATGAAGCGCATAAAAGAGACATGTACATCTTTATTTAATGCAAAGTCGAACAATACTTTACTCTTAAGGGCTGATGACGCTTGTTTTGCAAGGGAAGTACTCTAAAGATAGAGGATGTGGTTGATGCATGAAACCAACAAGACTCGTGCCAATAAACACAGTCTGTGTGTACAACATCCACATCATATCTTTTGGTTGCAGAAGTGCCTGAGGTACACTAGTGTTATTCATCGAGAGCACAATAATCACAAGGTGGTATATCAAATGACAAGCTCTATTAAGGTTTGGGACCCTTGGAATGGCAAATCACTTTGATACCAGTTTTGAGCTTTTGAGTAACATGTGATGCACCCACTCCTGGCATTCCATCCATAAGAACTTACTCTGCATGCAATGAAATGAGTACTTAACTCATTGAAGGCTAGTCCCAAGTATTCTCAGGCTGGTGTTAATGGGAAACATAATATGTTCAGTTTTGTTTTTGGTTTGTTTCTTTTTTCCCAACAATTTTGTGAGTGGTTAAATTTGCAGTCGTGAAGTACCACGACAGTAAGGAACAGATAAATGTTTGCGTGCTCAACAGGATCAGAATTGATATTTTCATGTGTTGTTGAATTTGTGAATAGCATCTGCAGAGACTCCAACTCTCCCGTTTTCAACGGGAGACCTCCCGCCGAAAACCCACTTTTGCAAAATTTCCCGTTCTCCCGCTTGAGATTTAATTTCTCCCGCCCTGGCTCTGTGTCTCCCGTTGGAAAGGATTTCTTACTTATTGCTATTGTAAGTTGGAAAAAATAAGCCTTAGATAGCACCAGAGAGCATATAGAACCCTAGGAACTTAGCGCTTCGCACACATCAACTTGGAGTCTCCCGTTTGCTAGGGGTTTCAGGCAGGAGAATCTCCAGATCAGAAGGTGCTTGGGGTTGGAGTCTCTGCATCTGACTCGCAAAATTTGTGAAAATAAAAGCCCTGCGAAGTACAACTTGTATGTGGCATATACAGTACAATGTACATGTATGTGGCATTATGACCATTTTACCCAAGGTTTTACAAATAATCGCCTGAAATATTTGAGGGTAACGATGCACTTTGAACTCCCCTCTTCTCCAGCACACGGAGCAATTTTGGGCCGTCACTCCCGAAGTCAAGAGGAATCGATTAAGGAGATCCACAGCCATCCTGGAAGAACAAGGGGAGTTTGAGTCTGAGAGGTTAGTGGAAGCTGCCTTGTTTGGCAAAATTCTTGGTACACTGTGTGCATCTGAAATTGATTGTGTTACCTTTAGTTATTGTAACTTTTTAAGTTTGTTTGTGTGTGTTAGTGTGATTCTCTTTTCCTTTCTCTCTTCTGATTTGTCTCTCTCTCTTTCACTCTCTTCTCTCTTCATGTTTGTGATAAGATGTTTATAAAAAAAGATTTAGGGTTAAACTATGGTTATATCAACTGTGTGTGCATGTTTATGTGTGTGCATATTTTTTTTTCTTTCTGTCTATGTGTCTGTCTGTTTGTGCGTTAATTTTTTTTTCTTGTTTTGCCACATAAAAAGACATTACATAACATCACAACAAACATGTTTCAATTATGTTTTGTATTTACCATTATTTCTTAGTGGGTTTTTTTTTATTCCATCGATTTCAAAAGTTGTCTGAATATGTGTGAAATCAACAACTTTCAAAAGTTTTGCCTCCACTTACAGAAATGCAGTGTGTAGAATCTGCAATGGGGAAAATCAAAACAAAACAAAAAAATCCTTATTTATGTCACTTTGGTTCTTGATCAGAAATTCAACCACGCTGCAGAAATTGTCCTGCAAGTTGAAATTTGCAAAAAACTATGTCAGTAGAAAATAAATGACACATATTTTTTTTTTTTTTTCATTCTTGCTACATTGTATTTCACATGTCCTGTGCGGAGAGATGGTTTTTGATCGTTTACATGCCGTCATGTATGGTATCCTGTGAAATTCCCATCCCTGTTCGCAGACTCTGGTCCCGCGTCACCGAGGCGCTGAACCACGGCGACGTGCACGAGGCGACGAAGGAGAAGTTCATCCTGGAGGAGGAGCAGCGAAAAGGGCACAAGGAGCGCAAGGCTAAGATGGTGGAGTGGATGCCGCGCCTCTTTGAGAGGGACGACATCACAGGCGACTGGATCTACAAGCACACGGAGTGAGTCTGTCGTACTGTATAAGCTGCTAATTTCGTGAGGGTTTGGTTTTAAGTGTAGCAAAGAAAAGCTGCTGAAAACTGCTTATCCAATAGTGGTGAGCCAATGGAGTAAAATGGAGTCAAAAGGGGGCCTGAGCTTTCGATCATAGCAGAATCTTTGTAAGAGGCAAAATGACAAACAGGCGGGGAAAGCAATCACATAAAAGGACTTCACTCAACAAGAACAGTCAGGGACAGGCTAGGGACACAGAACAGAGAAAACAAAAGGAGAGGGTAGGAGGTCATGGGCAAGGAGCCCAACAGGTGAAGGGAGGGGATTAGAGCAGGAGGGTGGACAGACAAAAGGCAGAGGAGGGTCAGTAATGATCCTGAGGACCATGGGGGCAACCTTTGAAGGATAAGGATGAATAGGGAGGCAACATCAAACAAGATAAGGAACAACAGAGGGATAAAGAAAGGAAAAGAGTGAAATAGCAACAGCAAGAGTGGGGGGGGGGGCTGAGCAAACAGCGAGAGAAGGCAACAAAATGAAGGTGAGAGTCAACCAACAAATGCAAGTTATCAAAGGGTTTGATTTTCACGAATTTCGCAAATCACTGTTGGATCGCGAATTGAACAGCACGCGAAAATATCGACATGCACTACGGGAATAGTGCATTTACAATATCATACGTTGAGCGTAGGTGTCCATTCACGTAACAACATCTCGCAAAACTGTCTGTAGCCTCTTCATTGACGAAAATATCTGTACACGAAAATAACTTGACAGCTTATACACTCTCATGGTGACCCTTGACCCCATCGAGTCCTGAAAATTGCATTTGTTTGATTTTAATGGTGCTTTTTTTGGTTATGACCATTTCTTTTTTGTACATTGGATATTTTTCATGAGCTAGACTAAAAACTTCTTTTACATGTGAGGTGTACTTTAGTCATACATGCTGATGTTTATTTTAGTTTGCAAGAGTTTACATTGTATATCAAATGCCTCAAAGTCACTTTACTAATCTATACATGTATATGTGACCCTGCATCACAAAACCAGCAAAAAGTTGCCAGAAATGGATTTTTAGTTCAACCTGTTGAGGACGGGCTGATTTTGCTTTCTATAGACATCTATCTGAATATACTCGGCTTCAACAGGTTAAGGGCAGATTCTGAAAGAGCAGGCTCTAAGCTTTAAAATGATGTATAACTCAATACAACTGGACCTTCCTAACCTAATTAAATAATGAATTCAAAATGGGCCTGAGCTTTCGATCCTAGCAGAATCTTCGTCAGAGGCAAAATGACCGAAGATTCTGCTAGGATCGAAAGCTCAGGCCCATTTTGACTCCATTTTACTCCATTGGCTTGCCACTATTGGATAAGCAGTTTTCAGCAGCTTTTTTTGCTACACTTAATTATATAATGGAAAGAAAGTACACACTCTGGAAAAGTGTGTACTGAAAAAAGGGGTTTTCAAGTTTAGGGTCTATTCAAGTTTAATCTCACTAGCCTGTGCTCTGTGCGGTGAATGGAAAAAAAAGATGTAAAGCTCTGTGATAATCACTGGGATAACCACAATGAAGGGATTATCAGATTAAGCTGAAAATAGTCCACACTCACTGAACATATTGTATTCATGACTGGTACCACCTAGCACCTAGCATGCATTTGTTCTTTTGGAGTAGGGGAGAATGCATGGAAGGGGTGGGAATGAGAGTCTTAAAATGGCTGCCGTTGGCTTCGAGCTCAATAGCCGCTCAGCGTGTACTGTGAGCAGTGTCCCTTCCGTAGTAGAGTTCAGTGGTACACACCTGTATGGTTCTTCTTAAAACACATTGATTTCTTCATGGATGTTTGATTTGTTGTCATTATCATTATGTATGCTGGACCCTAAAGAAGGTGTGAAAGCTATAGATGTGAAGGTATATGAATTTTACCAACTGGGATTCTTTTTTTTCCTGTTGGTATTTTTTCCTTCACTGCTTCAGAAATTTATGGATTATGAATTTTGGTTATCATTATTAATTATTTTCATTCATTCAAGTGTGTTGTAGCAAAGTTATTCTTGGATTGTGATGTATTGTACTCTGTTGAGTAGAGGTAATTGAGTAATTGTTTGTTTGTATTTATAAGACATCGTAAATATTTATTTTTCTTCTCCTCACACCAATGCAGCACGAGACCGTGGGACCCTCTGAATGACATCGAGCAGTTTGAGCTGGAAGGTATCATCCAGACGAGAACGCGGCACCGGACGCAGATCGTCCGAACCACCAGCATAGTCAGCCTTCCAAACCGGAGAAACGGGCCCACAGAACAGAGGTTAAAGGTTAGCCACACTTTTGCAACTCACAGGGGCTTTATCTTTGCTTCAGTTTCCACTTCAATTCTACCATCTTTAATTTTCCATTTTTAAACATATGAAGGATAATAGTATTCAACATTACAACTGAAACCAAGACATTCATTAACATGAAAACCTGTAAAAAAGATTTCTTTTGTTTTCAATCCCTACGTGTGCTTAATGAGAGTCTTGTAGATCATTGTTATTCTATGTTCAGTCAAATTAGCCTATCACTGTCTCTCATCAGTAGTTATGATGTATATAAGTAGAAGAGACTGTTGTATGCAGCTCAGATGTGATGAGCAGTAATCAAGTTTTGTAGTTTTTCACTGGCATCCAAATACCTTAGGCTGCGTTCTCGTTTTGTTATTCATACCTTGAAGCGTATGTCTGAAAACTGTATTGGCTGCACCATTTGCAGTGTACATGTGGCAGTCGTTGATGATCATCATCGGAGAAGCTTTTCTTTATCATACGAAATTTGCTTTCTTCCCCCCCCCCCTCAATTCCTCATCAACCTTCCTGCAAAAATGATCCTCGTTGCAGCGCAATGCCTCCCTGAAGCACGCCCACAACAAGAAGACCCAGGGGCGGTCGCGGATAGGGAGCGGATCCCCCGACCCTGCCAGCGGGGACAGCGACGTGACCTCGGGGGAGAACACTGACCTCTCGGAAAATGAAGGTGGGTCCCTCCTCTCCCTTTCTTTTTGTCGACTTCTCTGGACATTTTATGAAAAGAGAGAGAAGAATGTACCAAAGATTTGGATCTAATGCTCTGTTTAGTGTGAATATTGATATATCATGTCTTTAAACCATTGAGGACGAGTCCCGAGTACACTCGGGCAAGTGTCTGTGGGTGTTGTAGCAAAATCACCCCGTCCTCAACGGATTGATATGCAGTGTATTTTCTTTGACTCTGTGCTACCATACGCATATTATGTTATACCTTTCTGTTGTATATCCTTCGTAGTTTGCGTTAGTAGAACAACTCTCTACGTGTGTCATTTTTTGTTTTGTTTTTAAGTGTGTCTAAAATTGTTATACCTAGCTATGAAAGAAAGTTCTCAAAATTTTGTCCGTTGTGCACTTTGTTGTCCTTCCTTTCTTTCCAACTAATGTACAATAAAATGATCAGTAGTTCGGTGACCGTTACATTTGATAGAACACTACCATTGCTAGCGCTTCCTCACTCTCTCGGAATCGCTGTTTGAGAACTTCTGTGCACTGTAGTCTCACCCAAGGATTTGAAAGCATTCACTTTAAATCAATTTTTTGTTGTACTGTACAGATGACTCCAGCCAGAAGTCCAGCAGCAGAGTAGAGCCGTTGACCTTGCCCGGGGCCCGCGTGGAGGACATCGTGGGCCCGATCCGGGAGGGTTCCGAAAGAGTCCAGCAGGAGCTGAAGGCCATCAACAGCCGGCTGGCGTTCATCGCCCAGCAGCAGGGCCGGGCGAGCGCCTCCGCGGGCTTCTCCAAGTTCGAGTGGCTCCTCGTCGCCGCGGCGCTCATTTTCGGCCAACTCCTGACGGCGTACTTCTTCAAAGTCTGAAGGAGGTTTTCGCCGTTTTTTCCTTGTTTTATTTACCTTTTTTTAAATTCATTTCTTTCAATGTTTTTCATAAAATGTTGTATTTGTACCATCTCGTCTCTGCCTAGAATGGTCGAGTAGAGCGGTGAGGCGGTGAACATTTTTCCCCCCAGCCCAACTCAAATCCTGCTTGATTGAGCTAAAAATTTTATATCAGAAAGTGATGTATTCATAACTGTATGAGTCTATGAAGCATGAAGTGTGACAAACATTGTTTGTGTTGTGATAAGGTTTTGGAGACCCTGCTTTTTAATCCAAGAAAACCTGCTGAATAGTATGGTACCAGTAAGAGTGGTGAGGTATTGTGGGATGTCCCCTTCCTCTGAAATAACCAATTGTCCAAGACAAGTTCACCACACAGCTGAACTTGTAGCCCAAGTAAAAGATGATTTGAGACAAAAATCAAATCAAAAGGAAACATAGTGAGCATGCAAGCTCGGTGGTCTAGTGGAGATGACGCCTGTCCGCTGATCAGGTTCGAATCCTGCTCGAGTATGTACGCCCATGATTTTTTATCATGGCTACCACTAAAAAACACTGATCAATTCAGTGCTTATTTACGTCGATGTAGGGCAATTTGTCAATCAGTTGCAAGACATGGACTTCTGTCATCAATACCTTGTAGCTGATTATTGTAGCAATCACAATCCCCCCTTGTACTAAATCCTGATTTCTTGATTTACAAAGTGCAGATGATTTCTATACCCATGGTTGGCCTCTCAATGCTTTGTTTACCTATTAGCATGCACTGTGGAGTGCTGTCTTTGCTATTACTGGCACCTATGTCTGAAAACTTCTATTGTCACTGAAAAGAGATTATCTAATCCCCCTCTAATCATTGTGTCACCATTGTCTTCCCGTTGGACTGAGGCACATTGCTACACCTGAATGGGTTTGCTATTAACTCTTTATGTGCCACGGTGGAAACCCCTTGTGTGCCACATTATTCAAAGACACCAAAGTAGACGTGCTTTGAGAAAACATTCTCTTTTTCAAATCTTTGTAACTTCTATAGATTTATGTTAAGTTGGACATGTAGTGAGCAAAGTTGTAAAGAAAAATGCCAAGCTTTGCTTTAATGAAAATTGTATGACAAATCTACGATTGTTTTTCTTTCAAATGGCCAGTAGCGCATTACTGTAATGGCATGACTTTTGCACACAAAACAGTGACAGAAACTGCAAAGTCACACACAAATCCAGTAGGGAACATGGCTTAATAGTCAATCACCACATGAAAAGCAAGCTATATGTGAGAGGAACAAAACCGCGAGAAACGCTTTCATTGAACTGCGGCATTTGGCGATTTATCGATCGGTTTGGGCGGGTTTGTGCGTTTGAGCAGAATATGCGAAGTTGCCACGCCGTCGACTGAGTCGGATGTGCGAATGTGGCACATAAACAGTTCAAACTCTACAACTTGGTTGAGTTTTGGGATGAATGACCGACAATGCTTGGCAGTTTAAGCTACATAGTACCTGGGCACGTGTAGAGCCTCTGGTAACTACCAACCATACAGTTTACTCCTTTTTCAACTGCGTACAGTGCATAGAGATATGTACATGTGTTGCTCACAAGCCCAGGGTTGGTGGTGTAAACAAATTGTTCCGATGTTGTTGTCGCATTTGCCTCTTTCATATCAAGACGTACATTATGCATGTGTAGATTGTTTGCTAATGGTAATAGCAGTCTTTGTTTGAATGGGAATGCAAACTGTATTATGCAGAGAAGCAAAAGAAGAAGTTAAGATCTGAATCATTTGACTAATGCAATAGCTCGCATTAGTCTGCCTAGAGCAAATGTGACCCTGCATCACAAAACCAAAAAAAAAAAAGAAAGTCGCCAGACATGGGTTCTGAAAGAGCAGACTCTAAGCTTTGAAATGATGTATAACTCAATTCAAATGGACTCCCCTAACCTGCCTAAATATTGGAAAGAAAGCACACACTCTGGAAAAGTGTGAATTGAGAAATGAGACTCTGAAGTACAAGGTCTATTCAAGCGCTTCATCTTTCACCAAGCCGCGCTAGCTGTGCGATGAAAGGGACAAAACACAGGGTGTCAACCACTTGAGCAACAACACTGAAGGGATTATGAGATTACGCTGAAATTGAAAATATGCTATTAACACATTCTGTCCATGATTGATGCCAACTCACAAAGCAGTAGCATTATCCTTTCAAAAGTTATTAGACTTGAAAGTGAAGAGTGTACAAAAGATTTCAAGAAAATAAAAGGGGCCTCTAATACATGACTGATCATTCTACTCCCCCCCCCCCCCAAAAAAAAAGGGTTGTAGAAAAACTGCTGCAAACACACTTTCCCATTTGTGTTATGATCTCAAACTCAAGAATAATGTAGAAGAAAGATAGCTCTTTCAGAAAATATGAAAAACTCAAGATTGACTTTCAATAGTTGACCCATTTCACCTGTTTTGAGTCCTCACGTATAAAAATCAAGGGTTGCGACTTTTTGTTTGTTTTGTGGTGCACGGTCACAAATGTTAACATCTATGAATGTTATCACTGGGCAGCCAAGTTTTCTATTCCAAGAGCTTCTCTTTTCATTATGGCCAAGCTAAGCATACCTCTGACTGTGGTCTGCAGTGACAATTTTGAGCATCAATCTGAAATATTGTGGGGATAGAAATTAAGAGACACACGCGGTTGAAATGCTCCTTTATGTGTTGGGCTCAATGAGCCTGCGATAATTGCAACTACCTGCCTTCCATTCTGAAGAACTTACCACTCGAACATTCTTTTTGTGTCGTCAGCTGACATTGCAGATTCCGATGGTTCTTGCCAAATGAGATTTTGGGTAGAGGTGATTTAAACTGATGTCGTTTTTGCCCATAGAGCTACCCATGAGTCTGATTTTATTACATGGAAAGCAAGAAAATGCCAGAGCTTCATATACATTGTACAATGTACCTGTTGTGAAGCAACAGGTTTTTAAATTGTTGAAATGGACTTGTGTGTATATCTCTTCATGCATGCATGATATTTGTGATTTTTGCAGTGTGTATGATGATTTATTTGATGTTTTTGGTCATGCTCTGTTTGGAGAGGGCAGTAATTGACCAAATGCACCGGTAACCCAGTTTTGTGGGTACTGCATGTAATGTCAATGTCATGCTGACCATTGCAATGGTCAATTTACATATCGGTCAGTCTGATGACACATGACCATTGCTGGTTTTGTTTCCAGATTGTTGAATATCATGGTTAAACCATTTCCATGACCTGCGCTTTGGAGAGTGTGTACAATGCTATGGGATTTTGTGTTCCAATTTGCACTCGGAGCACACAAAAAGGTAAGGGGCTATTTCAGATTGGGCGGTGTCCATTGTCTACACATATTACAAAGAGTGTTTGCTTGTGACCGGGTTTTTGTGTTCCCCAACAAAACCATGTGTAAGGTACAAATAGACAAAATGAAAGATAGGAAACAAGTTAATCTTT
Source organism: Diadema setosum (assembly GCF_964275005.1). Lineage (NCBI taxonomy): Eukaryota > Metazoa > Echinodermata > Echinoidea > Diadematoida > Diadematidae > Diadema > Diadema setosum. The sequence goes on along the minus strand of NC_092696.1, from coordinate 20,884,177 downwards.
TGTCTCGCAAAGAAATGGTAGTAAGGTGTACTACATGATACACCTTAATTACGAAAAATACAATTTCTTCGCAAGACAAAAGGTTAACTTGTTTCCTGCCGTCATAGAACTCACCGCGATGGTCAACATCTTCACAAAAATGAAAGATGTTTCACAACTGTTGCCGTAATATTATGCATGCAACCATCAGCTTTAGACATTCCTTTGCTGCTATAAATGCTTTAGGGCATTTGAATTTTTTGCACCATGAGAAATGAGTCACCCAAGTCAGCCATCTTGCAGCACTGTAGAATAAGGGTATTGCCTCCACCTACAATCAGGAAATTTCTCTTGAAACAAGATCGCTTTACTACAGAGTTTAAACATTAAACATTTGAGACTTATTCATGCTCAAAATTAGCAGGGGGAGCTGATTCTGTGAGCTGCAAAATCCAAAAATCGAGAATTTACTCACTATATTTACAGGCTACAAGGGTGTGACCAACCCCTAGCTGCAGGTGGCACGGCGACCAAACTCGCCCATGTCTGGAACACTTTCTTCTCGAAGAGCTACTCAATGTCATTCTTCCTATAGTGTATATATTTATATGTGAATGCGAGAGCATTTCGAACAAGAAGGAGTATATTTTTATCGATGTAAATGCGTTTCTCAGATGAGTTGTTATTTACAGGCCAAATTTTATGTCGAGATTGCATCATGTCTCCGATGCATCAGTCACAGTAACATGATTATGTCAGTGTGGTTTGGGGTGTTTCGTATTGTGAACGGCTACACCTATGTCCCGTAAATATTTCGAATCTGTGACATAATTTGTAGTGACCCTAGATTATCTCAGGCAGTACTTATGAAAGCATTTCACCGTGCTTTTGTTTGTTTTTTATACATTTTTAAAGCCAAAATGAAATTTGTAGGAATGGTAAAATCAGTACCTAGAGGGGGGAAAGTGGCATGATCAAGCAATTTCTTAAAGGATGAGATACTGTCTGTGATGAAGTTGAGTTCATACTGGAAATATGCGTAAGTGTCATTGATTTGTGAAGACATTTTCATCAGGTAATGTATCTGTATGCTTTCTAGCTCTAAATAAGAATAGTTACAACTGGTCAAAACTTATTCCTTTTTTTCACGTGTCAAAAAGAGTTGAAAAAGGTCCAGAAAAGGATTCCTACATTCTATTTGTCTGAGCTGTAATTTTTTTTTTTTTTTTTTTTTTTTTTAGCCGGCCTGTTGAATTAGAGTGCTTTTATTATGCATTTTATGAAACACAACTCATGTCACTAATACCAATTTTAATGCTGTGTATGTTTGATTGTCGTAACTCTGTAGACTGCAGTTCAGGCTCTCTTCCAAGGACAAACACTGTTTGCTGAAAGGAATAATGGTTTGTTTGTTTGTTTGTTTTCTGATGGCATTTACTTTCCTACATCAGGGTAATGTGAGCAATATACAAACATAGCAGAAATCTAGATTTGTGTGGTGTCGCTGGAAAGACTTCTCGTACGTTGTCTCATGATGAACGATGAATCTTGTGCACGTGTTGAACAGTTCTGTGAGGCTCGCATACAAAGTGCATGAGCCGAGTATAACCCAGAAGTGTGGTCGAGGCATTTGCTGTTCTGTTCCTGACTACATGCATGTTGTCAGTTGTCTGTGTCTGTTCGTCCACAGTCCACCTTTATTGTCTCATTTCTCACATGTTTGACTGTACAAAGATAATCTCAAAGAACGTCTAGTCATGATGTTACAGTTACAAAAAAAAAAAAAAAATAGACAATTTTACATTTTTAGCAATACTTTTCAAGAATCATAGGATTGAATTTTCTCGCATGTGGTTTAGTGAAGAGATATGTCAGTGAATTAACCCACTCAAACATTAGTCAAGGGTGAAGTCATATTTTTGAATATTCACATATTGCAATGTTCACCCCAGGGTCAAGAACTACCTAACCAAACTAAAGGAAAATTGATAAGTGTACTGTATACAGAGCTATTCGATAGTATGATTATGACATCGATCTGGCTAGTTATTAGTATTTGGTATCAAACTCTAAATTTAGCTATTTGTGATGACATGCCCAATATTGAAATTGATACAAGCATATTAAAGTGAAGTCAAAGTTGTAATTTGATAATATACTACAAGCATTGATGCAGCTGAGGTAATGGTTAAAGTGTCAAGGTTGAATTCAAAAGTAATGCATTTGTGGGACATTTATAGCTCAAGGGGGGGGGGGGGGGGGCAATTCAGAAAATATGTTCAGACTCGCAGACGACTTGCATTTTTACTGTGATAACGTGTGTCCCTGAAATGTCTGCCAAGAACATTTCCACTGCACCGTGTTTGCAAACAGGGCCACAGATTTTCAGACAGCAGTTGGCAGTTGAACAACAGATGTATTGTACATTCTATGATGAAATCCTTGCTCTTGTTGGAGAGAATCGATGCAGTATAGTTTCATCGTACATTGCGTAATGTGCTCTTTAGTGTCACGTGTGTCCTGTTAGTATTCTCAGTGTCAGAATGACACATTTTAAGGATCAATTATGCCTTCTTTTTTTTTTAGTTGTTGTGTTTGCATGTTTTAGTTAATTTTACTGCAGTTATTTCTGTTTAAACACATAGCAAATGCTTTGAAGACATGAGTTAGATATTTATGTTCATTTCTGATGTCACATGTCACCAAGTTTGAATAGTGTAGCTGCCAGAGTGTTTATTCAACACATTATTGTGTCATAATTGTGTTATGTGATACCGGGTATTATTGCCTTGCCACAGTATTTAGAGACCAAAATGCAAATGTAAATGAAAAGAAAGAAAAAAAAAAGGATTTATAAATGTGTAATTCTTATTTGATTGTGAACAACTCTCGGCAATATGTGTACATGTATATTTATCAGTAGTCTTGTGTGTAATGCATCAGTGTAGAGTCCTACTACAATGTATGTGTGCATGAAATCCATAGAATTCTTCCAGATTAGTGGCTTGATTGATGTAGTTTTTACAAATTATCAAGTCAGTACATCTGCGTTTAGTACTTTTCTTTTTTTTTAAGAAGAAATACATGTATGCCTCCATTTGTTTTATTATCTTTATTTATCTATTTTTCTTACTTGTTAATTTTCTTTTTCTGCTATAGATGTGTTTCATTTTGTGCAGCCCCTCCCTGAAATCTATCCTCTTAAAATGGAAGAAGTGAAAATGAAAGTAAAGATACTGAAGGGGGTGGGGATGAGGGTTGAGCTGGGAACCCTCGGCTTCTTTAGGGTTTAGGAAATTGCTCTCTGCTTTGAAGATTTTGTACTTTTATCCTAACATTATTCTTCATATCAAATGTGTTCTGCTTGTACTGGTCTTTGTCCACAAATTCAATCTCAAATACACGTGTGACATTCACCGGCAGTTATTGATCAATTTATTTTTTTGGTTTCATTTTTAGGGTTCTGCCTCACAGCGGTGTCATAACTGTTTGTGTTTGAAGTAGAGGGACTCATCAGAGTAAATGTGCATGCATTTAATTGTTATCATTATTACCGCAATAGCTCTTTATTGTTTTGATATTACTATTTATGTTACCATTGTCATGTTATCGTTACATTAGTCCTTTATCATAACCCAACGTCGTTACTTTACGTTTCAGCGACACTAGATGTAAAAGGTGTATCACCATTTTAGCAACTGGTATGTAAAGCTTCTTTCTGGTAACAAATCTCATTTCTGCCAAGAATGACAAACTATGGACACCTTAGATGTAGTGTTTGTCTCGTTGTTCCACTGTCAAAGCTTGTGTGCTCAATGTAACGAGTGCTATACTATCGAGACATCATTTTTGAAAATCTTCTTTTGAATTTCTCTCCTGTAACTCGTGCGTTGTATTTCAACCATGCCATGCTCTACATTATCTGTGATATGTCACACGCCCTCAGCCGAAAATTTGTGGCTGATATTTATTCATTTTCGATTTATGTATCATAGTTAGTGGACAAATAGTGTTTTATTTATTGTGATATTTCTAAATCAAATGGGGTTGTTGTTTTTTTAATGGTGCTGGATGTTTTGAATGTACTGAAAGAGTTTATATTGGAAATTACACTGTAAAAAAAAAAATCCTAAATTAGAGTATAACATAAAGATATGTTTATGATCAAGGACATGACAATGTGAGAGAGAGTGAGAATAAGAGAAAGTGAGCGAGAGAGGGCACCATACCAAATAGTGTTAGTTATTTGAAAACAGTAAATTGTTGTTCATGTTAAACACAGCCAATCTGAAACTGAAAATGTACGTAATCTGTGTTGAGTCTTGACAATAAACAGAAAAGAAAGAAAAAGAAGAAAAAAAAAACCACAAGAGATGTCAATGTCTTGCTTGGGACCTACAATTGCATTGCTGTATTTGAAGAGTTTGTTTGCAAAAACCGATAAGTCCATATTTGTCAAATGGAGATATTTGCGATTGAAGGTCAAGAAAAACAAAGAGAATAATAAGAAATTTTTGCTTCTTTTGACCATAACTTCCAAAATATACCTTCATATGTAGTGACCAATATATCATTTAAAAGGTATTATTTTGTACTTTATGACAGAGACCGTACTTCAAAATCTTCGAAAATGGACTTATCGGTTTTTGCAAACAAACTCTTCATTAAATGTACGTTGATTAAAGTTTGTGGGTGTGTATGTGTGTGTTCTTGGTTGTTTGTGTGTTGATCAAGCAGCACTGTTGAATGGATTTTTTTTTCATAAGATGATAGTGTTATGTGGCTTCCATTGTTGTTGAAAACAATCCCATATGAAGAAATGATTGTATCTGTGAAAAGTGTGTGAATTTGTATGTGTGCGTGTCTTTCTGTGTGTGTGTGTGTGTGCGCAAGAGAGAGTAAGGGAGAGATATTCTAATTAAAGGGATCATATAGTTTTGGTGGAGACCTAATTTCAGGTTTCTAACATTTTTTGGTGAGATAATGAGAAATCTCTTCTGAAATATGAAAGAACATGTAATTCCATGAGGAATTCAACGTTTATTTGAATAAAATTGGTTTTGAAATGGCTGAGATATCCAAAACAGAGCGATTCTAATAAAGTGTGGGACCCACACCTTTTACAATCGCTTTGTCATCGTGTGCTTTATTTTTGGATGTTTCAGTCATTCCAAACCCGATTTTCATCAAATAAACTTTGAATTCCTCTCAGAATGGTATGCTCTGTACTATTTCATAAGTGTTTTCTTGGTATTTCGCAAAAAGTTAAAAGCCCATTTCTCATCTCCACCAATACTGTACCATCCCTTTTTAAGCTTTACTATGATACACCCACATGAAAAACCAATGGCATCATCTGTTAATCACCACTAAATATGATCAACAAAATACATAAAACTGCATCTCCCCTGAACCTCTGCTTCTCAACCTTTTCAACCCGAGACTCACTTTGGCTCCTGCAAGTTTATTTGAAGCCCTGTTTATAACATACCAGTGTATATTATTTTATATATTCATTTTTCTCTTCATTTTATTTTTGGCCGACGTCATGACCCACCAGTTACGAAACGCGGCCCTAGGTAATGGACTTAGCCCTGCTTGTTTCCAAGCAATTTCTTTTCATTATCATAGTTAAAATGGAAACATGCAAATCATTGTAAGTCTAGGGGAAGGTGCATTCCGATGTATCATTCATTTTAATGAATGAACACACACACACACACACACACACACACACACATGAATGACTGAGTAAACTTTCAGCATCCATTTCTGCTTATCCAGTGAATTAATCCATGCATGGATTCATGTGTCTATTGAATACAATGATTAAAGGACAAGTCCACCTTCATATTACGTACAATAGATTGAGTGAATGCGACAATATTAGTAGAACACATCAGTGAAAGTGGGGGGGGGGGGGAATTGGACAATCTGTTCAAAGTTATGAATTCTTAAAGTTTCTGCGTAGTCACTGCTGGATTAGAAGACTTCTGCAGTGTATGATGTCACATGTATAGAACGATCAAGGAAAATACAATGTATATTCAAGAATTTCACCTTTTTTTTTTTAAAGTGCACATTTCATCGACTAGTAACTGACATAATTATGTTAGGGATATTATTCCCCCCTTCTTCTGAAAGCTAAGGAGACAAGTCAAGTGTTCCTTTATTGTGTGAGAAAAGTGTGTTGAATATTATTTATACATTATTTTCTTTATTTTAACTGTTATACACGTGACATCACAAGCTGTAGTAGTCTGCTCATCCAGCAGTGATCGAGCAGAAGCTTCAAAAATTCATAACTTTTGAACAGATTGTCTGATTTTCCTCAAAGTTTCACTGATATGTTCTAATACTGTTACTGCATTCATTCAATCCACATGTCTATGAGGGTGGCCTTGTCCTTTAAATTTTAATCATTGTTTGAAACTGTACCTCCACCAAGGGGGTATTTTGCTCGCGTTTATGTTGCTATAATTACAGACTGTCTGTTGGCAAAATAACTCAAATAGTTGTGAACGGATTTGGACTGAATCTTTAGAAAAGTGATAATGACATAAGGAAAAGATGATAACATTTTGGTAGTGATCCCGATCGCCATTTAGAGCCATGATTTTATTTTTGTCACTTTATTTTATCTATTTATCTTCTCTTTTGTTTTCTTTTTTTACGAATTCTTTAGCAGTGGTAGTGTCCATCATGAACATTAGATGGCGCGCTTGCTTTTGCGACAGTCACAGCCATTGCACAAAATACGGCGGAGGCAGCGACGGCTGGTCGGCAGACAACAGATCCTAAGTAGGCCTACTGATGTGAGGGTATGTTTTGATGGGCAATTATGCAGATATGAATGTAGGACAAATAAGGTTGGAAATCTCAGTATGGGTGGAAATGAGCCGTTGCGGCTTGGCGGGGGCCCGCACTCTCCGAGCACTTTTCTAGTTAATCTCCAGTGTTATCTATACAATAGGCATCACCTATATATTACAACTATAGTGTACTTTATTCCCTTTTGACCCCAGGTAGGCCTATTCACTTTCTTTATTATTTTGGATATCATACGCCTACACCGTGAGAGAAGGTGAGAGGAAAGAAGGAAAGAGAAAGTCTACATACATACTAAATGATCTACACAGCGTTAGTCCTGAATGTTAACTGAAGAAAAACAAAACAAAACACAAGACCCAAACATCTCGAGATTATTTTCAACTGGCGGTGCCCAAGACGAGGACAGGCCCACCCATCATACAGTCATTGACTCGAATCATGTTTTCTTTTCTTTTGTTTTTATTGTTGTTGTTGCTGTTGTTGTTGTTTTTTTTTTTCTTTTTTTTTTTTTGGTGTGTGTTTGTTTGTTTTTACTCTACAGTGTATTGGGTAGTATTTCAAAGCCATTGCCCTTTCCACCAACATCTTTTACAGTAAATATAAGCCACTTATGTTTTTAACTTTACATATCACTTCCTTGGAATCCGGATCAAGGTTCAGGATGGAGTCGCAACAGTCTTATTCCCTTGTTAGAATGTAAGACCCAATTTTGATGTCATTACCATTTAATCTAGTATAGAATATGTGCCAAGCTGGATTTGCTTCACAAATAGGAATACGACAAAGATTAATTTATATCTCATTGCATAATGTCCCCCACCCCCACACATACGCATACTTTTTGTTTTTCCTTGATGATTTTATCGATTTCATTCAAATCAATCATGAATTTACCCAATCTGGGGTAACATGAACAAAACACGATACTTATACAATTCAGAACAATCCATCTTCAATTTATATACTGCAAATAATCTCTCTTCAACATGAATAACTCAATTATCAATCAATCCCACAATTTAACTTCTTCACGGGAAAATATGGGTGGAATATGGGTGGAAAATCAATGAGCCGCTGTAGCTTGGCGGGGGTTTGCGCTCTCCGAGTGCTTTCTAGTTAATCTAAAGTCACCTACGTTGAATTACTTATTTGATTTATTCATAAGTTCTTTTGATACTTATTTTTTATTGTTATTTTGCATATCATACGCCTATCCATCGTAAGAGACAGGGAAAGAAAGAAGGAAAGAGAAAGTCTTCATACGTACTAAAATTAATGATCTATAATAGCATTAGTCCTGATGTTAACTGAAGAAAAACAAAACAAAACAAATCAAAGCACAAGACCCAAACATCACGAACCTCAGATACTTAGTACTTTAAACTGGCGGTGCCCAAGACGAGGACAAGCCCATCTTTATTATACAGTCATTGACTCGAATTAGCTTTTTAAACTCCATTTGGGTGGTATTTCAAAGCCATTGTCCTTTCCTATGATGTTAACGGGAAAATAAGCCACTTATATATATATCACTTCCTTGGAATCCGGATCGAGGTTCAAGAAATTGAGTCACAACAGTCTTATTCCCTTTTTAGAATGATGAACCCAGTTTTGATGTCATCTCCACTCACTATTCTGAAATATCCTATTAATGTGCCAAGTTGGATTTGACTCACAAATAATTATGAAGACAAAGACTCTTGATTCATAATATCTCGCTGCATAATGAGCCCCCCCCCCCCCACACACACACACTTTTGTTTTTCTTGATAATTTTATTGATTTCATTCAAATCACTCATGAATTAACCCAATCTGCGATGGGTGTAACATGAACAAAAAACAATACTAAAACAACCATCTTCAATTTATATACTGCGAATAATCTCTCATCAACAATGAATAACCCAATTATATGTCAATCCCACTATTAATTTCTTCACGAGAAGATATGACATAATTATGCCAATCAAATATCCCTTAAATACACAATTGAATCTAGTTACTCATACTCCACTTACAAGAGCATCTAGGCCTATACATTAAAAAGAAACAAGAATATCATACCAAATCTAGAATGAAATCATTTATAAATACCAAACAAGCCCCCACCATCCCAACCAAACAAATCTTCATTTATCCCATAATTTATCATCTATAATCCTACCAAACACAGACAAACAGACAGACAGACACACACACACTTTCTCTCTCTTATAAGGAAGAAATTTCTTTATGATGGTGTGTCTTGTCGCCTTCACTATTATAGAGACACGTGGATGCGCGAATAGAAACATTATACAAATTGCGCAAATCATAATTAGGGCCTACTCGTCTGGGTCGGACACTCGTCTGACATATCAATGGAAGAATGTAGGCCTATACTTGAAAATTATACCATAGTCAGTTTTATTTGTTGGAATTACGCGAAAAGTGATAAAATCGGCTTTTCAAGAGGAAACAGTTTTAAACACCACATCCACAGCTCTAATTTGCACATTTTTGCACATATTTCGGGACGTAAGGGTCTAGCCTACATGACGGGACTGCCGCTTTTGTTTTATCACCGTTGATCATTATAATAATTATGTAGGTGAAATTTCCTTTCATCTGGTGAATTTTAAGCAAAATATTGCAAAACATGCTATACAGATCGCTCAGCGGAACGATGACTAACGAACCTTCGGAATCACGAACCATTGGATGAACGAATTGTAGGCCTAACCAATAATGATAATAAAGCCAGTTGGAACTCATTAGACAGCTCCCGAACCCCTTGGAATATATACGACCTTCTTCGGATTATATACTAGTAGGTGATGCATAATAATCATATTTTCACTGCCATTCATTTTCGTTTTTGTTTGTTTGTTTGTTTGTTTGTTTGTTTCGTGAGTGTTTGAGACGGGAATACCAAAATGGTTTTCTGAAGGTCATAATCAATATCGGAAAATGAGCATAGAATAGATTTGATCATGTAGGCCTGTAGTACTAGTAGGATATACGGTTACATGAAGTCATGAACACTATTATTAACATTATTCAAGCGTTTTTGGCAAGGAGTCGTTTATACAGTGCAATTTTAGGTTTAAAGCGTAACTCCTACCAAACTTCAGGTTCACCATTCTGCAAGAAGAGTTTGTTTGTCCGTATCAAAGTACACATTTCATAACGATGACAAATATTATACATTTGCAAACAACGTCTGTCAATCACTGTTCTTATTACTGAATATGTGGACATTGTAAACGTAGGCTTCATTCAACTGTGTGAATGTGATGATTTTTTCCCCCGACGGAATAATAACCACATTGTGGTTTTCGCTAATCTGCAGTAGCAGCTTCAGGGCCTACCATTCTGTGATAAATCCCGGCAGCAAAGCTTGACGATCACCGTCTTATCTAGGTAAGAGGCATACATCCCCTTGTTTCAAGAAATCTTCGGCATAATATATTCAGTGTAAATTATAACGTACTCTCAATAATTTTGCGAATAAGAGATCATAGATAATAACCTATGCTTGAAATCAAGACTAATCGCAAGACATCATGACGTCATAATACCGAGGTGAAAATGGCTGCTACCGGAGAGCTTACGCTGGAACGGGGTAAGATAAATTCTTTATTTCTATTGCGTGTGATCAGAATTTGACCGGAATTTCGTCACTGTGGTATTTTGCATCTGGTAGAATTGTATGATGTGTTTTCTGTCGTCATTCCATGCGAACTATGGTCGATTTTTTGGCATGTTTACAACCTTAGTCTGAGATTCCACTTGTCACTGTGACTCATTGACAAACTGTGTGTTGTCTGTGAATTATGAAGAGGCTGGATGCTGTGCACAGCCCATTGCAGTGTAGACCGAGTCCGAGATCTCGTGCGTATGGATTGATAGTGGGCGGGCCGCGCAGCTCAGCTGCAGGTGCTAGGTGGTAGTTAGCTATGCTATCCCCCCTATGGGAATGGCCCATCTATGCCATGATCGCCGCCCAAACTCTGAGCAGGTTAATGTGGTAGGCTTTAACATTTGTTAGGCCTAAGTGGTAAGTGTAGAATCTATCACTACCATCTGAATTCCACAGATTCACCCTTTATTTTTTATCAGAATCAGCAGGAGATGATGTAGCCTGACCAGACCGCTGTGCAAACAGCGGTCTGACATGTAAATTTACTAGGCCTAGTGTTTAGATCTAAACGTTGTAAACGACTGTCGCCTTTGACGGCAAGACCACAAAAATGTCTTTTATTTTGTTTGATTTTAACAGTAATACCACCCACCTACAATGTGACCTATATCGTATTTTGCTGATGGTTGAGTGGAATTTGGTGTTTTGTTGGTATCCAAACCTTATTGTTGAATTTTTCGGAGTAGATTGTGCGATGATTCACAAAATCAACAAACTACCACGAACGCTCAACCCGAGGTACGGTGGTAGCATTTTACGTACGCCCGTGCGTTTCTTGTGTTACGTAAAGCTTGTCGTCTTCTACGTACATGTATTTCCGCGTGTGCTGCTCTCATGATTTGACGTCACTTCCGCTCCAACTAGCTCATCCACTTCCGCTCCGACTAGCTACGTTGTAGTATAGGAGAGTGATTGCTATTCTATAACACGCAGAAGATGTGAGTGAAGCAATACGGACGCTTACAGACCCGATTTTAAGGACGGATTTCGGTGGGTTTTTGACGTAATTAAAAAAAAATACGCATACCGATTATTGAATGATTATCATAGATTACGGGGATTCCTTATATTTTAGTTTTCCACGATTAATAAAGATATTCATGAAGGAAACGTACACCCACCGCTGAAAATAACAACGTCTGCGAAGGAGTAGAGGTGCAGCCGCTGTCGCGTGCGTGTAGTTAGAGATGATGTAGAGTTGCTCTTGTTCTGCAGTTCTTCTGTGAGCACTTTCATTCATTCATTCATCGCAAAGAGCAGGGTGTTTAACCCGGTGAAGTGGTCCCACCTCACATCCAACGGGACCCCATGTAAGACCAGCTTTAATTAATAATAATCAGTGTAGCTGAATAAGGGCTATCCAGCCATCTTCTCAGATGGAAAATGAACAAACAAACAAACTTGTTATATCAGTTATCACCAGCTGATCACACAGTTCATCATCAGTTTCATATCGTATCCAACTGGAACCCGTGCCATGGAAGACCAGCTTTAATTATTAGAACCCTATAGTGTAGCTGAATATGGGCTATCCAGCCATCTTCTCAGATGGAAAATGAACAAACAAACAAACAATCTTATTATATCACACAGTTCATCATCATTTCATATTCATATCGTTTAGTTCACCGGTTTCACCTATTGGTAGATGTACTCTCTAATTACCACAACCACCCGCCTAGAGCAAAACAGCAGCCGCCATTTGTCCCGTCTTGGCTGTTATGCCAACATACCCTGGCAATGCTGTGGCAGTGGCTTGCTAACTTCATCTTCATAGTTCAGTCTGTTCAGAGAGTGCACATAGATGATGTATACCAGGCAAATGCATGCACGCTGATGATGCTAAGCGTGAGTGATCGACGAGCAAGTTTATAGTCAAATGTAAAACGGTATTTTTTAGTGCATCCAGCAATATTTATGGCAGTAGATGCATTTTTGACTGCTCAAATTGAACTGTAATGACAGCACTTAGAAGCTGAAACCTGTAAGAATATTGTTAGACTCTTATGTCATTTGAATGATCAGAGAGTATCGTTTTGGTGTCATAACTTCCCTCTGCCTTTAAACGCTTTTGTGCAAGTGGAATTTTGCTGCAGGAAGTGGAACCTTGGTGCAGGTTTTAAAAACTGTTAACAATTCCATATTCATATCTGACATTCATATAATTTTGTTTTGCTTTGTTTCAGATGTTAACCGTGCCATCCAACTTCTACAGAATCTACAGCAACGTAAGTATGAAGATTAAGAAAGTTACAGTAGCCATCCTAGATAACCTAATGTGTTCTTGGCTGTTAATCAGTGGCTGGACCAAAAAACTGACTAGGCCTTTGACTATTGAGTGAAAAATCAAGAAAAAACATTATTTCTTTTTAGTCAGCCTTAATACTTCTTCTTTTGTTCTCTCTTAGCATCAAATGCAGACTACAGTACATCGTGTATGCTTTTAGCTCTAATTTTTAAACACTGGTAGGATCTGCTTCAAGGATGTACAGTCGTAAAAAGTGATGGCTACCATGTGAAACAGAGAACTGCCAGTGCTAATCGGTACAACTACACATGTGAACATCCAATTATGATGCATATATACAGGAGTGATTTGCACTGTTATGTTGCATTGTGAAGTAGGAAGTTCACATCTGTATACCATGTTTTATTCATGAACTTATGTTTTACCCTTCCTGTAGAGCCTGGGCTCCCAACCCAGAAGCTGATTGCACTGCAGGCCATCCTCGAGAGCGATTTCTTCAACGCGGTCCGAGAAGTCTATGAGCATGTGCATGAGACAGTAGACATCCAGGGTGACCCAGAGGTCAGAGCCAATGCCACAGCCAAAGTGAGTTGTATTGCTTTTTGCTAAGTTTGTTGCTTGTATGCTTGTTTGTATGTTCATGTTTACCTCCATCAAGGGAGGAGGTTATGTTTTCATTACCGTTGGTCTGTTTATTTGTTTGTTTGTTTGTTTGTTTGTTTGTTTGTTAGTCCGTGTACAAAATAACTCAAAAAATTGTGCATGGATTTGGATGAAACTTGCAGAAAAGGTTGAGAGTGACACAAGGAACAGATGATTGAATTTTGGTTGTGATAAGGAAATTTTTATTGATTTTATGAAGGATTTTCGATATTTTGGCAGGTAGTTGGCAGGTAGTTCAAGCTTCACATTTTCGAGATTTTCATATGCGCACTAAAGTGCATGCTCTACAAGTTTTTTACTAGGGTGAGGCACGCTGTGCAGCTGAGGGTTTATGACGTAACAGGGGCTTCTATATTGGGAAACTGCGTGATTTTTCAGCATGCATACATATGGGTGGAAATCACTGATCTCTATCCATGGAAGAGCAAGATCATCGCTGGAAAGTAGCTGCTTGGTGGAGGTCTGCGCTCTCAGAATGCTTTTCTAGTTTTATTTTAAATTGTTTTTATTGTGGGAGGGGGACAGTGTCAGTAACTGCATACACAATGTACATTATAGGAAACTTTGGAAGTTAATACAAACAATAATTTGCAGCGTTATCAACACCTCCAGAGTTACAATAGTGGGCATAGATGTACTCAAGATTGCCTCTAGTGTGACTGGTTACATGCAAATAATGTCATCGATAGTGTAAAAGTAAGCTGCAACATTTACATGGCTTTGAATGTTCGCATGTTACACGTACAACCTGAGGATATGGGTTTATTACACTCTTATATGTCTAATGCTTGGAGTCATTTTGTTTGAATTGTGGACATACCAAAACATAAACAGGGGAAGATTTAATCCCATTATACACACATTTTGGGGACCACAACAGACTGTGATGAAGTGTGCTATGTTATCATAATCGGTTACAGACATGGAGGGTTTACTTTCCTCCTTCAAGTTGAGTGGTCACACAAATGTTGCAGTTACAGTTATTGTGCTATTAACCTTATGAAGTTTCAATACTCAAAGTACATTGTAGTGATACAGATGATGTTTGGATTGTCAAATCATGGTTTGAAGTACAGTAAAACATATTAATTTCATACTTTGTCGTACTTTACTACATCCATTAACTTGTGCTTTATCTTAATAGGGCAGCTCCAGATTCAGGTGTGTTTACAAATTATAAAATTTTGAAATGAGGAAAGAAGTTAAAAGCATGTGTTCAACATTCAACAAAGTAACAATGTACACAACTTTGTAGATTGATCCTGCCTGACAGCAAAACAAGAGCTTCTTGCTCATTACTGTAAAAGTGGAAATTTTCGCGCATTTCGCGCAACCAGAAGTTAGCGCAAAAATAAAAGCACGCTAATATTTGTGCATGCCATATGTTCCAGTAGTCGCTGTCTTGATTCCGCGGAATTAAAAATACGTGAAACTCTTCTTACCCGACCAAGCGCGAAAAATTAGTTGCGAGAAAATATCCACTTATACAGTATTGCAGATGGATACATGTAAGTTTCAAAACACCTGTGTTGACTACATTGTGAAAGCATGTTCTACAGGTAGTCCCACCTACATAAGGATTTTCTTTGTGCACATTGCTATTAGCTGAATGACTAAAGTGGGGGGGGGGGGGGGGCATCATGCCAACAATAAAATCTGCACTGTGTCATTGAGTGGTCAGGCATACATTGTAGAATATAATGAAACTTCAACCTCAAAGCCTTATTAATTGTTATGTTGTGTCGTTCACCCTTTGTGGGAAGACACTGTGTTACAAATACAATCACTCTTTTTTTGTGTGTGGTTTGCTGTACCTGCATCTCTTATTTCTTCATCTTTTTAATCATCCTCTTCTTCCTTTTTGTCCTCGTTTTCATTTTCCCTGTCTCCGTTTTCTGTAATTGCCTTCTTCCCACAATGCAGTGCATAATTGACAGAGGTGGTTGTAGGTTGCTTGTGACATTGCAGTAAAATTGCAAATCCACCAAATTTCCTCTCGTTAATTGACTGTCTGCATAACAAAGGTATCCAGGGGCACGAAATAAATGTGTGATGCTCTCTATGCGACACAATGTAGTGCTGATGGCTGTGTGATTGTGAGCAGAATAAGGACTGTAAAAAAAACCTGTATCTGAATTGCAAGGCTTGCAAGTGAATAAATACACAGTCAGTTTATTACCAGTCTCAGGAGTGTTTGAAGGGGCTTTATATGGTATGGTTGTGAAAGGAATTGTATTCATTATTAAAAAAAAATACATACTGTATGTTCTTATCAATGTACATATGTAGCTGGCTCTCTACAAGAAAATAATATTCAAATCTTTACTGTCTGATGCTCATGTTAATTTTTGCAAGAACAGATTTCTCTTGTGCTTTAAAAGTTTTTTTTTTTTTTTAATAAATACTGAACGATACCAGTTGAGTACAGTGATGCTCAATGTCATACTTCTGCACTGTATTTGTTTCCTGTTTCGATTCACATGTTTGAGAGCATTACTTATACAACTTTTATGCACATTTTTTCCAGGTGGTAATTTATGGCTTTTTCAGTCCATTCATTTCCACTTTTAGCATTGAAGATTGATTTTGATAGCAAATTTATCACAATCCAATGGTATTTTACAAATTGTATGTCTGATATTTTTTTTTTTTTTTTTGTACAAAGTGATTGCTTATGTGTTGTCAGAAAGAGAGGACACAAGTTGTTAGTTGTTTGATTTTTTTTAAATCATTAGAAACCAGCATGGTTTATGAGTGTATTGAGCTGTGCTTATAAATTTGTTATTTATGAGCAGAACTACTGTGAAAATGAGGGAGCCTTTTTTGTCATTGTTTTGTTTTGTTTTTGTTCTTTTTTACTAATACCCCTCTCTCTATTTCTCGGTAAATTAATTCCCCAAACCAATATACAGGTTTTCAGGTTTGGAACTATAATGTGTTTACATGTACACGTGTATTCAAAGTCTGTCATGACAATCAGCCCTGTTTAGGGTCAACAAAACAGTTACTGTACACTTGAACAAATTGTACTATATGCCAAGTGTCATTCTTTCTCTTGTTTTTTTTTTTTTCCAAGTTGAATAAGAGTCTTTCATTACAATCAGCCCTGTTTAGAGTCAACAAAACAGTACACTTGAACAAATAAAGCTGGATTTTTGTTTCATCTGCAAATGGTAAATCATGCCTTTGATCCTTTGCAGGCCACAGTAGCTGCCTTTGCTGCCAGCGAGGGTCATGCCCACCCCCGGGTAGTGGAGCTGCCAAAGACAGACGAGGGTCTGGGCTTCAACGTCATGGGGGGCAGGGAGCAGAACTCGCCCATCTACATCTCGCGAATCATTCCCGGCGGCGTGGCCCACAGACATGGGGGACTGAAGCGGGGAGACCAGCTGCTGTCTGTGAACGGAGTGGTGAGAGAGAATAATGTACTGTCACTCCCCCTCCCCCTCGTTGTGCTATCCCCCCTCCTTGTGCTATCCCCCTCCTCCTCCTTGTGCTATCCCCCCCCCCTCCTCCTTGTGCTATCTCCCTCCTCTTGCTATCTCCCTCCTCCTTGTGCTATCCCCTCCTCCTCCTTGTGCTATCCCCCTCCTCCTCATTGTGCTATCATCCCCCTCCTCCTCCTTGTGCTATCCCCCTCCTCCTTGTGCTATCCCCTCCTCCTTGTGCTACCCCCCTCCTTGTGCTATCCCCCTCCTCCTCCTTGTGCTGTCCCCCTCCTTGTGCTATCCCCCTCCTCCTTGTGCTATCCCCCTCCTCCTTGTGCTATCCCCCTCCTCCTCCTTGTGCTATCTCCCTCCTCCTCTTGCTATCTCCCTCCTCCTTGTGCTATCCCCCCTCCTTGTGCTATCCCCCCTCCTCCTTGTGCTATCCCCCTCTTCCCCCCCCCCCCCCTTCCTGATTCGTCATGTCCAAAAGAAAAAGATCAGGAAAAAAAAGAGGAAAATGGTTGATTTCTCCGTGCCTTCCTTGTTCAGTATTGGATAGGTAGAATGTAACATAATGATCAATCATGCTCTAGCAGTAATATTTCCCAACAACTGCATGCGATCTACTTTTGCACAGAAGAGTAATGGATACGACCATGGCCCAATTTGCAATTGATTACAAAAGATGACATAGTGACTGCGATTGGATACATGTATGTTCTGAGATTGTAGTACCATTGGCGAACCTTTTTGGCTAATGTTTCACATTTTTTTAATCTTTATTTATACCCAACTGAAATTTTGTTATCCGTGCATTTGTTTACACATTTCTTATTCATATGTCTCCATTTTAGAGCAAAAATCCCCCATTTTCTGCAGGCGTATGGAAAATAATATGTTTTACCTTTTGTTGTTGTAATTTCCTCACACCCTTCCCCCTACCCCCGGACAGTCGGTAGAGGGCGAGCAGCACGAGAAAGCCGTGGAGCTCCTCAAGTCGGCGCTGGACCGCGTCAAGCTCGTTGTCCGCTACACCCCGAAAGTGCTGGAGGAGATGGAGACGCGGTTCGATCGGCAGCGGGCCGCCCGCCGGCGCCAGATGTCACCGGAATGAGCCGATGGAGCCATCGTTCACTACAAGACTTTCATCTCGTAAGTGATAAGGAGTGGTAGTCTTTGGTACCACTAATACTTTTAAATTGTGTGTGCAAAGGGCAGTGCTTAACTTTTTATATACCCATGTACTTAGCTATCCGAGCTTTTTCATCATCATTCAGTAATAAATTCATCCAAACTTGACTGAGTTGCAAAGTTAGCAAACCTACTCGGGTATAGCAATGTGTCTCAGTCCAAAATTAAAGGGTGTGTACAGTTCTGGTCGAGGTGAGGATTTAGCTTTTAACGTTTTACGAGATATTCAGAAACCACTCTTATGAGATGTCAAAGAGCATGCAGTTCTAAGGTGTATCAAAAGTTTATTCGATGAAAATCGGTTTTGAAATGGCTGAGATATCCAAAAACAAGGTGAAACAAAGAGATCCTGATAAAGTTGTGGCATGTCGCCTTTTATTATTAGCACTTTTTCGGATATCTCAGCCATTTGAAAACCAAATTTCATCAAATAAACGTTGAATCCTTCTTAAAATTACATGCTCTTTCATATTTCATAAGAGGCTTTTCATTATCTCACTTAGGAATGTTCAAAACATGAATCCCCACCTCAACCAGTACTGTACAGTCCCTTTAAGGTCATGGTGACTCAATAGGGATTAGGAGTGTTATGCAGTTTCTATCGATTGACAAACTGCTCTCCATACATCAGAGCCAGTCAGAGAATGAAGCCCTCTAACATGCATGCCATTTGGTGAACAAAGCGCAGGAAGGGTTACCACTAAACAGTGCTTCTAGTTTGAAAAAAATCCAGGCTGCATGGTCCTGCATTCTCACAATGTACTCGTTTGATATGACATGAATTTGAGCCACATAAAATTTAGGGTTGGAAAGGATCTTCAAAGGCTGTAAAAAAAAAAAAAAAAAAAAATGAATTCTTGGAGTGTCCACATCTGCCATATGTAGTTTATTTTCTCCATTGTCAGTAGTGTGAGAATAAACAGTTATGGATTCATAATTTCAATCATTGTGTTTTGCTAAATGGTTTTTCTTTCATTGTAGCGATATTTTTCTTGTAAAAGGTAATATTTGAATTCAACATTCTGAAAAAGTCTATTATTTCTCTAGTTGTAGGGCATATTGTTGTTAGAATCCGTTGTATTCCTGACATTATTGTTGCAAGTGTGATTTCATTTCCTCTTTATCATGCTCTATTTTTTGTCTCACAGGTATATTCAACTGCCACGTGATTAACTGCAGTTCAAAACTTGCCCCACGTGTAAACTCTCCCCTCCCTTGCCCGTGACGAATCCCGATGCTGATCACTTTCTGTACAGCAATAGATGCCAACAGATAGACCCTCTGAGATTGTGGGCACAACATGGGGGGAAACGGAGCTTGAGTGATCAAATTAAACATCAGCATCTCATTACAAGTAGTGTTCTACTTACGTTGAAAGGAATATTATTAATGTATTTATGTGCGCTGTATTCTAACATGCCCTTTTTACATCACTCTAGTATTAATAAAGATCCCCAGTCCCACAAAACGTTTTGCACTGCCAAGAGATTTGACATATCTTGAGTGGGAAACCAGCCGAAAACACAGCATTGCAGATAGGGCATTTGCTTTTCTTCTTCTTTTGCTACTCCCTCATTCTTTTGTTTTGCCATGTACATGTGATATACTCATGATTCTTCACATCGAAATGATGTACATCATAGTTATTTATGACAGTGCACACATTAATAGGGTTGTGTTAAATGACTCTGGAGTAGCCATTATGGTATTATAGCTTTTGTAGATAATGAATATATCATGTGAGTATTTGTGTAGTTGATGTAGATGATGTAAAGGGGGCATTTTAGCTTTGGCTGCACCACATTGGCCCAAAGCCTGCTTATGTAGAAGTAGTCCTTGGACAAGATGTTTTTACCCATTGTGTCCCTCTCGACCCAGGTGTATAAATGGGTACCTGGCAACGCTAGGGTAATAATAATAGCAGGGCCCTCTGGTAGAGCAGTGGCAACACTGAAGAGGCTACCCTGGGTAAATAAGACCTTATTATTATTATTATCATTATTATTATTATTATTATTATTATAGTGCAAGGCAGTCAGCATTTGACATGTTGCTCTGAACTGAGCTGAAACTCTCTCTTTTCATTTCGTTCTCTTGTAAGCAATGGTACACTTGTATGCACAACAGACCGTTTCTGTAATGTATTTATAATTTGTGGACGTATCTTTTCCTGCAGTTGAGTAACGAAGCATTTCATTCACCTGCTCCTTCCTATCGAGTTCCAAAGGCAGGAATTCACTCAGTTGTTGCCAGGTACGCCAAACCTCTGGCGAGCTTTGTGGTTGTTAAGGGCAACTTATGCAAACAAAACTTGCATAGACTTTGAATACATCACCGAAGCGGTCTCTTAGAGCACTATAATATGATAAGCTTTCTGTGATGAAGACTTTCTCATTATTCAATCTTGGGAGATGCAGCTTAATTGGCCAATAGTACCTGTAACTGTCAAATTTCGAGGTATTTCATGCCCTCTTTCTAAATGTTCTAGCTTTTACCAAATCAGTCACCATTCCATATGAAACTTTTCTGTCATATTGTTCCAAGGGGGCATGCGGCCTCCCCCAACCAGTTTTCTCGAGTTGCTTATTCTTTTCTCAAGATTCTTCTGGGAATGGAACATCGGCGGACCAGAAAGTTGTAATGTGTCCCATTGTCAAGGTTTGATTGCGCAGGTTCCCGTTCATTTTGGGATGGCGTAAACCATCGAGATTTGATCTGTCGACCACAAAAGTAGAAATGCTGATGCCAGCGTAGGTGTGAGAACTTTGAGTCATGTTTTAGATTAATATTGTGATTAAGTATAAAGAGTGGATGAAAACTTACCCCCAACGTTTCAATCTCTTCTCATCCCTCTAATGATGCAACATTAATTAGTTTTGTTTCAAATTTTATAAGCAGTGTGGGAGGCACTTCAAATACTGAAAGATGATTTAATACTGGAACCTGAAATTGATACTATCATATATCTCGAATGATCCCACCACCAGATATGTACAATTAGACCTAGGCCCTTTTTAAAAAAAAAAAAATCTTTATTCTGATTATCTCCTCAGACTTGTATATGGAAACATTGCAGAGAGATTATTTGGAGAAGGAGGACTTTTTCCTATTCAAGACGATCTTAATAATGTCTTAGAAAGTGTCCTTACTTTGATTTTGTACCTAGCCTGCCTACAAGTTCAAACAGCAAATTGTAATTTAAAAGAAACAGAAATTTGATTGAAGTGGTAATGCTTATTTGTGTACTGAAAGTAGTTCATCATTTATGTACTAGACTAAAAATTCACACAAAATCAAGCTCTTTTTCATCAAAACTGCCAAAACCAACACGCAAGAATTCTGCTGAATATGATACACAGGATACTATACAATAGTCAGATATTATGTGATACTCTGTATTAAAGATGTGTAGACATGATGGTAGCTTGTAACTGCGTACAATTCATCCTGTGGAAATATGTGCTGTTCTCCCATTTATTTTTCTTTCTTTCAGGGTCTCAGTTTTCAGGGCAGTTGAGGAAAGTGTCACATGTAAAAAAGAAAAGAACGAGTATGAAGTCTCTCTTATTGTTGCGGTAGAATTTCATGCCCCCAAAGCCCTCCTGAATGCAATAATGTACTTAATATTCTTTTAGGCTTGGACCATGTGATGTTTAGAAATGCAGATCATCATATATGTAATCCTTACGAGCTTATACATTTCAGAGCCACTGGATGTATGACATATGAAATAGAAGGGTTAAAAGATAAAGGGGGTCAATGAAATTGTTGTCTTTAGGTTGCAGGCTGTTAGATCCCTGTTTAAGAATTGGAAATCTGCGCTATTAAGTGGAATCCTGTGGGACTGGAAATGCAAGTGTTTTGTTTTGGTTTTTAGCATATTTTTTAGAAATGCATGATGTAATGATGAATTTTTGCATTTTTTAGGTATGAGAATTTGCCATGACTTGGGAAAGAAAAAAATGAAATGGTTTGTGTGTCCTCAACTTATGCATAGATGATGGTATATCATACAAAACTAACTATGGACCATGAAATGCATTGAAAAATTGTTGACATCATCTAAGTAATGACCAACTTTCTGTTACATTGTATATCAAGGTCTCAAAGAACATAAAAGTATATCATACACTGTATATGCTTAGAAATTATAAACTTGTTCATGTGTATAATATGTATGTATTAAAAGAGATGTGATAATGATTTGTTATGAAGGGTAAGGATATGCAGAGTAGTTTGTCTTTCCACATCAGGTAGAACAAATCCTCGTGATGTTTCATGGGAAATTTAAAAGTTGATTTTAGTTTGCTGATAATGTCTCAACAACTGCCAAACAAAATGTATGTCAGAATTTTGAGTGCAGAAGAAGTCCTCGAGGCCAAAGGAGTGCTGTCTCAGTTTAAGCCACACGGGAGATCGCAATTCCAATTGACTTTGGGCCCTGTTTCCAAAGAGTCGTCTGATTTTTAATAATAAAATCTAGAGAATCCATTGTTGGGTCGCAAGTGCACTGGGCCTGTTCATGTGAAATGCTCACTTTGAAAAACAGTGCTGTTGATTTCTTGGAAAGGGAATCTGAAGTCTGGCCTCCTGTTATTTACTGACTTTGAGCATTGTGCTTGTGATAGCATGTGGAGCTGTCATATCTTGTAAAAAGATGTTCTGACACTGAGCAGTTTAGAGGTCGTGATCCTCTATCTAGGAGGGAGCACCCCATGATGTATCAATCGTGGTGTAGACCAAGGAGACAATGAGACAATGGGTTGTTTGGGGGAGCAGCTGGTGACTGGACACCTGAGCACCCAGTGGCTTGTGTGTGTCATCTTTACTCCATCAAGAAATGTGATATTACACACCTCTTTTCAGACCGCAGCACAAATCATGAAGTTAAACAGATTAATTTTTACATCATTATTTTTTTTTTTAACGCAAGAGCATTCGTGGCAGAAAGTAAGAGTGTCAACATTTTTCATTTCATTTGTATTGTTAATGTTGAATTTCAATAGGAGAAACTTCTTTGCCCAATTTTATATTTGAGTAAAGTCTGTTACACAAAATATTTTCCATGTAAATTGTAAATTTTCCCTGACAAAAGAGAAGAATTGTGCATGTTGAGCTGTATGAGCTCTTCTCTTGCAATATCTTGTAATATTTGCTATTTTAGGCACATGACTTCAAATTGTATATTACAGTTGAACCTCTATTATCCGGCCTCCCTTTATCCGGATCTCTCTATTATCCGGACGCAATCTCGCCGTGATTTTTTTAATCTTTTTTTAATAATTACGGGAGGAAACACACATGAATTACATACACTTGATACATTTCTTAATAATTATTTAGGTAAATCATCCCAAGAATTTATAAAAGAAAATGATTTCCGCTTGCAAACACGAACCTCTATTTTGGGGTCTGTATATTGAGTGTAACAATGAAAAGGTCGCAGTATACACATTACTACATTGTGGTACTACAATGGGCTACATCAGTGCATGTGTATGTGTATGTACCATAGAGCTATATTATACGGTATGTACATGTATAAAGCATTGAGTCTCCCGTATCCGGCCAAATCCCTTATCCGGATGAGCCCCGGTCCCGACTTGTCCGGATACGAGAGGTTCAACTGTATAAAGAAAGATCTCTAAATGACCTAAAGCTCTCTTGTCATCAAAAGCAGTTGATCTTGAACCAGGGGTTCCCCTAACTGTGAATATCCTGTTGAGTAGGATACGAGTACAGTGTGGTGCTTAGCTGATGCCAAATACATGTTGCGTCACTTTTTTTATGCCTCCGCCACGAAGTGGTGCCGGAGGCATTATGTTTTCGGGTTGTCCGTCCGTCCGTCCGTACGTACGTACGTCCGTCCGCTTTCGTTTACGCGATAACTTGAGTAATATTTACTGGAATTTTACCAAAGTTGGTCCAAGTAGGAAGTATGATGGGGCAATTATTTGATTAGATTTTGGGTGAAATCGGCGGAAGGTCAAAGGTCAAAGGTCAAGGTCAAATCATGAAATTGTATCCGTTTACGCGATAACTCAAGACTGGATGGAGCAAATTTCACCAAACTTTGTTGGAGGATGATGTATGATGGGACAATTACTTGATTAGTTTTTCAGTGAAATCGGACAGAGGTCAAAGGTCAAAGATCAAGGTCAAATCCTAAAATTTATCTGTTTACGTGATAACTCAAAACTGGATGAAGCAGCTTTCACCAAACTTGGTCCAAGGATGATGTATGATGGGACAATTAGTTGAGTAGATTTTAGTGACATTGGCAAGAGGTCAAAGGTCAAAAGGTCAAGGTCAAATGCTACAAATGTTGCAATTTCCCCCATATCTATGCAATGCCAGAAGGTATTTTCTTGAAACTTGGTGTGGACATGTACTACTGCGTATAGATTCTCCAGAGAAAGTTTCATGTCATAAGGTCAAAGGTCAAAGGTTAGGTGAAAATGTTGCAATATTACTTTTCTCTCAAATGCTTCAATGTATCTTCGTGGAACTTGGTACATATGCATGTACTGTCTGGCAGGGATTATCTAGGGAATTTAGAGGTCATGGGTCAATAGTCAGGGGTCAAAGGTCAAGGTCAACTCCTCAAAATTTTACTATTTCCCTCATATACTAGTTTATGCAATGCTTGCATTTTTAGTTTCAAAACTTAATACATGCATTACCTAATGGAGATTCTCCGGGAAATTTCCAGCCAGAAGGTCAAAGGTTAAGGGTCAAAGGCCAGGTTTCAATGCCCCCCCCCCCCAAAAAAAAAAAAAAAAAAAAAATCTATTTTATACCGTCATCACACTCTTTCTTCGTACCTTGGAAATTACTCATTGCATGAACTTTCCCAAAATTCCCCAAATATGTGTACCTGCACTCTTAGAAAATTATAGCAAACCCAGTTCGAGACATTTCTGACAAACCTGTCATTTCAATATTTTGCCAGTTATGTGAAACTGTCATGGATCACACATTGTGAAGACATTGTACTATACGCCTATTGGGAGAATCATGCATTATGGCGGAGGCATCAGTCGCCATAGCGACATTTCTAGTTTTTTCATGCCTTGCATTCAGGTATAGATTGAATACCCCTCCCCCCCCCCAAGTTCTTGATAGTCCTTGCTTTAACTCCTTGCCTTTGAGATGGTGGAATGCCCATAGGGCTGTAACATGGAGCAGACCGTTTCTGCATTGAATGTGTTAGCCTGTCTGCCTTCATCTATTGTGCAGGATAGCATTTATTAATCTGCCAGTGATTGCCATGACAGACTCTCGCAGATCCAGATTGCTACATGCGACTCGGGTTTATTTCATTTCTTATTTTTTTATCGATTTGTTTTTGTTTTTACCAAAATTTCATGGCAACTTTGACGTATTTAGGTTATGAGAGGTATTTGTGATAGCAGATGTTAAAAGATAAAGTGTAGTTTGTGTTGTGAAGAGGAAGAAAATAAACTCAGATATGATATCTACTTTTGTCAAAAAGGATCACTTTCTTTCTCATTTAGTCTTTGTGTAGAAATGCCTATACACACAGACACACAACGTACCACTTTAAGTCGCACACATGCACACACACACACACACACACTCCTGCATGAAACATATAAGGGCAACTCCTGTTATACTGTAACAGTGGACATTTCTCGCGACTAATTTTTCGTGCTTGGCCGGGTAAGAAGAGTTATGCGTGTTTTTGATTTCGCGGAATGAAGACAATCACGCACAGGAACATATGACAAGCAAAAATATTTGTGTGCTAGTTTCTGGTTGCGCGAAATGTGTGAAAATGTCCACTTTTACAGTATTCAAGTCCCTGGACTGGCAGTTTTTTTTTCTTTATATCAAAATTTTGTTATCCGAACTCACACAATGTATGTAAATAATCTAATTAATAATTTTGGGCCCTGAATTTTACTTTGTCCTATGTGAAATAGTTATAACTGTGTTTGTTATAATGGGAGTGCACTGTAACATGTACTTGTACTCAGGTGCAGTATTATTGTATAGCTGTATCCTTTGAAAATACATTGTATATAAAGATACAGAGACAACTTTTTTTTTTCTTTTTAAATTTTTGATGAGATTTATTGTACCCTGCTGGCCTTCTGTACAGAGTTGTAAAGTTGCCTTAGACATTATAGGCATGACAGATCAGCTTCTGTTTAATAAAGCAAAAGGATTTCATTTTCCAGCATAATTCATAGCCATGGTCTTAAGAAGACGAAAGGGTCTATTGTGATTTATAAAATACACATAATATATTATGATCTACCTTCATAGGCAATTGCTCTTTGTCTTAACACATGTACAGGATCGAGAAGCTAATATTGGTTAAATGAAGACAGCTATGGTGATGTTAGATGGGGGGGGGGCAAAATAATATGATTAGATATGGGTAGACATAAAATCAAATAAAGTCAGTCTCACCTCTCAGTACAGTGGAAACTCAATATGAAGAGATCTGATATAACAAATGTTTCCGGTCCCAATGAATCTAATTCCTTTCTTTCGTATTGTTTATTGACCGCTGATAATTATCACAAAATATCTGACACAAAGAACAAATGAGGAGTTTGTTCGCAAAAACCGATAAGTCCATATTTGCCAAATGGAGATATTTGCGATTAAAGGTCAAGAAAAATAAAGAGAATAATAAGAACATTTTTGCTTCTTTTGACCATAACTTCAAAAATGTACCTTAATATGTAGTGACCAATATATTATTTAAAAGGTATTATTTTGTACTTTATGACAGAGACCGTACTTCAAAATCTTCAACAATGGACTTATCGGTTTTTGAGAACACTCTTCAAATTGTATATAACGGTATTGATGTCATACTATAGCCAGAAAATTAACTTGGTTTAGAACATGCACAAGTTAAAATTTTCTGAGTCTATTTACATTTATCTTTTCAATTCATAGTCACTGTTGCAGAGAAAAAAAAAATCTAACGATATGAACAGCGATCCTGCACTTTCATTGTTCCATAACACCGTTGGCCCTACATTCTGAAGTTAAACATGTATCTCCGTCATGGCAAGTAGCCTCATGTAAAAATGGGCCAGATTGATGGTTATCATTCACAATGATATCATGATAATAGAAACATTATATGATATATATATATATATATATATATATATATATATATATATATATATATATATATGTATATACATATGAAGGCTTTGTTTGCAAAACCGATAAGTCCATTTTTGAAGATTTCGAAGTACGATCTCTGTCATAAAGTACAAAATAATACCTTTTGAATGATATATTGGTCACTACATATAAAGGTATATTTTTGAAGTTATGGTCAAACGAAGCAAAAATTTCCTTATTCTCTTTATTTTTCTTGACCTTTAATCGGTTTATCGGTTTTTGCAAACAAACTCTTCATATATATATATATATATATATATATATATATATATATATATATATATATATATATATTTATAATGCACAGACAAAGCAACATTATAAGGTGTACACAGACTGAATTTGTAAGAAATGAATAAGCGCAATGCAATACATGTACCAGAAAATCAAGGCTTTCCCGTGAATTTCTTAAGACAACAGTTTTTCTGGCCACCCCGACTCTCTTGGCAATTACTTCATTAATTACAAAGACTCAGAGTTAGAATGTCCAGTATTGTCTCAGATCAACAGACTTCTTTACTCGTTATTGTGATCATAGTCTGTAAATACACCATGTGTGATAACACGTAAGATTAATGACAATTTAGTCATGCATGATATTACACACACAGATTTGACAGTTTGTCATAGAAACAGACACAATGCTGATATTACACTTTGGAATGCCAATCATTACGATTGTATTGACTAGCCCACGACACCTTAAGAAGATTAACACACACACATTCACATGCATGCACACACGCACACGCACAAATATACACAAGTGTTACACGAAAATACAATGTACAAAATAACAAGCAGAGATTAAACGGTTGAGATCGGATGCCAAAAATATATCATGTAATGGAAGAAATTATTGTGCTTTAGTACTTTACAGTAATGTCATGTATACATCTCAGTGGTAAAAGGCACATAATTCTCTGTTTCATGTCATTTTATAGTTTCCATATCATGATTTGATTAGACGCTTAATTGATATTCTAATTTCATTGATATGTTTTGGTTTTAATTTGAAAGGCCACTGTAAGATAAAAAGTGCAGAATGATGAGAAGTAAAGTTATAACCGAGAATCTGATACACTTGTATTATCAATGCTGAACTGTAATGAGAAGTAAAGTTATAACCGAGAATCTGATACACTTGTATTATCAATGTTGAACTGTAATGAGAAGTAAAGTTATAACCGAGAATCTGATACACTTGTATTATCAAAGTTGAACTGTAATGAGAAGTAAAGTTATAACCAAGAATCTGATACACTTGTATTATCAAAGTTGAACTGTAATGAGAAGTAAAGTTATAACCAAGAATCTGATACACTTGTATTATCAATGTTGAACTGTCAGGCACAATATAAAGGAAATTCGTACACTAGAGTTATGTATGCAATGTACATCGCAAATGTTCTGAAGTGAATTAAGTTTCAAATAATGACAATCAAACAGCTACAACGCCCTCTATATAGACATTGCCAGACCAGTTCGCCAAAAATCTGCATGGAATTTATTGAGTTGTAAGTGTGCTGGCTGTAGTGGCTGTGTATAATAAAGTACCTCTGTAATGAGAGAATACGATTTGAGTTTTTAGACTATTCATACTCTGGGTTTATATCCTCGTCTAGAAGTACACAGAAAAGTAATACAAACACACCTGATTACCATTGTAATAATATTATTCTATCGCTGGTATCTGACAAAAAGAAAAAAATGAAAGCATGATAAAAAGAAATGATGAAAAAGAAAGAAGATCAAGAAAGAACGAAATAATGCTTACTTTTTACTCGGAGAATACATTACATTTAGTCCGGTTGCTAATGGTAACAACTAAGTTAATCTGCAAATAACAATCTCTTAGCTGCGTCTATGCATTAAAGGGCGACCCTCGTCCTGCACTCAGGCGCGAAAAAAAAAGAAAAAAAAAAGATTAGGTCCTGTCGTCTGATTTGGTTTCTAATCACGATTCATTTACCATCACATCGCTCTGTGGATCTGTGTTGTCATCGGCATTACTTACTTCAGTTTTCTCCGCGGCACTCTTTTTTGACTTCGTCAATTTCATATTTGTTAACTCGCTGGGATTCTTGAACTTCTCTATCCACGATGTTCTGTGCTGTGTTTCGACACCGTCCTTCATGTCACTTTCAGGCTTTTGGTTTAACTTGACCTGCGCCGTCAGTTGTTCCTCAGATCGCACTTCCGGTAGACACATAATCGTGCCCGCGACTTCCACATTCCCCGACGCGCACGCCGCGTCCATTGGTGTCTGTCCCTCCTGGTTTGTCGACATTTGCGCGCCGGACATGACCTGACAAAAAGAAAAAAATGATGAAAAAAAAAAAGGAAGATCAAGAAAGAACAAAATAATTTTTATTTTTTACTCGAAGAATACATTACATATAGTCCTGTTGCTAATGGTAACAACTAAGTTAATCTGCCGTTAACAATCTCTTGGCTGCCTCTATGCATTAAAGGGCGACCCGCGTCCCGCACTCAGGCGCGAAAAAAAGAAAAAAGATTAGGTCCTGTCGTCTGATTTGGTTTCTAATCACGATTCATTTACCGTCACCTCGCTCTGTAGTTCTGTGTTGTCATCGGCATTACTTGCTTCAGTCTTCTCCGCGGCACTCTTTTTCGATTTCGTCCATTTCATCTTTCTCAACTCGTTGGGATTCTTGAACTTCTCTATCCACGATGTTCTGTGCTGTGTTTCGACACCGTTCTTCATGTCACTTTCAAGCTTTTGGTTCAACTTGACCTGCGCCGTCAGTTGTTCCTCAGGTCGCACTTCCGGTAGACACATAATCGTACGCGCGACTTCCACATTCCCTGACGCGCACGCCGCGTCCAGTGGCGTCTGCCCCGCCTGGTTTGTCGACATTTGCGCGCCGGACATGACCAGCTTTTCGATGATCTGGGGAAGGGGTCCGTTCTTGAGCACGAACATGCGTTTCTTCAGCGCCAGCCGATGGAGGGCGGTATTACCGTCCATGTCTTCCAGGCGCGTATCGGCTCCGTTGTTGACGAGGATGCGCACCACGTAGAGATAGTATCGCTCACATGCCGTCATGAGGCACGTGATACCTTCATCGTTACGCGCATTAACGTCCGCCTTGTTCTTGATGAGCAGACGAATCCCTCGCACATCGCTGCAATGGCAGGCTATAGCCAGAGGGCAGCAGAGGTTGATGTCGGCGCCTTTAGCGAGGAGATGTTGCACAATATCGTAGTTCCTCTGACGGACGGCGGCACAGAGTGCGGTGACCTTCATCTTCTGGCCATCATGAGTGATGTATCCAATTTGATTAACGTCAACCTTCATCGGAAAGAGGAAAAAGCAGAGAAAACGAAGGTTACTCTCACGTGAAGATAAAAGTCCTATACTGAACGGATGAACGAGTCCCCAGTAATGTAGGCTCAATAAACAAAGGATTAAAATGATCAATATCAATCGAGAAGTGACTAAACATCTAAATAAACTAGACTAAACACTTTGGGTGGAGTGGTCAAAATGTAGCCATTCAGAAAATCAGACAATAATGCAAATAGAAATTAAAGTGATCGCAAAATAAAAGCATAGGTTATAGATATAGCATAACGATAATCATACCATGTTAACAACATTATGATTCTGATAATTACGATGAATCCGAAAATAACTTCGGTATACATGTACCTCATGCGATTATAATCACATTGCCTGTTTGGCGCATACACAGTGCTGTAACTTGTATGCCATGCATCATTGACACTTAAAAGAAGTTGTAGGCCTATACATACAAGTCCACTTTCACAAATATAATATTATAATACCTCCACAATGTACTTCCCCTTGCCTTCTGAAAGAGGCGAGTCAAGCATTCTTTCATTAAGCGAGAAAAGTGGAAATATGTTGAATTTTCTTTATATTTTCATACCGTTTAATATTGTACACATGCGACATCACAAGGTGTAGTAGTCTTCTCATCCAGCAGTGACTGAGCAGAAACTTCAAAGATTCATAACTTTTGAACGGATTGTCTGATTTCTCCCAAACTTCCACTGCTGTGTTCTACTACAATATTGCTGCATTCACTAAATTGGCATATCGATGTAAAGGTGGACTTGTCCTCTAAGAATAACAATAATGACAGCGGAGCAGATCTTATACCTTGTAGTCATCTATCAGTTTGTCTAAGACTTCCTGGTGCCCATGCCAAGCTCCAGCTATCAATGGGGTGAACCACACCTATACAAAGAAGAAGAAGAAGAAGAAGAAAAGAAGTGTCAGAACGGAAATGGAGCGACGCCAGTGATAGTGGTGATGCGAGTGATGAGAATGACATTAAAGGGGTGATACAGTTTCGGTTGAGATGGGACATCAAGTTTCCAACATTTTTTATGATGATTTTTTATATATATATGTACTTAGAAACCACTTCATGAAATGCTGAAATGCATACAATTCTAAGAGAAATTCAAGGTTTATTTGATGAAAATTTGTTTTGAAATAGCAGAGAAATCCAAAACAAAGCAATCCTAATAAAAGGTGGGACCCACCTTTTGTTAGGATCACTTTGTTTTACTTTGTTTTTGGATATCTCATACACTTCAAAACCGATTCTCATCAAATAAAGTTTGAATTCCTCTTAGAATTGTATGCCTCCGAGAATTTTGATGAAGTGGTTTCTAAGTATCTCGCAAAAAGTTAAAAGCTGAAATTATGATCACTTCAACCAATACTATACCATCCTTTTAAAATTTCATGATCATCCACTATATCAGGTCTGTGCTATAACAAGGATACGCTCATCTATTGTCATTGCCTTAATTATCACGTTATGATCGCACCATTACTTTGATGGTTCCCTCAATGTTGATGCCATCATTTTCGTCTTCAGTATGAGGTTACACCCGTTTACACCAAACGACAAAAATGTTTTGAAGTAAACTAAATAGTCACAATGTTTCTAGGCAATAATGTATCATTATCACTATTTTGACCAGATAAGTGAAAACTATAATTTTATGTTTAGCATGTCCCGTCATTTGTAGGTTGGTTGGTTTTTTTTTTATGTTGTTTGCATTTATGTGTATAAGATTAGAAAAGAAAAGAATTTCCAAAATGAAAAATGAAGATTGAGATCGAACTGAAATCTAAACTGAATTCATTGTAATACATAACCTCTAAATTTTGTGTTCTTGTTGCCACGAGTTTTTTTCGTCTTCGCGTGCCAGCACATACATGCAACCATTCCTATACCCTGTTTCTGTCCGCCCATATAAGCAAGTATTCACGTCGTCTCTCTTATTTTTTTTTCCAGTGAAGCTGCTAAGTATTTTTCCTTTTGATTGAAAACAAGCATTCCTCTCCCAAATCCGCTGTACACGTGTATCCTGTAATACAAAATGCAAACGGCGTGCTTTGAATAGTCTCACTTTATTATAGACCTTTACGAAGGTGCGACTAGATACTTTAATCATGTAATCTTTGCTGCCAGAGCGTGTGTCTAACGGATGAGTCTCAACATCCGCATAAATATCAAGTGTTGCCAGAGTTCGCAAAGACCTTTGGCCGAATACCAGTGAGTGTTGCTATTGATATCAATCCGCTATACAAGCTTAGATTGTTTGCTCTGCACTCCAACGAGCACTGTACCATGTTTAAAGGTATATATCGCACTCTGTCGGATAATGGGCATTGTCTCTATTATATTTTGATCCTTTATGGCGTCAAATGGCTTTCTTCTTCATCTTACACGCAGACGTCGTTCCGTTTATAGTGTAGCCATCATGGCATAATATGCATTGACTTGCATGCTTCAGGGCCCAAGCGAGAAGCAGGCCTATCATCTACCGTGGTATTGTCTTTTCGCACGCACGCGCGTGGGTGCTCATAAACACTAAAGAGCTTTTATTGACAACCCATAATTCAACTATACATAATTGATTGGGGCACTTTTATTTCTCGTCTCGTCGAAACTATCCATTAACACTTTATCCATTGTTATTATTCCAGTAGGTAAAAGAAGAAGAGGAAGAAGAAGAAGAAAAAAAAAGTAGGCCTAATGTTAGGATATTATATACCGCGTAAGTGTCAAGAAACGTAACATCTGTGCATTCAACTTATTGCTTCTTAGACCATTGATGTAATGTATGTGACACAGTTCACGTATAAAGCAACTGATACTGTGTCTGTGTGTGTGTGCCAACGGCGTAAATCCATACTGAGGAGTGGGGGGGATGATCGGCGATAGTCACCATCACCACGATTACAAGCCCATAACCGAACCGGCGCAGCCTTGAGGGGGACGGGGGGTGAGAGAAGCTTGGTAACCCCCCCCCCCCCCCCCACACACACACACACACACTTTACAGGGATCGGATGTCTCACTCTTTTGCATGAAATATAAAGTGGGAGGAGAGTGATATACTTCTGCCAAACTGTTACAAGCGAGCTTGAAAATTGTGACATTTTACAGTCCCAAATCTGCAGTTTGTGACTGTATTTTGTCCGCTTTGGAAATTAAGGGGGGGCACCAGGTGAAACTGCTGGCAATTACTACTGACAGCAACATCAAGAGAATGGCATAACAATTAAATGCGAGCGAGCGAAGCGAGCGAGCTTGAAAATTTTGACATTTTACAGTAAAAAAAAAACTGCCGTTTTGGGCTGTATGTTTTCGCTTTGGAAATTAAGGGGGGGGGGGCGCAAAGGGCGCAACTGCTGGCAGTTCTTACTGGCAGCAACATCAGGAGAATGGCATAACGATTAAATGCGAGCGAGCGAAGCGAGTGAGCTTGAAAATTTTGACATTTTACAGTCCCAAAACTGCCGTTTGTAGCTTTATTTTTAGCTTTGGAAATTAAGGGGGAGCACCGG
The DNA here is from genome assembly GCF_964275005.1 of Diadema setosum. Classification (NCBI taxonomy): domain Eukaryota; kingdom Metazoa; phylum Echinodermata; class Echinoidea; order Diadematoida; family Diadematidae; genus Diadema; species Diadema setosum. Next base: position 20,850,114 of record NC_092696.1, on the reverse strand, counting down.
GCGAAAACTGGTGGCAATTACTGGCAGCAACATCATGAGAATGGCATTAATGCGAGTGTGCGAAGCGAGCGAGCTTGAAAATTTTGACATCTTACAGTCCCCAAAACTGCCATTTGTAGTTATATTTTTCGCTTTGGAAATTAAAGGGGACGCACCGGGCACAACTGCTGTCAATCACTGGCAGCAACATCAGGAGAATGCCATAGCGATTAAATGCGAGCAAGCGGAGTAAGCGAGCCTTAAAATTTGACATTTTGCAATCCCAGACAATGTCGTTTGTAGCTGCATTTTTTCGCTTTGGAAATTAAGGGGAGGCACACCGGGCGAAAACTGCTGGCAATTATTGGCAGCAACATCAGGAGAATGGCATAATGATTGAGCGAGTGAGCGGAGCGAGCGAGCTTCAAAATTTTTGACTTATTACAGTCCCAAAACTGCCGTTTGTAGCTTTATTTTTAGCTTTGGAAATTAAGGGGGGGGGGCACCGGGTGAAACTGCTGGCAATTACTGACAGCAACATCAAGAGAATGGCATAACAATAAAATGCGAGCGAGCGAAGCGAGCGAGCTTGAAAATTTTGGCATTTTACAGTAAAAAACTGCCGTTTTGGGCTGTATTTTTTCGCTTTGGAAATTAAGGCGCAACTGCTGGCAGTTCGTACTGGCAGCAACATCAGGAGAATGGCATAACGATTCAATGCGAGCGAGCGAAGCGAGTGAGCTTGAAAATTTTGACATTTTACAGTCCCCCAAACTGTCGTTTGTGGCTGTATTTTGTCGCTTTGGAAATTTTGAGGGAGAGCACCGGGCGAAAACTGCTGGCAATTAATGGCAGCAACATCAGGAGAATGGCATAATGATTAAATGCGAGCGAGCGAAGCGAGCGAGCTTCAAAATTTTGACTTATTACAGTCCAAAAACTGCCGTTTGTAGCTATATTTTTCGCTTTGGAAATTAAGGGGGGAGCACCGGGCGAAAACTGCTGGCAATAACTGGCAGCAACATCAGGAGAATGGCATAATGATTAAATGCGAGTGAGTGAAGCGAGCTTCAAAATTTTGACATCTTACTGTCCCAAAACTGCCGTTTGTAGCTATGTTTTTCGCTGTGGAGATTAAGGGGGGGGGGAGCACCGGGCGAAAACTGCTGGCAATTACTGGCAGCAACATCAGGAGAATGGCATAATGATTGAGCGAGTGAGCGGAGCGAGCGAGCTTCAACATTTTTGACTTATTACAGTCCCAAAACTGCCGTTTGTAGCTTTATTTTTAGCTTTGGAAATTAAGGGGGGGGGGGCACCGGGTGAAACTGCTGGCAATTACTACTGACAGCAACATCAAGAGAATGGTATAACAATAAAATGCGAGCGAGCGAAGCGAGCGAGCTTGAAAATTTTGGCATTTTACAGTAAAAAAAACTGCCGTTTTGGGCTGTATTTTTCGCTTTGGAAATTAAGGGGGCGCACAGGGCGCAACTGCTGGCAGTTCGTACTGGCAGCAACATCAGGAGAATGGCATAATGATTAAATGCGAGTGAGTGAAGCGAGCTTCAAAATTTTGACATCTTACATTCCCTAAACTGCCGTTTGTAGCTATGTTTTTCGCTGTGGAGATTAAGGGGGGAGCACCGGGCGAAAACTGCTGGCAATTACTGGCAGCAACATCATGAGAATGGCATAATGATTAAATGCGAGTGTGCGAAGCGAGCGAGCTTGAAAAATTTTGACATCTTACAGTCCCCCAAACTGCCATTTGTAGCTATATTTTTTGCTTTGGAGATTGGGGGGGGGGGGGGGGGCGCACCGGGCGCAACTGCTGTCAATCACTGGTAGCAACATCAGGGGAATGGCTTAGCGCTTAAATGCGAGCGAGCGGAGCGAGCGAGCTTTAAAATTTTGACATTTTACACCCCAAAACTGCCGTTTTTAGCTATATTTTTGCGATTTGGTTTGTCCCACTTTTATGGGGGAACCATCCCCCCCCATCGACGCCTCTGCATATGAGGGACCTTTCGTTAAGTGAAAGATATGCTGCACACTCTTTGACAAATTAGGGAAATATACGTCAATCTCAACAGTGTACTTATCGAAAGGGATCCAGTATAGCGGAGCTTTTGCATGTTTATGATTGCAATTCAACGATTTGGTGCATAGTTCTGGCGGTATTCTGACAATAATTCCATTAAGAAAGTTCGAAATTTGTCCTCATCTCGGAAATTGCTTGGGGGATAAATGATTTGCCTGCCTAAACACTTTCGTAGGGGCGGGGCAAATGCCCTTTGCCCCCCCCCCCCCCCGAGATATTTTCGACGCCCCTGATCTTCCCTGGGTATACCCATAGATGTATCTTGACTGAATTATCAGTCACTGTCGTTCCTCATGAATGATTCAGGAAATGGAGGGGGTTCAATAATGGCAATATAGTTTTGTTATTGTTTGTTTGTTTGTTTTCGTACATATTTTGCAGATGGTCCCAAGTTACTCTCGTCTTAGAATGTTTACATGTAGGCCTACACTATTTGACGTTGTCAATGTCTGAGCCATACCTTACAGTGTATGTCCATGTCCGCGAGCGAGCGAAGCGAGCGAGCGCTTGAGAAAATTATGCATTCGATTTCCTGCAAGATAGAATACTGTTCAGCTCTGTTACCTGTCTGAAGGCCGGCGTACAAACGTCATGCAATATGCCAAAATTGATACAATCACATTTCTGCTTCCTCCATTTTTTTTTCTTCAAAATTCAGGGGGGGGGGATGATTGTACAGGCCATCCCCCCCTCCTCCATTTCAGGGGGGGGGGGATATATCCCCCCCATCCCCCCCCCCCGGGATTTACGCCCATGTGCGTGTGTGTGTGTGTGTGTGTTTGTGTAAGTGTTGCCTTAGAATGCAGTGTACTTGCGTGTGTGTGTGTAGTGTGTGTGTGTGTGGGGGGGGGGGGGGGGGGGTTCGCGTGTTTCCAAGATTTGGGATCTCTATCGAAACGAGGAAGAAGAAAAACGAAAATGAAAATATAGTGGAGGCGGAGAAATTTACGTATTTCTGTACATTCCGCTGAAAGGAGTGAAAATAAAAGTTTCAAAGTTTCAAAGTTTGAGGAAAGGGGGATGGGAAATTATTATAGAGAAAGCGAAGAAGAAGCGGAAGTAAGGAAAGTAAATGCAAGGTAGAAGAGAGAGAGAAAAAAAAGAAAATGAGGGGTATAGATCAAGGGACATGGCTGAGAAGAGGAAAACGAAGAAGCGGAAGTAGAGGGGAACGTCAAATCAAAATGAAAAAGGGACAAAGGCACACACACACAAAAAAAAACCCACCCCAAACGATAGGAAAAGGAGGAAACGAAAAAAGGGGGTAAGATGAGAATAAGTAGACGGAGATAATATAATGTTTGTGGACGGTAGTAACATCAGGGTTCTGCATAGCATATACACGGGGACATTCAGGTCATGCACACAGTGCATTAACCTATATATGAATGCTAACATCCCATAATTTTACACACAGAATAACGGTGCACTGATGCACACTCGCACCAACAGTTGACTGAAACCCTGAACGCACACACAAGGGGATGTACCTTCTTCCTTCCCGAAAACAACACGGTATCCCATCCTTTGTGTTATTCATCCGTCGCAAGGGCGTGCGAAATAGCAAAGTAAACCACAATGGGAACTCTATGTAACTCTCTGTATGTGTTTCGTCACACATAATCGCAATAGCCTATATATTCATTGTATCGGGATCTGGACAATGTGTTTCTTCCTCTGTTCTGGGAACAGTCGATGAATAGAGCTGGTGACCTCTGCTATACTTTGCAAGGATGTGGGCAGACAATGAATAGTCGACTCCATCCTATCAAACCAAGCCTAAAAGCGTCACTTCCGCTTGCCCTTCGGATCCAAAATGTGTATGGTCGAAAGTCGCCGTTCACGCAGGTCAAGCTAGCTTAGTACACAGAACTGCGATTAAAATTTCGAAACGACTGTTACAGTTGCGACACCCAAACTATACTTTAACGAAGTATACTTCCTTGCTTAAACGAATGGTCCTCAGAAAAACAAACAAACACATTTTTACAATCCTAATCCACTTGAGGTCCATTCCCACTTGGCTCCTTTCACCCCCCCCCCCCACCCGCCCTTGTATTTTAAGTACACACTTATTAAGGAAAAAAAAACACACTGGAGGACTATAACAACAGCAATATAACAAAACAAAGAGAGAGATAAAAAATGTAAGCCGTCGTCAATTAATTCGTTGGTTATATAATGGCGTCTCATGATGGGAACGGTATAGGTGAAACGTTTTGGTTATTATCGAACATTTTATGTTCAGGACTTATAACAATAACGTCTTTTCGGAGGGCATATAATGTGGCGATCTCCTGCTATTGCTGAGTAAAGATGAGTGTACAGTACCTTTTGGCTAATCTGTCTTCTGTGACGTTTAACTACAAATTGCGTCGACAGCTAGCAGTAAAATCAAATGTTATGAAGTATTGTAGTGTCCATTTATTGTACTCACTATTTGATATAAATAGATGAAACAAAAAAAAAGAGAACAAATAAGCAAACAGATGAGCAAACAAAAACGATCTATAGGCCTACATTGCTCTGAATTCTCCACTCACGTTTCCCAGTACATCGTTGAAGCGCTCCTGAGAGAGGTCAGTCAGAGCCTCCTGTATTTCGTCGGGCTGGCGACCCGTGAAGAGACCCTTGAACTTCTGGGCTTCCCCGGATTCGGCAGCTATCAGCACTTTGCGTGCAAGCATGTTGAACTGCGACTGTGGCTTATCCATGGCGAATGTAGGGAGGGGCGGGGCTATAATAGTAGGGAGGAGGGGAGGGATAACGTTTCCGCTTGCAGCTTCGTCGTCAATGACGTCGCTGTCAACCAATTTACTGCTTGGCTCTTGGAGCTTGGTGGCAGACAATGCCGGTCTGGTGTCGTCACTGCGACTTAACTCTGGGACGACGAACTACGCGTCAAGCTCCTGATAGGTTTATCACTGTTACACTTGATGGAGATGCAAGAAATTCCATGTGGCTATGAATGGCAAAAGCAGATCATTTGATATCAATCTACACGAGGAGTACATTGATGCCAAGCAAACTAGTTCAGATGACTGTGATATAGTAAAGTTGTTTTGCATAACAACCAATGTCGCTCTTGATGAGAACGCGCCCGTCCTGGTTCATCCGATACTGTTGTTGTTCGCGGTAGATGTACAGCCCTTATACGACTTCCGCGCGTACTCCTCTTCCGGGATAATAGATGGTTACCGGTGCGTAAGATTTGACCTCCAACTACGTTCACGAACTACTGTAATGTGAACACATAGATAACAAAGAATGTTACTACAATTGTACTATGCATTTTCAATGACAATCGTTGGCGACTCATATTCTCAGACAAGTCGCGAACATTTTTTTTTCTGATACAGGCCTACACAACTGAAACGCAAAATGTGAAACATCAATAATGCATCTATGATCTGTCACTATCAGACTGCAAACTTTTCAATTGACTTACACTTTGTCCCACCTCATGCAACCCAAACAAGCAAACAAGCAAACAGACAGACAGACAGACAGACAGAAACAGCAAAACACCAAGCCGTCAGGTTTGGGAGAATGGACTGCATTTTGGGCGCAGTCAACGTGCGTATAATAATTCAAACTGCTAAACTCACAATATACGTTCAAAACACCATAGCACTAAGCTTCGTAATGACAGAAAATATCAATTTCCAACATAAGAGAAAAATGGATAGAATGTTACAGTTAATTCTAAATGTTTTAACACTATAGCAACTTCCCTCCCCCACACATTGTATGTTTCACGGCTTTTGGAATATCGTCTGTAACTCTCTAGGGGTGACGTAGTTATGGGTCACAAAGAGAAGAATAAAGAGAAGCGAAGAATATATATATACATATACACGTATATCTTTCTCTATCTATCTATCTATCTATCTATCTATCTATCTATCTATCTATCTATCTATCTATCTATCTATCTATCTATTTATCTATCTATCTATCTATATCTCTCTATCTATATATCTGTCTGTCCCTCCCTCCCCCCCCCCCCTCTCTCTCTCTATTTTATCATTCTTTCTGTCTCTATTCTTGGCAGGAGTCATAAATGTCAAGCCGTCCTATCAATCACTCACGCCCACTGTGCTCTGCCAACTTGGCTCGAGAGAATTCAATGATATTATGTGTAGGCTTATATCCACGCTCAGAATAATAACGTCTCTTTCTTCATATATCCCGATATGTTTTGGCAGAAATCTGTGCTTTTGGTTGATCCTGGATATAGTTCAAGGTAAATACATAGTCACCAATTCTCCAACGGGACCTATATTTCATCGTTACTTTTTGCTGAAAACAGAAACGATGTACAAACTTTGTTCATGCCAGGCCTTATGTGCTCTGTGTCTACAAATTTGATACAGTACAGTTCCTTTATAGGCCATCTGATAGTCAAGTACGCTATCAAAGGATTCAAAGAAGCATTACATAATAGAAACTAAGGAACATCATACAGATCATCATAAACCCAATCAGATGGAGTAATTTATGATTGTGGGAACTCTGTAAGAGAAGCACTAGTCCATCTGTAAACACTTAACTGGCGTTATGTTTACACAAAAAGGGAATAAAATAATGATATACAACTTATCAGCACAGGTCAGCTTTCGAACAGAGAGATTTATGTGAAGAAACTATGTAGAACCGGAGTGGCAGGGGAAAAGATTGTCGAACTAAAACGGCAACCTTCATAGACTTCAATAGATGTCCGTGCATGCGGGAACAACGAGTTTTTGACAATAACACAAGGGAAAACAATAATAGCCGTTCTTGTGTTAAAGTTATTGTAGAGGATGAAACAAGGTTATACATGCAAACAGTGCAAAGACAGAGTGTTTTAGTTTACTTTAGATGTATGTCATCTGTTGCGGGCTGGAATCATAACCGCATGGCTTGTGTGTGGAATTTGTTCACATTTGACCCTTACAAAATGAAAAGGTAAATGCGCATAATATCAACTAAGAAACTTAAAACCAAACAAATTCATATAAATGGCGAGTTTGATCTAGTGTGTGCTGCAACGCATGATCTCTATAATAATCTCCCTAAATCCTGTAAAGTGTAGAATGAAATCTTGGATTTCCCCGAATAATCGACGGAATGCAAGACGCACATCCGGGGACAGGTTTAGAATCTAAACTGGTCTTATGTTTCTTCCTCTTGTATACTCGCGCACACTTAACTCGTATCGGCGATATCACAATAATCTTTATTATTATCTTTTTAGTCTTCAGTTGTTAATAATCCCATCATTCAAATCATGGCAGATGAGACTTGAAAGCTTATATATCAATGTTGCACTTAACTCCAACAAGAGGAGCAGAGGGGAGAATCCCTATTAACGGAGGGGGTGGGGGGAGGGGGACAAAAAAGAGTGGAACGAAAGAACGAATGTAATATAATTGCCAATTGTACTCGTGCAGAACAAGCAGTGTTTCATGCAGATTGTCATCTCTTTCTTTTTCCCTCGCCCGCGCCGCTTAAATCTCTCAAGTCCATTGCAGCACTCTGAAATATCGCAGACGTTACAAAAGTTACACACTGCTCATTGTTATATTATAGGATATATTTTCTCTAAAGAGAAAGAAGAACAGCGTACCGAGTCAGGCCGGGGGTATACAAAACAACAATCGCCGAGGCCAATTAAAGTTTGTGGGGCATTGGAAAAGAATCGGGAAAAAAAAATCATAAACTGTAAAACTTTATCATTTGGATCGAACACTATTCTGACGTGGCATCATGTGTATCGTAATATCATCGAGGATGAAAAGTCTTACGCAATTACATACTGATAGCCACGTCATTGTGTGATATCCCTTGTCGAATGCACACGTCACAATGTACTGATGGGGGGGGGGGACCAACTCCTCTACAGTCGAAAGTCATAATTACTTAAGTCGATATGTTTAACTTACAATTTTGTAATTACATTTATTACGGGATATGAACAACGCGATACCCAAACAAAAATCGAAATTCCTGATTCATAAACCTTTAAACATTTTTACGTAGGCCTGTATAAAAAGAAATAATATTGTGCAACAAAAAAGACAAAGAAAAAAATAATCATTACTTGAGTATACAGTGCCTTCAAGATCAAAACAAAGGGGAAAAAACAACAAAAACAGCTTGCGAAGGATCATTTTTTTTCCTAGTTAGCTTGTACACTATATACACAGACCATGGCTTGACCCATTTACACTGTAACAGAGAAATACATGACCGATCTGAGAAAAAAAAAAAGAATCTTAGCGTTTGGATTAAAAGAATAGTTGAGAAAGGTAGTGCGTATTCCGTCAAGAAGATTATAACGTATCATTGCCCTATACGTTTTCCCGCTTCACGAGTTTATCACACGCAGACACGATGATTTATAGAAACAATACGGTCACGGACGTATTCATACCTGTATACACTCGTAGCTCATCAATTCAAAAGTCGTGTATGACCGAGAATGATCTATAGATGGCCATGACTTTTCTCCTCTCTCTGTCTCTGTTTTCACCGTGTCCTAACCGATGATACGGAATAGAAGAAAAAAGAGATATTGCTGTATAACAATATAATACACTCGTACTCACCTGTCATGGGGAATAGTCCGTCACAAAAGCGAGGAACGGATCGAAGGTTTGAAAAATAACTGACGGCCGATCATATTAACCCCAACTTCCTTCCTCCTTTGCAGTTCTATACACAGTCATCGAATGACGGTACACGCTATACGTTGGTCATTGATGTAACCACTATGATTGAAGTGTCCCTTTATAAACAGCGGAATGGTTACACAGAGCTGCCGTAAATGTACCAGGAGTGGGGATGTTTCATGTTATATTACCTTGGGGCGGTTGTGCTTTTATATTTTCCTGGTGCGTACTACACGACAAGTGAATCGAAACTACTGCCACTTCGACTTTGTACCCTGAGTGTATTATTCATCGTAAACTGCATCGAAAATATAAAGCTACTGCCTCAGTTTTATGTTGTTTTCTTTTCTCCTCTCTCTCTCTCTCTCTCTCTCTCTCTCTGTGTGTGCTTCTATTTCAATAATGACGTGAAAATTGATAATATCTTTACATAATATTTTCGGTGATGATTTACATGATGTACGAATCTATGCGCATGCACACATAACATTCACACTTACGCGCGCACACACACACACATTACACATTACATAATAATATCATATGAAAAGTTTGATCGCAAATGAGTTAACTCAATTTAAGCTGATTTGAAACAAAGAAAATGATAAGAAAATATAAGATATTTTAATCATGACTTCGAACATATTTTTGTTATGTAACAATACTTAATTGAGATATCACTGGAGAAGTTTTATTTTGTTCTATCCGATGATGAACTAACTTTAAAGGGATGATACAGTATTGGTGGTGCTGAGGATTTGGCTTTTAACTTTTTGCGAGATACCAAGACACCACTTATGAAATGGTACTGAGCATGCCATTCTAAGGGGAATTAAAAGTTTATTTGATGAAAATCAGTTTTGGAATGGCTGAGGCAGCCAAAAACAAAGTAAAACAAAGCGATCGTAATAAAATGTGGGTCCCACATCTTATTAGTATTGCTCTGTTTTGGGTATCTCAGCCATTTCATAACCAATTTTCATCAAATAAACCTTGAATTCCTCTTGGAATTACATGCTCTTTCATATTTCATAAGATGTTTCTCATTATCTCACCCAAAAATGTTAAAACCAGAAAACTGAAGTTAGGTCTCAACCAAAACTATACGAGCCCTTTAACATGTTTAAAGTGTTTACAAAAATGGTGTTTTACCCAATTTGCGATCTAACTCTTTTTGTGTATAAGTGTATATATATATATATATATATACAATTATTAATATATCATGTACTGTTTATGCTTTATTTGGGCAATAACCATTCACGGTAATATCAACTCAACGGTAAATGAGCTTAAGACATTGAAGTTATAATGTTATGTGTGTATGTGTCAGAAAAAGTTACACGAATAATCTTTGCACTATGTACAATAGTCAAGGTTAGCTGTAAGAAAAAAAAAAGGCTTTAATTGTTGTGAATAATCATAGAAGATCATCCTTACAATGGTAAAGAGTAAGCTATTACAGCTTTGTGACACAAATTATTTCTTATTCCCAGCAGCAAAAAAAAAAAAAAAGAAAAAAAGAAAGAAAAAAAAGAGAGACCAGTTTATAATGCAACGGTGCATGGTGAGGGAAACAAAGAAGGTAAATGCACCTCCTCCCCCCCCCCCCAAAAAAAAAAGAAGCAAGATAAAGACGCGATGATACATTGGCGAGTTGAAAGCTCGCTACATTATTTTGTACGAAAGGGATGTCCTCCCAATTTTCTAAATTTGTAACATGGGACTCTGTTTGCGTTATACTTCATGAGACCATGGTTGACAAGCACTTGTATTCTGCTACTATCAGTTCAGACTGTCTTGCCACATCGCGATAACAATTGATTATACCTTTGCTATATTATGACTACACATGAACAAGAAGAAGGAGTATATATTATACAAATATACTTGGCCTTGAGAGTTTCTTGTTAAAACTATGGGCAGAGGTGACTCCAAACTAGTACTATTCACTGAGGGGCGCAGCCCCGAAGTGAATAGTACTAGTTTGGAGTCACCGAGGCCCATAGTTTTAACAAGAAACTCGAAACTAGGCAAAGTATATTTGTTTTATATTTTGGATCAAAAATTTGAATAAAAAGTGAAAATTATTATAGGCTTAGCCTAACCCCGGGACGCTCCGTGTACACAGTTACACTGCAACACTGCGTGTTGGGGCTGGTCGCAGCGCGCAGTTAAAGCTTAGCCGCACTGCGGCGGCAGCGCAGCGCCTGCAATACGCACAACAGTGCGAGAGACCGGAAATTGAAAAACGTAGCAGCCGTGGCACCGCCAGAGTTGCCCGTCCCATGTATCCAAGCGCTCGTATGGCCGCTGCAAACCTGAACACTAGAATTCGGGACCGGACGTGGACGGACCACGTACACTTGATTGTAAAGAAGGGTGATTGTGACATCATTTTGCAAATAGTATATACTATTTGCAAAATGTCGTCATAAAAGTGACGTCATTTTGCAAATAGTACTTCATGGAGTGTCGAACACACCAACACTCTAAAATAGTTCAAAATACCTATAATCACGTGAAGCTCTTTTAACCAATCAATGGAAGACAAATTTTTGATCCAAAATATAATATGTGATATTGCAAGACGCAAGCTGAATATATTCGCTGCATGCGGAGGGGCGGGGATGGGGGAGGGGGTAGTGTGTTGCAGTTTGGGGAGTATGAAAATCATTGTATGAACATTTACATGTGGGTCTTTCAATTACGGCTGTATACTATAGTGATTATTCCAACAGAGGGCGTAGGCCTACTTCCCGCTCTCCGGACAGACCCGAAACGAGTGCGACGTCTCTCCTCAGACAGACAAAATGTAAATAGATAAACAGACAAACAAATAATTCCCAAACAAAAGAAAACAGAAAAAGCAACATGTATAGTATGTAGTATTCTGGAAACTTAATTAGCCATCGATTATCAAGCACCTGCTTAAATATGGCAGATTTCAAAATTTTTTTCTCTCTCTTAAATTGAACCTAATCTTATAGTAACTTGACTTCTTTGGTTTCAATGTTTTTGTTCAAAGATTTTGACAGTTCTTGTGATTTTCAATTATATTGCTCTTTCATTTTCCAACCTTTTGTTCGAATTTGTGTATTTTGTTAAGCATAGTATTTCATGGGAAAATACAGAAATAACGTCAAACTGAAACTAAAATTGAACTCTTTGATCGCTGTAACCTACGGTGCTTTTGTAACCTTGATTATGTATTGCGTTGATTGAACAGATTCCGTTTACATTCATAGCTTTCTCCGTGGTGTTAATCGACCCGTTTGTATTGTTGTATGTGCTGTCTGCCTTGTTTATCCCTTTTCTATTCCATTTGACCTTGTTCTTGAAGAACAGAATGAAGCATTGAACAGTGAATAACTGCTGATAGAAGGCAGAACAAGGGGAATGGGATAAACAATAGATTACGGTATCTAAAGTGTCTATCTTTCCTGAAAGCTTCTTCAATGCCGATATTATTTTCCCAGGTGCACCGAGCTCCATTATTGATAAACCGTTCAGTATACTCTGCATTTTCTCCTACTTGTCCTATTGACAAATTTCTGTAAGCCGAGCTCTTAAAACCTATACCTTTGGCTTACAAGTTGCAGCTGTGGGTTATCTATGTCATTTCGAAGTTCAGAACCATGCATAATAGTGTATAAGGCTTTTAGAATACTTCATTGAAGACGAAAAAGTCGATGAGGAGCTGTCACAGCAAAATAATGTTCCTCACGTTTGTCCCCAGACGGTAAAATTACTTCGTGACTAAACAAAAATGTGAGGTGCGATGTTTAATCATTAATTTTTGCATCACACTTGGACGTTTGAGTCCTTACTGGAAAACGACACCTATAAGTGCGCGTCAATTGGCTTTGATAAAATGGGGGTAAACAAACAAACAGAACTGGAGAAAAATGTCACAGAGATTGGCAAACCGTTGAGAATCAACTTAATATGTACCAGTCGACACTCAATCACAACATGTAAATTAAAATTACGTCAGACTGAATCAAAATTCTAATTATAAGACGATTTCATTAGATTTTAATGACTTGAAGCAATTATGAAAGAAAGAAAAAATTGTAACCGTTATCCATTTATCCATCCTATTAAGTTTCTTTTTCGAGCTTCACCATCAAGAATTAATGATTTTGGATAAAAAGAAGGAATTTCGATCTTTTCTATCTTTTTATTTCCTTTATCATGTTGACAATAAAATTTCAATTTCAATGTCAATTCAAACTTTATTTCATTTTTCGAAAAGAACATAAACATTTCACTTTCTTTGGTAACAGAGAATAAGGTTACATAATCAAAACAAAGTAAATCGAGAAAACATAATTGTGGAACCATGGGGTAACAATATGTTGAAATGAAAATTGATTGACTGAAGTGATATAGACGATATAACATTACACAAAATATCGAGAAATGGAGGAACCCACTGAAAATGCTGGACAGCATCTGAACATTAAGAGTTATGAGATGATTATACACCATCTCCTTATCTATTTCAAATCTGTTAAGTTTACAGGGGACACTTTTGTAGATTTTCATTTCAACTATGTAATAGCTTTCAAAGTACCATGTTATTTATTTTGTGGTCCTTCCACGCCCGGCACATCTCAATAAAGAAACATCTTTTCAAGATTGTGTGCAGAGGCCGTGCATGTTCGCGTTATCTTTGCCCACGTGAGCTGCCCCATTAGAATCCTCTTCTTTATATCACAGCGGATTCATTGCATGAATTTCTATCCTTAACATTCACCATGGATTATTCCTAAATCCTCACTTCGTCTACCTACCTAGCATTCCATAGGCCTATAACTTCTAAACGTCATAACGAGTTATATTCTTCCCGTCTTCCCACCTTCACACACTTTAAAGGGGATGGCTAGTAACTGATCAGTGGGAATCAGTGGGAATGCTGGGGGGTGATTGTTCCAATCCTTGTGGGATTTATTTAAGAGAATTAATATATATCTATTGTGTGAAAATTATTTGCTTCAGAATGGTCTCATATTCAAGTAATGTGCAGTTTAATGTTTCCAGGTTAGCATGCCTGTACAGTGACGGGGCATTAAACTGCACATTACTTGAATATGAGACCGTTCTGAAGCAAATAATTTTCACACAACAATAGATATAATGTGCTCCTAAATGAATACCACAAGGATTGGAACAATCACCCCCCAGCATTCCCACTGATTCCCACTGATCAGTTACTAGCCATCCCCTTTAAAGCGAACAACTTACATGACTGGAGAAGTCGCCCCAGTGTTACACTACCCACGAACATCCAATCGATATTGATCACAATCGCTTTTTAGCAACCGATAACAAAGGCTCGATATCGATTAGAGGCAGACTTGCGATGTGTGCTACAAGCATGTACGGTGGTATCGTAACACCCAACAGGGAACATGCCGTACAGGAGCAGCTATAACTTTATTGGCCATTTTGTCATCCTGAAGGACGTGGACGTATAGATGCGGTTTTCGCTCTGTCCCAGCTACTTTAGACTGCTACTTGAAGAGGAAATGCAAATGTTTTGAAGGGTAAGTTGTTCTGTGGATTGAAATGCTGGAATAGTAAAATAAAAGCGATTTAGCTCAATGCAATCCTTTAACTGTTTAGCTGGCACAAGTACAAGTACTTTTATAATTTGAAATGGGCGAAAATGTAATGAAAGATCTGACTGTGACAAAGTGGCGTGTATGATTGATTCGCAATTCCAATGTATGCAATACAACGCCACAGTTGTTCGCACTATCTCTTTCTGAACGACTCATTAAAAGATTAGAATTTCAGCGTGCGAGTATAGACAAAATATACCATTACGGACTGCTTCTGCTCATTTCTTGGCTCTTATCATACTAACATGACCACGAGCACATCAAATATGAATCGCATTCAAAATTCTATTACCACTCTTTTTGGTTCCTCCTCCCACTACTTTTATCACATCTATACTGCCACCCTAAAAGTCGTAGTAACTCAAATTATACGACGGCACTCTCTTGGTAGGGAAGCAAGTATAGTGCATGATTGGATAAGAATTCAATAATTGCAAATTTCAAGCCACATAGAAAATTTTGACGTCGGGTATAGTTTAGACGCATGTTCACTCAGTAAGTTGATATCCTATGTTCAAAGTTCATAAAGGAAAGGGTGAAAAGTAATCTGTCAGTTGTGATGATAATATAAGAATCATTAGAGTGAAAGCTCTCCGGGCATTCCGGGCTTATTGCTATGGTTTGATGTTTTGACAACTGCACTTAAACTCATTAGTTCAGGTATGTAATACACTGATTGGAAGGCCCTATATAAATTATAAAATTAAAAGACTATTAGCAAGCCTCACAGTATAGCGTAATCGTATTACATGACTTGTATTTAAGGCTATATTCGACAAAATTAAAGGATTATAATAATATAAGCTTCACAATATTATTAAATGACATGTAGTTGCAGGTTTTATCCGTTTCAGGACCGCCAGCTCATGATACAATTGACATCACATTCACATACCTGCCTAATAACAATGGCAGAGGTATAAGAAAATATGTGTTGCTTTGCCAGTGTTACATCCATCTGCAACAGGCTATATGCGTTCCTCCTTGCAAATTTGAATGAATAAATAGATTTGTATATTCGTAGATTATAGATTTATATTATCATGAATAGATAACGAATACATACATAGACAAATCTAACATTATATATAGCAGGCTGTTATGTCAATCTGGAAAAGATATCATATTCCTTCCCTGCAAACACAATAATAGACAGATATATAAAAAGACATAATCATGACAAATTAAAAAGCAACTTGTTACGACAATCTTTACGTGAAAAATCATTCTCATCCTTCCTTGCAAGTAGAGAAAGATCAACGATGGAGAGATAGATATCACAATTGAAAAATAGGCATAGTTCGATGATTAATCTAAAAGAGCAGTCTATCACAACAATCTTGTAAATCCACCTCGCCCCCCCCCCTCCGCAAGCATATAGATATAGATAGACAGACAGAAAAATAGAGGCATTGATATCATATACACATACCTATAGAATCATAGATAGACAGGCAAACATAAGAAAAACATACAACCAGACATGCAAGACGTATCAGGACAATTATTACCGAGGCTAAATACCGGTTAGTGTTTGTTTGTTTGTTTGATAGATACTTTATTTTCTGCAAATCAATATATACATAAATTACATAATCATGAACATGAGAAACATACAAAGTATATTTGAAACAGAGTCGTTTGACTTGCATAAACAACGATACAAAAGGAAATTAATGATATAATATTACAGTATGCATGTCTATGCAGCAGGGATTACAATAACAATATCATATTTAAGAAGCCATAATGCAGAGGGCCGCCATTGTAGGCATTGCTAGAAAAGATGGTCGGCCCGAGGAAAAGGTAGGGACGTATTAGATTCGTAACAATACAAATTCTGCTGCGAAGATAGGAGGGGAAAATAAACTCTATGTGTGATGGTGGTGAATGTGCGTGCAAGCAGTGCTTGAAAGTGCACAGGGGCAGATAGGCTGGAATTTAGAATAATATAATTGGTTTGCTGGAAGAGGGAACGACATACGATGTTGCTATCGGGAGACCAACATGAGTCATATAAATTATTCGTGCTTAATTCGTATTTGAAGTATACTGTAGTAAAATATGCTTCTTTAAGTTTGCTTTGAATGAAAACAAGGAGGCACACTGTTTCAACTCCTCAGGAAGAGTGTTCCATGTATCCGGACCGTAATGTCTAATCGACTTTTGAGCAAGTAAAAGCTTTGGATTACTTAAATGAAATATGGTCATTGGTTACTAGGGCATTATGGAAAAATGGTAATAAATTTCGAATGTGTTTATACGTAAATATGGCAGTTAGGTATAAATGTATATCACGGGCCTTTAGAGTTTTTAGGCGATAAAATAAAATAAAATAAATACCGGTTAGAGATAGGATTAAAGAAAAGATTAGGGTTATCTTGGTTAGGGGTTAGGATTAGGTTCAAGATTTGGATTAGGGTTAGGGTCAGGGGAAGGGTCTGGGGTATATATATATATATATATATATATATTCTAGTGTCCTAGAACCACTGGAGATATTCACATTTTTAGCTCTCTATAATATCACCCATCGTCAAGAGATCGTTGGCAAATGTAAGTGATGATTGCTGAAATCTAAATGCTAGGTAATGTAATGAATGCAGTTGCAGGTCAATGTGCAATTTCTCGAAAATCAAACTTTTGGCAATTTCTACTCTGCTATCGACCACTATGACATTATTAACTATGCCCTCCCCTCCCTCATCCCCCCCCCAAAGACCTAATGACAACATGCGTAATGTGCTTGTACGTTAGTCCCAAACGCCCCAATTCAAGTGAATATTGAGTTACGGTATTCTCAACTTCAGCAACTTAACTATACTGTTGGAGGTATTCGGCGGTACATAGGCGTTGCATTATTGCAAATAGAAATGACTATAAACTTTCTTTAACAGTTCCATAATATTACTTTCTTTTTATAACACTTTTGTTGCTACTATCTTGATTCTGTGAATACTTCCTAATCTCTGACACCTTTTCTTTTCTTTTTCCGTATTTTCTTCTTTCGTTCCATTCGACCGACATATTTTACTGTTACTGAACCCATTCACCTAAACTACAGGACGAGTAGGCACCATCTACCCCGGTATACAAAGTTTGTGGAGAATTCTAAATCTAGTAGAGGATGGCTTTTTGTGTGTCTCGGCATTTTGTTTTGTTTGTTGAATTTGTTAAATCTTTTTTTGTTTTTTATCGACAAGCGTTATCCAAAAGCGACAATACTATAATATACTATGAATCATAGCATTGTATCAAATCAATTTTCCAACATTTGAAGTGCTTTGCTTTTTCGTCCTTAAAATCATTTTAAAATTTCTCTCTGATGCGCGAATATTCATAATTATAACTATGGGAGTAGTAAAATTAAGTTACTGTATCGTTAGAGATGGCACAGTATTCAGACTGATTGATTCATGTCAAAATCATGCACATCATCAATATCCTTGCGTTTGTAGACATGAATGTACATCACAAAGGTATACCAAAAGGGCATGGTTATGCAGATGCACTTCCGGAGATGTAACTCAGGTAGTATCGAACTTTCATAATTATACGAAACTCATTCTTCATAATCCATTTGAATACTTGAGATGTTCAGCCTTTGTCACTGTTTGTCTGCAAGGTATAGTCGGTATCCCAATGTTGGTTACCATATTTAGGCTGATTCATTTACATTAACTTTTTCAACCCCTCTGCCATGAACGCCTGTAGCTTAGACCACTTTCTTTAGTAATTATTGAGTACGGATTGTGAGTCTTGTTCCGCACGCAGACTGCTTGCTGCTTATGTACATGGAACTTAATTGGTTGACGATTATGTTTTATCATTTTGTTTCATCCCTTCCAGGTATCAACTGACGGAAGGCGAAAGAGTACTAAATACTTTTGAACCTTGAGAGCAGTGACTTAAAAATGAGCAAAGTGCAGCTTGTAAACTTCACATACACTGTAAATAAGGCAAAGAAAAAGAAGAAGAAGGATGGTGGAGCCGACGCCCAACAACCAGAAGATGACGAGGATGAGGAGATGGCGGAGGAGCGCCGGAGACGAGAGGAATCTCTCCGGAAGTGGGAACTCTTTACGTCACAGAAAAAGAAGAAGAAAAAAGAGGCCAAACTAAGAGAAGAGGCTAGAAGGAAAGAGGAAGAAGAGGCAGCGAAGAAGCGGGAGGAGGAGGAGAAGAAGAGGAGGGAAGAGGAGGAGAGGGCAGAGCGAGAGAGACAGCGGCGTGCAGAGATGGAAAGAATTGACGAGGAGGAAGGTGAGGAGGATGATGTGAAAGAAGACGCAGCAGGAGGGAGACGCCCTCCCCCAAACTTTGCTGACAGAGGACGGGGGCGTGGTCGCGGTCGCGGTCGCGGCGGCCCCGGTCGAGGAAGAGGGCGTGGCAGAGGGCGTGGTGGCCGAGGTCGAGGAAGAGGCAGGGGAAGAGGTCAACCACCGCCACCGAGAGAACCACCCCAGAAGCCATCACTAGGCAGAGGTACGAGGCGAGTTGGCGCGCTTGCAAAGGAGCCGTCCATGGAAGCAATTCAAGAAGAACAGGAGAGTGCGCGAAACTCTCGCCAAGCATGGAGCCGAACTTCTCAGTATGGTAAGCCCCCAACACCGGGTAAAGAAATACAAACTCCCCTAGCAAAGGAACCTTCAGATACACCGTCGGAGGCAGCCGCAAAGAAGGAAGATGAGAAAACTGACAAACAGGATGATGACGCTACAGCCTCCGAACAGACCAAGGCACCACCGAAGAGCAAAAAATTTGCCAAAGTGGGAGGGTTTGTGGCCAGAATGTTAAAGGCGAAGAACACGGCGACAGAGAAGAAGAAAGCCCAAGCAGATGCCGATTCAGCGGATACAGAGGAACCGTCACAGGATACTCAGGAGGACGTAGATGATGACCAAACGCAGGCATTGGTATCAGATGTTACACCTCCTCCCCAAACACCATCACAGCCTGGGGATGAATCTGAACCTGCTAAATCTGAGGGAGACATTGTAGATGCAGCAGATCCAGAAAATGTTGATGAGCCAAAGGAAACAGATGAAAAGAAAGAGAGTGTTTCAGAAGCTGAAACCCCGGAGACTCCCACAAAGACACCAGATTCAGACGAAACGAAAGATGTTGACTCCCATAGTAAAACAGAGGTTGACGAGAAGGCACAAAAAACTCTGGGTGATACAGAAGCCAAGACTGAAGATAAAGGAAGTGAGACACTCAAAGATCAAGAGGCAAAGGGAGAAGCTGATGAAGTAGCAGCAGAAGATGCTGCTGAAGGAGAGGAAGTAGAAAAAGCCGCAAAGGAAACAGAGGAGGAGAAGCCCGCCGGGGCATCGAGGGCTGGATCTCGCCAGTTACAAAAATCGTCGACACCTTCGGAAGCAGATGAAGACGAGAGAGACTCGGAGGGAAAATTCTTCTACAGCAAGGACTTCGACGAAGCATGTGATACTGACGAGAGGCCGGAAAATCCGGAACCAGGAGGTAAAAAGATCCCAGTCCTTGATCCTAGACCAGAAAACCCTCAACCACCTGATGAAGAACCCGTATTGAGTGATATCGAAATTGATGACGAATATTATATGGCGAGAAAGAGGAAGGTCCGGAAGGGTAAAGACCATGTTGAACTTGAGCTGAAAGCAAGGAAAACTTGGATACGGGAGCAGAAGCGACTGAGGAAGATGCAGGCATCAAGCATGGGTGCCCTGATGGAATTGGTTTTCCAAGGGACCAAGAGGAGAGACCCCGATCCATTCGAGATGACTCGCCACGAACCCTTTAACAAACTCTTGCGTCAGCTGATCAAGGAAGGTGGCCCCATTGATGACTTCGATCCCTCTGAAGAGAGTCCTGAATCGGGTAATGGAGATGGCAAGGCAGCGACAGAAGCTATACCCACTTCCCATTCCAGGAAATCCGGAGACATTGTTAGTGGAGATGCACAGAAAGAGGGAAGCGGCCGCAACCCTTCTCGTGAAAATGCAACCGAATCTGCCAAAGGTATCAAGCAAGGGAGCAAAAGTGTTCCGCTCGGGCGGCGTTCGACGGTGCCGGCTAAAACTCAAAGTGCAACTAGGAGCAAAACTGCACCAGGCATGCAGGTTGTCAAGAGAAAATCCCAGCGCAAGCAGAGTGCAGATGATTCTACAAATGTAGGGAGCAAAAGCGTCCCTCCTCGCAGTTTGTCGGCCTTATCAGGTTTGGGCAACGATGTTTCCAGGAGTAAAACTGCTCCGGGGAACCAGAATGCTGATAGGCGACTGTCATCATCACTGTCATCCCGTAGATCAACGACTCCGTCTCGCATTGGTGATAGAGAAGGAGCGAGCAGTACCCAAAATGAGCAATCTAGCGGCGAACGACCTTCGGACAATATGAAGAATGCCGGAAGTAAAAGTGTTCCTCCCGGAAGAATATCGGATTCACCAGCTACAGATAACGATGCAGCTAGAAGCAAATCTGCTCCGGAGAATCAAACTTTGGGTATGTCATCACTTAATGACTCCAGGACTCCTACATCTGCGGATGGACGAGAGGGAGCCAGCAGCGCCAAGAAACAGAATGCACCTCCATTCCAGGATGCTGGGAAAGAATCTCTCCCTGAGCAGCCAGATAGGGAAGCAAAGAACGCAGGAAGTAAAAGTGTTCCTCCAAGTATGATAGCGGATTTGTCTGCAAAAGACATTGACGCCTCCAGGAGCAAATCTGCTCCGGAGAACCAAAGCATTAACAAACAGTCGTTGAATGGACCACAAACATCGCATTTCTCGGAAGCGCAGGAAACAAGCCACATCTCGAGGCAACGTTCTGCGTCTCGGCAAGCGTTTGCGTCACCGACACAACCTCAATCCCAAAGCACACTTGATAAACCCAAAGATGATATGCAGAGGGCTTCGGCATCAAGGACTGAGACAACCTTTTTGAAAAGTAAAGAACCCTCAGCAGAACAGCTCAGACAAGTACCACGTAGTGGTGCATCGTCAAGAGCAAAGAAGAGTGGACTTTCTCGGCAAGGTAAAGAACCCGCGGCTCACAGCCCAATCAACCAGCCCAGCGTTGCACCGGGCGAGAAGTCAGCCAGCGTGGCTAGAGAAATGTCACCCGCTCCATCCAAGCAGTCTGTCAATCCTGTTGGCACGGCCTCCGCGATGAGAGGAGAGACTGAATCCGTCCTGCGAAAGAGCCAGAGCAGACAGTCGACACAATCACATCCACCTGAAGGATCTGTGGCTGGTACAGCACTCAGCGCAGCATCAATCCAGCGAAAGAGCCAAAGCAGGCAATCTGCACAATCACAGCCAGCCGAAAGTTCTGTAGCTGGTACAGCACAAGGCACAGCTTCTATTCTGCCAAAGAGCCAAGGAGGACAGTCTGTACAATCGCAACCGGCTGAAGGTTCTGTAGCTCGTACAGCACTCGGCACAGCATCCGTCCTACAAACGGGCCAAAGCAGGCAGTCGGTACGATCACAGCAAGCTGAAGGGTCTGTAGCTGCTGTTGGAAGCACTATACCTCCGCAAGCCGCAAGCAATTCTCGTCTGTCGCAGAGTAGACAAGAGGATTCCGTTCTTCCGGGAGAAACTGCGTCTCTGCAGAACAGATCCCAACATGACTCACGAAACTTAGCAGCGCCCCCTTCGGATGGAAGTGTGTTGGTGCAGTCCGAACAGTTGGGCCTGTCAGAATCTCCGATGTCGAGCAGAAACACAACTCAGCCTGTATCCCAACCTGTTTCTTGAATTCATTCAGAATGTTTTATGTACATAATTTACATAATTATACGTAAGGCCTACATTATGTGAATATGTATAGAGGAAAGTTGAATCTCAGTAATATTGATGCATTTTGCACATGTATTGGTCTTTGGCTGTTATGATCTGTACGCATACGTGTATATTGATGACCAAATAGTATTTTGTTGTTTGGTTACCTTATTCTAGATTACTCTGTTCATCTAATTAAAAAAAAGATTGTAGTTTTTTTTTTCATTATTGCCTTACCATTCCATGGCCGCTGATTGCTAGTGCGACAGTAACCTGTGTTTATTGTACAAAATAGAATATCTCACTCTTTCTTTTCTTTTCCAATTTGGGGTTAGTTTCAACCCCCCCCCCCTAAAAATCCTAAATAGGGTAGTCGGGCTTTTTGGGGTTTGTCCCAATTCTCGCGACGGAAGCCTTCAAAGATTTCATCAAATTCAACTAATGTTGTCAGAGTGAGGAAAGTGGATCTATCAGGTATAATAACGTCAGATATCCCTGGGATGGAGGGATGAAGTGCAATAGATGATGAGCACAACAGCAGCAACAAACTAAAATTCCTACAGAAAGAAAAAGAAGATGAAGAGAAGACTATTGTAAAGGCAATCTTCGTGACAACAATTCTGTACTCAGGGTGAATCTATTTACATTAATAACTTATTTTTGTGATCTTCTGACACTCTTGATTATGTTACAAGGAACATTGATGCCATCGATTATTTCATTCATCACATATTGTTATTCAATAGGCCTACTTGGATTTAATTGATTCAAGTGAGAGGCCTAGAGTGATTTAGGTTTTGTGAAAATACGGGAGTAAAGCAGCTACATCATACGTCACTACAAGAAATAAATTGAAAATGTTGTATGAATGATAAAAGTAGTTTACACTTTCAATCATTGTTGATGCTTGTTTGAGGCCCGTAATTTTGTTTCTTCACTTTCGGTTCGCAATCAGTTACTTCAGTTATCCAAACGTTGTACTGTTACTTCAGCTTAGTGTACTGGAAACTCAATCCGACTGATGATCTAATACGACACAGTGTTACATTGTTATTCTATTTCCATTTCGACTCGAAATCAATGCAATTTATTCCACCTTGTTGAAAGACCGTATTGATTATGTCCTTAACAGTCGGAAATAAGACAGTAGCCCATCACCAGGTTGTTGTAATATTGGTTAAATTTCAATCACGCCAAAAAGAAATTAAGATTAAAAAAAAAGACATGAAATCCATTCATAAACGTGAACATTCTAATTAAATCTACCACAATTTCAATTGATAATCAATGAAATTAATCATTGCCGTGTTAATGATAATGATGATGATAATAGTACACACACACACACACATGCCTGTATATGCATAGTGTATATATATATATATATATATATACAGTATATATTATATACACTCAGCAGAAAAAAAGAAGAAAGTAAACACTTTTTCAAGTTTATATTTCTCATAGAATTTTTTGCTAAATGTTAATGTATTACACATATGAAAGGTAATTTAACTGGCTATCAACTTGGTTAGTCAATAAAAAGGAGACTTTACGCATGAGCGAACACCATTGCCTTTCTCTTCCAAGACACAAAAGTAAAAACTGCACAAATGAACAAGTTGTCATTCAAGCGTAAAATTTAAATGCTCTTACATGTTACAATAAGAACAAAACACAATAGCACAAAGAGAAACATGAATTCAGTTGCAAAAGTATACCTATGATCTCTGATATATCTGTGAAGCCCGAAAGATCAATAAAGGCTAAAGATTGATGGAAGAAAATGAAGAATTTTCTGTAAAATCAAATTCAGATGAAATGAGAAAAGATGCAATATTAACAAAATTCGTAGGATTTTGAATTGCTTTCTCAAATAAGGAAAATTGTTAATTACATTTGGTTCTTGAATTTGTCTCATATATTCTTAGATTACTAAATTGAATGAATGAATGGAATCAAGATAATCTGTTCATTATTTTAATCATCTTTGTGCCCTTACTCCCTGTGTCATTTGAAGTTTAAGTTGACAGAAAATTCTGATTTTCCCCCTTAAGTTTCCCACTTTGATTTTGTTTGAGGCTATAAAGTGATAAAGAGAAGGAAAACGTATTTTTGCTATTTCATTCATGTCTCTCATTGTGTTAAACTTGTCTTTTGTTATCTTAAAGGGCATTTGCAAATTAAATACCCTATGTCAATTTTTGCCATTTTTACTTTTGTGCCTTTGAGGACAAAAACAAACGTGTTCACTCGGGTAACGTTTCCCTTTATATTGGCCTACTAGATTGACAGCCAATTAAGTTACCTTTAATATGGTATAAAAACATTGATTTTTATCAAAATCTATGAAAATTATGAACTCGAAAAAGTGTTTACTCTCTCTTTTTTATGTGTTGCTTGAAGGTTTGCATGGTGAAGTAAATGAGGGAGAAAGGTTTGCGGTGACACCATATGTATGTAGTCCTTCGGGATGGCTAATATCTGGTCAGTGGGAATGCTGGGGGATGATTGTTCCAATCCTTGTGGGATTCATTTATGAGTACATTATATTGTGTGAAAATTGTTTGCTTCAGAATGGTCTCATATTCAAGTCATGTGCAGTTCAATGTTTCCAGGTTAGCATGCCTGTACAGTGACGGGGCGATCATTAACGGGCCGTTAACGAAATGAAAATTTTCCGTCGATTAGATTAGGATTAGAATCATCACTGTCTTGCTGTCCGCCGGAAGCTCGGTGGTCTAGTGATGACGCCTGTTCAGAGATCAGGAGGTCGTATTTTCGAATCTTGCTCGAGTGTGTACACCCATGATTTCTTTTATCATGGCTACAAAACACTATAATCAATGCAATTTGTCGAGCTATTATTCCTTACTGTGATTTTAAACTTAAACATTATTTGATTTTTCTTTTAGTAAGCTCTCCTCTGCCCAGACTTTGTAAGAAGGAGGGGGAGAGAGAAAGAGAGACACTTTAAACAACAAGAACAAAAACTAAAACTGGATAGAAATGCTCCACCAGTGAACAATAATTGTGACACATATGGCGACAGTTGCTCCGGTGTTATTTTTCTTTCCCGGGACTTGGGGTTATAGGGTTAGGGTTTTGATGGGGTTTTGTGTTTAGTTTGATGCTATGATTAGTATTAGGGGTAAGGGTTATGAGTGCGGGACCGTGTAGAATTCATTTTTGGCTTATATAGCGTGCAGATATTTCAAGGAAACCCAAAATTATCGCTAAACCAGGACTGGACACCGCTGCGGCAGGTGCACGTGATGCATTCATGAATAATTCTCGGCTCGACGTGTCGTGGAACCCAACGCAATGTTGATGAATATTGTAATTAGACCATGGAATGACCCCCCAAATTCTGACTTTTCGTTGTCCGTCAGAGGGCTTGACCTGATTTTTCTTTTAAAATTTAGTTAAGAATTTATTGTACACAAAAAACTTCTTGCTTTTTTTTTGCATTTTACTTCAAAAAGCTGTGTGCATCGGTGTATACACAGTATGTGTGTGTGTGCGTGATTGTAATGTACAGCAGTCAGTGGGGTTCCCATCCTCTTTCAGTGTGTTTCATATCTATGTGCACATGCATTGTGTGTGATAACTGTGGTCGAAAAGATTACCAATCTCTGCAGGTTGTGTATCATGGACTAGACATCTGATGCACCATGAATGTAGTTTTGAAGTGTATCTCATTCAAAAGGCTTCTTTTCTGATGTAATATGTGATATTATATGTTCTTTCAGCTTTGAATGCAAAGTCCTCTTGTATGTCACAATTCATTTGATACCGGTACAGCAATGATGCAAAACTTGTAAACGTACAATAATCAGTTCAATTTAAATTATTTTTTTTTTCGAATAACATATTTTATCATCGATACATATTCGACGACAACAAGACTTACAATGAAGGGGTGAATGGGGGTGATGTCTGGATATTAATTCAATTCAATTCAAAGTTTATTTCATTTTTCGATAAAACATATAAGTTACACTTCTTTTGACAACAGAGAATAAGGTAAACAGAACATTATGTATCGAAGAGAATGTAAAACAATTGAGGAGGACCTTTTAGTAATTATACATTGTAGTAAAAAAAAAGTAATCGAAATAAAGTACATGATGATCGAAATAAAGTACATGTATAGGCCAAACTTTGCTTAAAGTGCGAAAAATGGAGAGACCCACTAAAAAGACAGAGCTTGTAGAATGTGGGCCCCTCTGGTATAATAACATCAATGGAAAGATTAATTAAAGCATCATAAATACAAATTAATGAAAGGTTTTCAATTGGACAAAATCTTAGTCGCTACTAGTATACAGGAACAAAGGCGGGACTAGTTTTAGAAAGGAGGTAGTATATTCATGTAGCTATACTTCATTGTAACTCCATATTATATTCTTGATTTTTGGCTCAGCAACAATTCGAAATAGTGGTAGGACTGGATGTTTGGGATTGACCAGGGAGGTGATGGGCTGAATCACCCTGGTCGTAAATCATGGTTTGATTACACTTGTTCCTATAGTTATGAAGTGACGGGGGTTATATGTGGTCACTATGCAGTAAGGGCACAATGGAGTCATTCTAACATTCTATACTGGTAGGCCTATACTTGTGGGATGATGGAGGTCCGTGACTTACTGCAATTTATGGAGATGGAGTATTGGTAGAGGTACAATGTACGTTCATCATAGTGGGATGGATATTATAAGGGGTTAGCAATGGAGTTGAGTACTACTACACAACAATAGAGCTCAGTTGCAGTATCATTCAGCTGTTGACAATGCACACATATTGATGGAAGCTTTGCCTGTTTTTGCAGGCCTTATATATGAATCTCCTGACTCTCCGGACTTTGGAAATTCAGTTTATTGTTTTCACTTGTCATCAGAAACAATAGAAACAGGTACATTTTCAAGAAGAAAGTAAGACAAAAATTGTTGGTTGCTTTTGCTGGGCTAAGATTATAGTGACTCGGTAGAAAGAAATGCAGCAAAGAACTTTGTCAAGCAATTTGGCATTGATCTCAACACATCAACACCAGTGTACGTCTTTCTCTGGTGAAAGGAAAAGGAATGATGGGTGCCATTGTGGCTGTTATCAGAAGTTCGTCATGTTTGGAAACTCCAAAGAGCAGAATTAAAAAAAAAGGAGGAAATATGAAGAGAATGAAGATATGTATATAGCTTGAAACTGCTCACTGAAACTAAACCTTTTTAAACTGATGAATGTCTAAATGTGGCTTGGTCTATGTATGTTACATATTATACTGAAGACTAAAAGAAAAGTGTTCTTGAATGTAACAATGTCAATGTAAAAGATAAAGGAAACCGCAAATATGCCAATTTCAGCCTTTATGCCTCCGCCCGAAGGGTGCCAGAGGCATTATTTCTGTTTGCAATATCTATGTTTATATATTTGGGGTGACCACTACACGTGTATGTCCAACTTTCTGATGATACTTTCCCATTTGACTTTGAAGACCTTGTGCACTGTTTTTCCTGTGTTGTGAAAGACTTTGGTGTTGATATAAATACATAAGAGAGAGAGAGAGAGAGAGAGAGATAGAGACAGAGACAGAGAGACAGAGAGACAGACAGTCAGAGACTGTGTGCTTGATTAGTTGTTTCCTCTTTTTTTTTGGAATGATAAGAGATTGATTGATTAATTGATTGATTGATTGATCAAGTTTATTGCCATCCAAAAAAAAAAAAAAAAACACAGAAGGGTGAAAAGGGTGAAGACTTATAATTCCCGTTTACAAACGGGAGATCATATCAGCTGGTGATATTAGGCCTCCTATGCTTCAGATTTGTCATTTTAATGACCAAGATCTGAGTATACACTTCATTACAATATATAAACCCTGGAAGATGTGTGGATGTGGAAAAGCTTTAAAGGGACTGTAATATAGTACTTGTTTAGGTGAGGATTAAGGTTTATAACATTCCTAAGTGAGATAAGGAGAAACTTCTTATGAAATATGAAAGAGCATGTGATTCTAAGAAGGATTTAACGTTTATTTGATAAAAATTGGTTTTTAAATGGCTGAGATATCCAAAAAAGTGATAATGATAAAAGGCGACAGGCCACGCCTTTTATTATGATCTCTTTGTTTCACTTGTTTTTGGATATCTGAGCCATTGCAAAACCGATTTTCATCAAATAAACATTTGATACCCCCTTAGAATTACATGCTCATTGACATCTCATAGAGTGATTTCTGAATAGCTCGCAAAACGTTAAAAGCTAAATCCTCACCTCAACCAGAACTGTACAGTCCCTTTAATTCAGCACTTAATTTACAAACCAATAGCACTGCAGTTTACACAAACATGCTTGCATAAAGTCATTTACTTTGTGTCATTAAACACTAATATGGAAACATGTACAGCTTAATGATTTGGAAACATCACTGCCCATTTTTTTTTTTTCAGTGATCCAAATGCAGAGAATCACCAAGAAAGAAGATATTACTATATCTTGCATAAATTAATTAACTTTAGATAATCAAGCACAAATTCTACAATCAGGCAGAAAACTGATTTAGTAACATTTATTTTTGGAATCAGCACCCCACATTACCCCACTGTACAAATGTTCATTTTTCCAAATATGAAGATTCACTTTGAAAGAACAAAAATACAATATTTTGCATAAATTAATCAAATTTGCATAATCAAGCTCTGATACCAAGTTCACATGCAGACTGATGGTTTTCACCATTCAGAAATGAAATCAGTACCCCAAATAACCCCACCGTACAAATTTTCATTGGTCCAAACACATAATACCATGATGAAATACAAACAGCAGCCTGTTTTGCATAGAATAATTGAAATCTGCATAATTAAGCACTATAATCATAAAAGCGTGCACATTTCTGATTAAATAATGTTCACATGTGGACTCAGCACCCAGAAATTATCCTATTATACAAATTTTCAGTGATCCATCTGCAGACCCACCATTAAAAAAAAAAGGAAAGCTGTCATATTTTGCATAAATTAGTCAACTTTGCGTAATTAAGCACTGATATCATTAGAACGTGCAAGTTAACAACTTGGCAACATTCATATTTGGATTCAGCACCCAAAATTACTCATGAATTCACATTTACAGGTGGAGCCTAAATGTGAACTACGAAACTCAAAAACTAGGCTGGTTTTTTAGAAGCTACCCACTGACCAGTTATGGTGGTAAACCAGTGCCGTATTGTGCGCCATCTACGTTCCAGGTTGTAAAAATAAACATCACTTATTTTACGTCGCCTGTTATGTTATGTGAGTATGCCAGTACATACTGTCATAGTGATCTAATCTGCATGCACGTGCCGTTGCATAAAGTTTTCCGGCGAATGGGTTTCGTCTGAAGTTGCGCCTAGGGCACCCTGGATCTACTTCCTACAAATCTGGGGAAGACTTGACTGGACATGATATCAGGAAAGTCATCAGCTATAATTCGACGCATATCGGTCGCAATTCGCCATTGTCGAGGAAATCAACAGTCAGCTAGTAGTGCTGGTGTAGTGCGTGCATTCAGCGAAATGTCAGTCAACGATCGAGGGAAACCGTCGGCGGGGATTATCAGTGAGTATGGGGGTGGTCGAGCTAGGAGCTCGTGTAGTGGGTTCAAAGACTGAGAAGGTTGACCTGTAGTAGAGCTCTGTTATATGTTACACGGTACGACTCTAACGTTACGAGTTTTGCAAAGTCCTGCTGGATTTCTTTTGTACGTTACACAGCACACATGTCGGTGAAATTAGAGGTTTACACGGAGCCATATTTGTAATGTTGATCGGCATAAATAGACCACAATATGATGCAAGATCTTATCCAAAAAAGATGTTCTCTTTGTCGGGGCATGCGGGCATGGGGCACTGTGTAACCGCACCAGGTGTGTAGTCCTCATAAATAGACCACAATATGATGCAAGATCTTATCCAAAAAAAGCAGAGCTACCAAGTCTCACGCATTCTGCGTGAGACTCAAGCATTTAGGGGCCATCTCGCGATCTCACGCATGACACCCATTTTTCACACGCATCGGACGAAGTCTGCAACTTGGGCCTATTATAATGAGCATAGCTCAAAAGATTTAAGTGATAGTTGCAATTGAAGGTATATCTCCCTTTTGTCTTTCTTGAAATAAGTCAAAAATAGTCACTTAAGTATGCACCTGATCGCACCATTAAGAGCTCAAAATCGAAAAAGCTCCCTACCGTGGGAGGCCACGGGGGAAAAAAACCCTTCCACACCCTCGCTCGCGCGCACATTGGCATGCCGAGATGCCGAGTCATGAAAATCTCACTCATAAAATCTTGTTGAACTTGGCATCCCTGAAAAAGATGTTCTCTTTGTTGGGGCATGCGGGCATGGGGCACTGTGTAACCGCACCAGGCGTGTAGTCCTATAAATTGGTAATAAAAATAGCGACTGCAGAAAGTTAGTGTGTGAGTGTAGTCGGTAGTTGGTGAGGACAGCTGCATATGTTTACTCATCATTATAAAGAATCAATAATTGTGTGATCCATGTGCAATGCTAACTTGTGATGAGAGCTAGAATTTTATGCCATCCCCCGAAAAACAAACGAAAGGTGAAAAACAAAACACACACACACACACACACACATGTACAAACCAACCCACAACAACTACTAGGGTCTATACTTACGAACCAAAATATTTCTTAAGTATTTATAAGGTCTGTAATTGCCGAAAACAGAAACTAACTTGTAAAGTCGTTAGCATAGAACCAGACTTTAATAAGCCTCTGAGGGATAGTATGTTACAACTTTTAATACAAGGGATTTGGTGACAGAAGTAGAAATCTATTCATCTAACTAGTTTTGTTGAAAGTTCATGTACATGTACATTGTATTGAGTGATTGCTGCAATTGATATTAGGTCCTAGATACTAAATCATAATTTGTTCTATTGTGATGTTTTTACTAAGAATTAAATTTCAACGTCAAAATCACTATTGAAATATTTTTGGTGTATGGTTTCTTGTCTCTATGTCCAACGTCATAATAAAGATTCACAATGTTTGTCATTTGATACTAGCTGTTGATTTGTGGTTGACCTGTATTGTAGATCTATATGTATACAGTACCTCCATTTCCAGATTTTTGAGGAGAGGTGTATACTGGTTAATAGGCCTACAGCCTTTACATGTAGCTGACATACACTTGTAAGTCCCCTGGCTGGAGGTGTATGGTGTAGCCTTAACTAACTGTTAACTTAGTGGTTTTACATCCATGTTTTCTTGTAAAATGTTTTGTTTCCTTTTTCTTTTACCCCCTTTTATTTTCTTTCCTCTTCAGTTATTGGGGATGAAATCCTCAAAGGTCAGACACTTGATACCAACTCAAACTTCATCTGCTCTCAGCTGTACAAACTTGGGGTCAAAGTTGAAAGGGTGAGTTTTCAGTTTGTAGAGTATGTAATTCATACTTTGCATTATTTAAAGGAAAACTTCAAAAAAGGAAAGTTGTGATGTAAAAATAGTAGGCCTATATTCCAAGACTAAAATTTGAATGTAAGATTCAAGCAGAACATGAGAACATCATTCAAAGCAAATATTAGCAATTGAAGGCCCTATGTTCAAATTCTGAGGCTTGAATATCAAAGTCAATGACTTACATTTCAAATAATGTGACAGGAAGATATTATTCAGTGTCCTATTGATAAGAAAGGACAGATCTATGTTGCCTATTCAGAGACCAGTGCGATTTAACAGAACTCTCCACGGGAGTTATATTTATCCAAAGCAGGCAGCGCTGAGGAAAACAGGGGGAAAAATATAACTCCCAAGGGACTGTGAAGTGCAATAATTACAACCAGATGAGGCAGTATTTGCTGTAAATATGTGATCTACATTCATTCTCAGCTCTGTCAGCAGCCTGTCAAATTTTGGAATCGTGTTACCTCACGTGATGTCAAAGCATAGGATATAACAATTTTGAACCTTGCTGGATTAGTCACATGAGTGCATTGTAACCAATCACTGACCAGTATTGATGTAGACCAGTCTGTGTGATCCAATATTACAGATATCAGTCATAGGAGATGACCTGTCCACTATTGCCGATGAAGTCTCGATTTTCTCCAAGCGCTACACACACGTCATCACGTCTGGAGGCATTGGTCCAACGCATGATGACGTCACATTTGAAGGTAATCAAAATGGATGTTAGTAATTGAAATGGTAATTGAAATGGATGTAGAAACAGAGGAATGTATTTGTTTGTGACATGGAAACTTAGTGAACACTACTTTCAGATGTATCCATATTTGTGTTGTATTGTAGTCACTGAATAAATTTGCAATAATACCTTGCCTAGCAGTGTGGTGGTGTTTCTTGCTAATTTTGCAAAGCGACTTATTTTTGCTACATAATAACTCCTGTATTATATGTTGCCTTCCAGAACACATATTAGCTGTATATTGCCTTGCAGAGCATACCTATGTATTAGCTGTATTAATCATCTCCAAAGTGGGAAATCAGCATTTTTCCCCCCAATGTATCCATATTTACCATCTGCATTGTGTTGTATTGTAACCACTGTATAAATTGGCAATAATACCTTGCCTTTCAGTGTGGTGTTGTATCTTGCTAATTTTGCAAGGCAACTGATATTTGCGACATAATGACTCCTTAATTATATATTGCCTTCCAGAACAGGCCTTCATTAGCTTTGTGTATATTGCCTTCCGAAACACACATTAGCTGTATACTGCCTTGCAGTCTAATCATCTCCAAAGTGGGAAATCAACATTTTTCTCCTGAAACAGGATAGTAGTCATATCTTGTTTCTGTGGTTTTTGATCCCAGCTTTAACCTCTCACAAAAGTCCCAATTTGCGAAATATTTTCCTCGCGAAAATACTCTCTCCCTCTCTCTAATTTTGTTATATAAACAATTTTGTATCTGCCATGTTGACCTTAATACATTAAAATCTTAAAAAAAATGAGCTGTCATAAAAATGCCATTGTTTCATTTCTTTTCTAATTTTCAGTATCTTGACATAAATCTCAACAAATGTCAAATGAAAAAAAAAAAATAATGTACAGAGTATTTTCAAGCAGCACTTAAACAGCATCCTCTGAAATGGTTAGCATACATTTTTTTTTTTTTCCCTGGTCATACGTGAAAGATATCTTGGCAAAAATGTATTTAAAATTTCAAACATTTAATAACCTGCAATGGTCTTTTAAGATTTCTACTTTGTGTATTCCACATGCCTTTTTGTATTTCAGGCGTAGCCAAGGCCTTTGGGCAGAAGATCATCCCCCACCCGGAACTGGTCAAGATCTGTCGGGACTACTTTGGAGCTGACAGCGCCCTCGACTCACCACAAATGAAAATGGCTCTGGTAAGTTTGTTAAATTCATGGCTGCTGTGCTATTGTAGTGTGTCCTTGCAGCTGTAATGCCCCATACAATGAGAAGATGCTGCAAAGTATGTGGAGTGGCTACTACCTGAACCATCTCAAATTTCCTGCAAAATCTAGTTACC
This sequence comes from Diadema setosum, assembly GCF_964275005.1. Taxonomy (NCBI): domain Eukaryota; kingdom Metazoa; phylum Echinodermata; class Echinoidea; order Diadematoida; family Diadematidae; genus Diadema; species Diadema setosum. The sequence goes on along the minus strand of NC_092696.1, from coordinate 20,816,455 downwards.
TCTGCCAAGGGCCGGAGGAGGTTATGTTTTCATCTGCATTTGTTTGTTTGTTTGTTTTTTGTCTGTGTGCAAAATAATTCAAAAAGTTGCTAACAGATATGGATGAAACTTACAGGAAAGGTTGAGAATGACACAAACAGAAATTTCGGTAGAGATCCAGAAATTTTTATGGACTTTATGATGGACTTTTCGATATTTTGGCAGGTAGGGTCAATGAACTTGGGAGTTCAAGCTGTGCATTTTTTGAGATTTGCATACTTGCACTGAAGTGCATGCTGTAGTGTCTGCTAGGGCGACGCAAGGCATGCCGCGCAGCTGGAAGTTGATGACATAACAAAAGGCTTCATACTGGGAAATCGGGCAATTTTTCAGGTGTATGGGTAGAAATCACTGATCTCTATGGAAGAACAAGATCATCATAGGAAAGGAGCTGCTTGATGGAGGTCTGCGCTCTCAGAGTGCTTCTCTAGTTTCTACAGTGTTTGGGCAGACAAACTTGCCTTTCTACACAAGTGTCACCAGTATAAGCAACTCCAGTAACGACATACACATGAGTCGGGAGGGACATAGCATGGCAGACATCAGACATCACATTGGCGCTGTATAGTTGTCACTGATAGATAGTCTTGTTGCAAGACTGATATCACTACTTACTGTAAGTGGTTCACAGAATGTGGGATGTGGAAGAATCCAAGTACCTGGATTTGAGACAAATACCGAGATACAAAATAGTATGTACCCATGTCCAATCTCAAAATTCTGTTGGTACTTTTTTTGACAGTGCAGTGCAAGCACAGGATGTACAATCTTTTCTTGCTCATGTGTGTGTGTGTGTTTCAAGTGTTGAACGTATGTGATACCCTATAGTCCAACGTTAATCTTTTACAAGGTACTAGACCATTGCTCTTGCAAGATAAGACTGTGTTTGCTTATAGTTGTTGATCTTTAGCTGAAGAGATTAAAGGACAAGTTCACCCTCATAAACATAAGGATTGAGAGAATGTAGCAATATTAGTAGAACACATCATTGAAAGTTTGAGGAAAATCGGACAGTCCGTCAAAAAGTTATGAATTTTTGAAGTTTTTGTGCAGTAACCGCTGGATGAGAAGACTACTGCAGTGTATGAATAACTTAGATGTCACATGCGTACAACAATATAAGGAAAATATAAAGGGATTTTCACAAAATTTCATCTTTTGAAAAAAGTATACATTCCCTTGACTCGTTACCGACATGTGTTATGGGTAATATTATTCCCCCTGCCCTTAGAAAGAGGCAAGTCAAGTGCTCTTTTATTATGCGAAAAAAGTGAAAATATGTTGAATTTTCTTTACATTTTCTTTATACTGTTGTACGCATATGACTCATAAGCTATAGTAGTCTCCTCATCCAGCGGTTCCAACACAAACATTTTAAAAATTCATAACTTTTGCATCGATTGTCCAATTTTCCTCAAACTTTCACTGATGTGTTCTACTAATATTGCTGCATTCTCTCAATCCTTATGTCTATGAAGGTGGACTTGTCCTTTAAAATAAAAGAATAGAGATAATCATTAGGTACAAAATATGTTATTTTATTTGGCCTACTGTATATCATTCTGAAGACTACTTGCAAGTAGTTGATAGGTTTGCAGACTGTATAAATGAAGTGAACTTCATTTCTACACCATGCAGCTGTCTTCTGGGGTTGTGTCTCCTCAAAGCCATGTTCAGTATTACCAGATGTTCTCCAAAGAACAGGCTGTATTGGGTTATCACATATTTCATGGACTGACATTGTAAAAGATGTATTTTTGACAATAAGGTTAATTTGCATGTTTTAAATGCAGAAAAAAGCAAGAAAAAATGTACTAATTGTGGCATAGGTGCACTAGCTATTGATACAAATGGTGCAGTAGTCTTACAAGACACCTTCACAGCAACCGAATGATGTTGTGGTTTGTGACAAAATCTCAGTGGTTGAGAGATTTAAAATTCACTTTTCTTATTTAGCCTTGAAATGATTTGTCTGAGTTATGCCATCAATGAGAATTGCTCAAACATGTAAGCATGATTAAAACAGCACCAATTTGTGATTTCTAATAGTCCATAAGTGAAGACCATATTACTGATAAATATGTGCTTGCTATATAATGAGTAAACCAATAGTCCTGGTGCATTTCAGTTGCGAGCATTAAGTGATTTTAGGATTGAAAGCTTTTGATGTGAGATGTACAACTCTGAAAATTTATTTGATTTCATAACTTTTTAAAGGTAATCTTGTTAATGCATATTTTGATTCATCTAATCATAGTTCAAGTAATTCAATCATCTCAAATCTCTATGTGCGTGATTATGAATTGTATACTGCATGCTTGCTGTCAACATTTGACATGCCCATGCCCTTTGCAGAAAGTGGTCATCACGAGTGATGGCGCCCTAGAAGATGCAAGGATCAGAAAAGAAAGTACAGCAGTGGATGTGCTAGTTGGCAAGCAGACCAAAATAAGATTTAAAAAGAAATGACGCAAACCAACGTTAGGCACGCTTTTCATATTATTCGAAATATGCAAGTGTTCTATCGACTCTGTAATGATTAACCTTTTGAGGACGCGTCCTGAGAATACTCGGGCAAGGGTACATGGGAAATGCGTGTTGTAGCAAAATCAGCCCATCCTCATTGGGTTAAAGTACACTTTATAATTAAACGTATGTAATTTGATTCATATTTAAATGTCACACAGGTCCCGGAGCACTGCAATCTGACGTATGGCAAGAATCTCAAGACGGGACAGCCACATCTCTATCCCCTCATCTCGGTGGAAAACGTCTACATCTTCCCCGGAATCCCCAAGCTCTTAGAAGCCGCCTTCGTGTCGTTACAGGTGTTTATTTTCTCTGTAGCAACTCTTATTTTGTCCAGTAGATTTCCACATTTAATGATCATCTTTATTGATGGTTCTGTTATGAGCAGTATCCATCCCATTATTTATAGAGAAAGTGAAGAGATTGATTGACACATTGCAAACTTTCATAAATGTTACAGTGTATGTTTGTAAAAACAGGATGCATTTCTGGTTGAACGTCTTAGATTAGCAGACACTTTTTCAGTTGACTAGAATGGATTTGCAATGCAAGTTGGTTTGTTAGTATCAGGTATTCCATCCCAGAAAATGTGAATCCTGATGGCAGACCTAGAAGTCACATCTCTATCCCCTCATCTCGGTGGAAAACGTCTACATCTTCCCCGGAATCCCCAAGCTCTTAGAAGCCGCCTTCGTGTCGTTACAGGTGTTTATTTTCTCTGTAGCAACTCTTATTTTGTCCAGTAGATTTCCACATTTAATGATCATCTTTATTGATGGTTCTGTTATGAGCAGTATCCATCCCATTATTTATAGAGAAAGTGAAGAGATTGATTGACACATTGCAAACTTTCATAAATGTTACAGTGTATGTTTGTAAAAACAGGATGCATTTCTGGTTGAACGTCTTAGATTAGCAGACACTTTTTCAGTTGACTAGAATGGATTTGCAATGCAAGTTGGTTTGTTAGTATCAGGTATTCCATCCCAGAAAATGTGAATCCTGATGGCAGACCTAGAAGTCGTATTTGTAATAAGGTAGAAGTGTATCTTCTAGACATTGTAGTGCATGATTTCTCCAATGTTCATCAATGCTTATGTAGTGGTATAAATATGTCCTGTGACAAACGATGTGTGGTTACATGCTAAAATACAAAGAAAAATAAAAACACATACATGAAACAAAGGAAAAAAAAACAGCAAATCCCCTATATAAAAAAGTACACACACACACACACACACCTTATAGCGTGATTTGTGAATTCTCTTTAATCTTCATCAAGAATATTTATATTGTTAAAGTGCTACAACTTCATTAGTTATAATGCTGCCACGTACCAGTTCAACTGTCACTTAGCTTTGTTATACTAGTTACGATAGCTCTGACTGAGGTACTAGTGTATGATGCACTGTATAACAGTATGCATTGTATCAGATATATTGCTTACTTCAAGGTCTTCATGCCAAGAAGTTACATGATGAATTTTCGCTATCAGCTGTGTGGCCTTGATTGCTGAAAGTCACCAATTTTCCCAGATTTTCACATTTTACGGGTTGAAGATTTCATTCTCGTCCTTTCCAGGAGAAGCTCTTCCAGGGGTCACAGGTCAAATTCTACGTGAGAGAGATATTCATCAGCACCCACGAAATCGCGGTGGCACCCTACCTCAATCAATTCAATGCCAAGTACAAGGACATCGTACACCTGGGATCATACCCAAAGCTTAGCCACAGGTGAGAATAGGAAGATGTAATTTATCTTCAGAGTTGGTAATTTCCATGTGTCTGATAGGAGCATTGCAGCAGACATTATTTTAGGAGATTGAGGAAATTGTCTCCACCCCCCCCCCTCTTTTTTTGTTGGAAATGGTTTAGGTCTGTTTGCATTTTGTGGTGTTAGTGGATCTGAAAGCATGATTTTCAGTTTGTCAAATGGTGCATGTGTATAATTCATGATTGTGTTGACTTGCCACAAAAAATGAGTTTGCTGTTATGATTTTCCTGTTGAGAGGAATGAAAGGAAACATACCGCTGTATACCAAAAATCAAATTTTTTTTTTTTTTTAATCATATATCGACACTGCCCTCTTCTCATTTCCAAGTTTATTTGACTTTAGCAGAAGGTCTCTGTAAAGTAATTGTGCATATAGAGGAGCCACTCAGATCTGGACTGCAATTTTATTCATGCACCCTGTAGAATTGATTGCCTGATTTCCAATGCAGCTGTTACCCACATAAGCAATAAAGACAGATCAACTTGCACAAAATGTATATACAGTGGAGAAAGTTCAATATACTTTTCATGGTCCCCATTTTTTTTTTTAAAGTACATTGTGAGGCAAACATGTTGATGAATTGTATGATTTTACATCTTTAAAGGACAAGTCCACCTTCATATACATATGGATTGAGTGAATGCAACAATATTAGGAGAACACATCAGTGAAAGTTTGGGGAAAATCCGACGATCCGTTCAGAAGTTATGAAGTTTTAAAGCATCTGCGCAATCACTGCTGAACGAGGAGACTACTACAGTGTATGATGTCACATGCATACAACGGTATAAGGAAAATAAAAAGAGAATTTCACAAAACTTTGTTTTTTGAATAAAGTGCACATTTCTTTGACTCGTTACTGAAATATCATTCCCCTTGCCTTCTGAAAGAGAGAAGTCGAGTGTTCTTTTGTTATGCGAGAAAAGTGAAAATATGTTGAATTTTCTTTATACTTTCTTTATATCATTGTACTCATGTGACATCACAAGCTATAGTAGTCTTCTCATCCAGCCGTGACTGAGCAGAAACTTCAAAAATTCATAACTTTTGAATGGATTGTCCGATTTTCCCCAAACTCTCAGTGATGTGCTCTACTAATATTGCTGCATTCATTCAACCCACATGTCTATGAAGGTGAACTTGTCCTTTAATAGTTAGGAGCTGATTGTAATGAACCACCCTATTAATCTGTTTATTTGTTGGATTTTCTTTTGCAGCTACTACACGGTAAAGTTGGTATTGGAGAGCGAGGACGAGACGACCCTGAACCAAGCTCACAGTGAACTCCTTGCCATGCTTCCACAGGGTAGGTCAAATGTCGCATGCATAGTAGCCACATAAAATGCACAGGTCATTGGCTTTGTGGGTCAAAGGTCAAGAGATCACAGCTAAGCAGTGAATTCTAGAACTGCTCATGATTTTAAAGACATTATTTGCCATTTGCAGATGAAACAAAAACCCAGCTTTAGTGCTTCAAAATAGTTCTAAAATGTGAGTTAGGAATAAAAAAAAACAAAAACAAAAACAACCAGTGTAAAAATGTTAATCAGTATAATCAGTATTAAGTATTGTTAAATATACAAAATGTGAACAATAGTTGAAATAAAATTGTTTCTAGATTAAAACGTCTACAGTTATGGTTTATTGAGACAAATAATGATATCTCCTTATGTTTTAGGCTCTATTGCAAAATTTGTATATGCGAGGATGTTATGTGATACATTTAACCGACACATATGCATCAAACTCAGAGATTTTCCCAGAGATGCTCCCAATGGTAAACAGTGCCTTTAATGGTACACTGGACAGCTACACTAGGTGTAGGTATGTTTCACTGAAGTAGACAAATTACTGTGCGCTTCTAAAAAATAACAGAAAATTTTCACCTCATTAATAAGGTGTTTGGAAAAAGTTAAAGGTCAGGGTTCTAAACTGGAAGTATTTCTCAAGTGTAAATAGTAATTGATCAAATATCATACTGCCTAATAAGGCGCGGTCAGACTGGCAACAGATCGAGAAGATGAAGTTCGCGATCTTTAAGATCTCGAAGTTTTGCTAGTGTGACCGCAAACTTCCTGCGAAACGTCCCGCAAACTTCCCGCGAAACATCTCGCAAAACTTCTCGCGAAACTTCCCACTCCAACTAGGGATATTTCCCTCACCCCTGACACACTTCTCGATCTGTTTCCGGGCGGTGTCTTCGAAGCGCGAGGCCATTGTCATGTACAGGTGTACATTGTTACGTCACAATCACTAGCCATCGGACGGCGCGCTCTTTCTTCTTGCTTGTGCGCGCGTACCAATGACCCAAACTTCTTGTTCCAAGTTTGCCTGCCAGTGTGACCGCATGACAAAAGATTGCGAAGACTTCGCAATCTTAAACTTCTTGACCTTTTGCCAGTATGCCCGCACCTATAAATTGTTTGGTATTTGATGTGAAGTGGAATGATTAGGCACTTCTTCATTGATAATGAGATTTGAAATCAGATTTTTTTTTTTTTCATCAAACAGACAAGACAATCTTCTCTAGGGACCTGTGGGGATGCTTAATTTTACACCTTTAGTTTTTCACTTGTTGTGACTCCTTTCAGGAAACACAGACAAATTAAAATCAGCCGAGTTGACCAAAATGCCATCTTCAGGCCTAAAGACACTCTCCTACAATTTAATCGCAACATGTAAAATAGAAATGACATAAGGAGATCAAACATTTGCTTTCAGCTCCCAAACTGTGGAATAACTTACCATTAGAAATCAGGAAATCCCCAACAGTAGCAATCTTAAAATCAAGATTCAAAACAATTTTTTTTTTTTTCATTTAACTACTTATTATTTTTGAATATATCAGGAGCTCTTGCCATGCAGAAGAATATAATGTACATGAGTTTTGCACTTAACAAATTTATACTATCATCATTATGTTATAAGGGAGTTCACGGTTGTGATTTGCGCTTGTGCAAAACAAAGGTCAAATGAGAATGTCTGTGTATTTGCCACTGACTTTAAAATGTAAAGAAGTCTCGAGCAACTATGAGAATCTGAATTATGTCAGTACAATGTATGTGTTTCAGACTAAATTAGAACGTACAGGTGTAGGTCATTCATTAACACTGTTTAGCAAAATCTCTCCATGCACTTTATCAACATTGATTTAATACAAAATGCCATGCTTCAACAAGGAATTTTTGATCACAACACATGTCCATGTTATTTCAAAGTCTATGATGTAGGGGTCAAATGAGACATGCGCTAACCATGAACTCCCTTATTGTCATTACTACTGGAAAATCAACCCAGTGACTTTTTGTGGGTTTTGTGATGCAGGGTCTCATGCATGATTGTATAAAAGAGTATTGCTCAGCGCCTTCAAAGTGTACATAACATTCCTCTGTCAGAACACGTTGTGAAGTATGACAACGATCCGGTCGGCAGAGCGCCAGAGGCTGTGTACAATCTCGTGTCGTCCCCGGCGCCCATCCCAAGTGATGCCGCAGAGGACACCGACGCACCGTCCACAAGTCTCGCCAGCGAGGACAGCGATCTGCGGCCGCTCTCTGAGAAGGTGCACGAAGCAGTAAGAGGTGAGATTTGAATTAATAGACGGAGGACAGATTTATGAGATGGTGGTATACATTATATACTGTATACGCTGTTATTTTTGCGACGGTTTAATTTTCGCAAATTTCTCAAATCACAGTTGGACCGGGAATTTAACAACACGCGAAAATGTCACTATGCACTAAGGTAATAATGTGCTTATGAAGGCCTCTGTGTCAATTCGCGAAAAGAACGTATCGCGAAAATGTCCGTGACCTCCTCGTTCGCAAAAATATCTGTATGCGAAAATAACAGTGTATACAGTACATTGTACCTCACTTTCACGTGACAAACTCTGATTCAACGACTGCTTAGACACCATCGGGACAGGACAAGCCTTATCTACTCCGTTAACCCATTCGTCACTGAAACACATGAAACTGCCCTTTTGTTTTTTTTCCTTTATAGTCTTATGCTGTACCATTTTTTGTATTGTTTTCATATAAGAATATATGACGATTCAATTGGAAAAGGTCAAAGGTCAACAAATGTATATATATCAGAATTACCTCTGTGAGACACCATTCTCTTGGTAAAGTCTTAGACTTTCAAATAAACATAAGTTAGACAAAAGTAAACATGCGGTGAGCTATTTCATATGATTTAGAACGTTGAAATGAGAGCAATATTGCTGTAACTTCCAATGAACCATAGGCCATTATGTACAGAATCTTCAGCGGCTAAAGGGTAAATGTTGTAAAGCCTGTTTAGAGAGGTCAACATAAGATATGGCAGTGATGTCTATTCGTCGTATTTTGGCCACAGTGTGGCTGTATACATTCCAAGCTTGCTCTACATGAGAATGATCAATTTGTGTGTGTGCCTGTGTGCTAAATACAATGTAGTGCAGGTCTGTGTAATAATTTCACCATAAATCATATGATATTGTATGATATGAATATAACCAATATTGACTACTTTGTCAAGACGTGAAAATCCTTAACGTGCAGCAATTCTGACCAGCTTATATTACAGATTATAAAGGGGCGTCTGGGTGCTATGTGTATTTACTTTATATGCATGTGTTTATATACAAGACACATGCACACACACACACACACACACACACACACATTATGAATATAATACAGTATGTCCCCCCAAAAAAATTACAATTGATTTTCGCATTGTTAACTTTCAAAATGATTGAACAATCTAAATTCTATTTCTGGGAATGAAACTATAACTTCTTAACTACACTTTTCAGAAAACCCCATTCAAGTTGGTTAAGTGGTCACAGAGAAATGTGGATCATTGTAAAGCATGTCATGGTCCTGTTTCTTCCAAGTTCAGCACTTGTTGCTCTTGGAACTGTGAACACAATGGACAAAACTTGGAGTGAAGGGATTCCTGACATGCTCTACAAAGATCCTTATTTCTCTTTGACAACTGAAGGAAATCGGATGTTTTTTTGTTGTTGTTGTTGTAAGATGTGGGTAATAAGTTGTATTTTCATATCCCTGAAATTGCATTTGGATTGATTCACTATTTTTAAAGTTATTGTTGCGGACGGTCCCGTTGTAATTTTCTGCTGGACATACGGTATTGTAATCTGGCCACATGTCCCTTTGTGTTGCATCTTCCAGTTCTAGAAGAAGCCTTGGAGAAATATGAACTTGAGGAGATCTGTGCAGGATTCAACGGTGGGAAAGACTGCACCGCCCTCGTGCATTTATTCCATGCCGTTGTAAGAAGGTATTAGAAGAAGCAAAAAGTCATTCCCTTACCTGCTGTTTGTGCTGAGTCAGAATTATCCCAGCTTGTTCTAGAACAATGAGCATTTATCACAGATTGTTTTGTAGTTTCACCAAATCTTTAAATTCACAATTCTATTAACTTAATATTCATTTCCTGGACAACCTGAAATGCCAATAAAGAGACATGTTATGTGGGTTTATTAGTTTTTGGAGAAGACATTTTGGCGTGGCATATTCAAATGTACGGGATTATCTTTGTGACACCCTTTATTTCTATCTTTTCACACGTACAGTTTTCCGTAAGTTTCCAAAAGTCTCTGCATTTCATACTTTTTTTTTGGGGGGGGGGGATGGCTGTCTCTACATGTCATTTAGAAAATCTTTTTGATGAGATTTTGTATTTCTTTATATTAATTTTGCATTATTCCCTCTTATTTTAATGGATGATTTGTGTGATTATTTCTTTGTTTTGATACACATTCATTTGTTCATCTGTCTGAAATTATTAATGTATTCATTTATTCATTCATTCATTTTAAACTCATATATTCATATAATCATATATTCACACATTTATCTCCAGGAAATATCCAGACTACAAGGGCCAGCTTCAGGTCTTGTATATTCAGCATCCCAGAGGTACATTCCCAGAAGTAGATGAGTTTGTGAAGGAATCAATACTAAGGTATAGTAGACTTAATAATTTATTCACTATCTTCATTTCCTTGTCTTGTCAGACCTTGCTCTCACTGAATAGTATTGCATACAAGCATTGTTCAGCCACACTGTGAAAAAAAAAAGTGTATATGATGGAAAAGGCAAAGCAGTGAAAAGGGAAGATACATTGTATATGTTTGAAATAGAGTCAGAAATTACAAATATATCTCCAGATATAATCATTTTATTCTGCAGAGAACCTTTTTAGCTCACTCTCAACCATACCTTTACTTCCTTTTGGTCTCTTCTCGTAATGTGCAGCAGCTCCCCACCCCACGCCTGTCACCTCAGCCACACCCTTTATACAACCTTTTTACCTTTCTAGCAAGATTTCTGCTTCTACCAGATGTCGCATGCTTTACTTCTGAAGAGCTCAAATACCCATTAGCCATTTCATGGTTATAATGTCAGCATTTGTTGATAAAGGTCATTGCAGACCTTCACTTGAAACTTACGTGTAACTGAGAATGAATATCGATCAGATGTCGCATATAAATATTGATCAGGCGTCGGATATGAATAGGGCATGCATGGGGCTCTCAAATTAATTAGTAATGCACCATAAAGGGACAAGAATGGGTTCAGTAAAAGTCAAAATCTAGGGAGCTCAGCCTCGATTGCAACATAGGTCTTCACATAGTTTTGCAGCAAAGCAAGCACACTAGTTGAAAAAGGTAAACTATCCAAAAGTGTATTAAGCAATTCTGATAGCAGAAACTTTCGAGTGAAGTTATTTTTGTACTCAATGTAATACAAATAAACATGAATTCAGGTCTCAAATGCAGACACTCTTGTCTACATTTCGGGAACCTGGTGTACCATGTTCCTGTATGTAAGTTGATGCAACAAAAAACCTGGTACACCAGGATCCTGGAAAGAATGGCTTAACAAAAGCCTTTATGCAGCACTGACATTTAGATGGCTACTTTCTGCTTGGTTGTTTTCAACTGGTCTTCTAATTGAAAGATGTGGCATAGTGGATAAGACTCCCGACTCCCGATCGGAGGACTCGAGTTCAAATCCCGCCAGTGCCTAGTCCTTGGACAAGATGCTTTTACCCACCATGTCTCTCTCGACCCAGGTGTATAAATGGGTGCCTGGCAATGCTAGGGTAATAATAATGACAGGGCCCTCTGGTAGAGCAGTGGTAACACTGAAGAGGCTACCCTTGGTAAATAAGACCTATATATCAATCCGTGATTTAAAATATGTGTTGCTCAGAGGTTTTTGCAGACCATTGGTAACTGTGAACTGACTTCAAATACCATAATCATCTTTATCCCTTGATCCTCCCTTGATGCCTACACAGGTACAATCTGAAGACGATTCTAATACAAGGGCCCATCAAGGGCGCCCTCTCGAAGATGAAGGAGTCCCACCCCAAGATAAAAGCAGTTTTGATGGGCACCAGGAACACGGATCCATATTCAGGTATACGCATGTAATAAATAGTGTGTGCCCTTACATGTGTATGTGTGACTGTGTGCATACTGTATATTTTAAAGCTGTAAATTATTTTCGCATACAGATATTTTTGTGAATTAGGAGTTCGCAAGCATTTTCGTGAGATATTTTTTCATGATTTTGACTCCGACGCTATGCATACAGTACATGTATGTAAGTGCACCAATATTTTCACGTGTTAAATTCACGGTCCAACAGTGATTCGCAAAGTTTGTGAAAACAGCTTGTACAGTATATGTTTGTATGTATGCCTGTTCTCTGTGTGATATAATCTACTGCATAGTCTTTTACAGGGCTTTACATGGGTAATAGGACAATTCCCTTCATCCAACAGCGTAATAATGGAAATTATAGTTCGATAAAATGTTAATGTATTAAACTATGATATATTCATTCACGTTTTCATATAAATTTTGTAAATTCAACGGATGAATGCTTCATGTTTACCATCAATTTGCAAAAAACAACAAAAACAAAAGCAACAGCAAAAAAAAAAAAAAAAATGACACGAGGAACTCCTCAAGAGTGAAAGCAGCTGTTTTCAGAAATTATTTTCCCCATGATATTTTTGATGTTTTGCCCGTTTGCTGGTTTTAATTGCAAAATCCTACGCTCACTTGATTGCATTAAAATTGGCCAAATTTCCCTATCAAATGAAATGGAAATGCAGCTTTTATTTTGTCCTTTCAGTGAGATCTCTAAAGCGAGACAGATTTGTACAATGTGTGTACATTATTGGAAATCATAGAGGCTGGTGAAAAAGAAATAAATAAAAAGAGTTGGAAATTACTGTTTGGAGACCTTTTGCAGTGACTGGTCCTAAATTGCATATTAATCAGTTTCTCTACCCTGTGACTGTTTGCTGCAGCGACTCTAGGCTTCTTTGCACCAACGGATGAAGGATGGCCGGAATACATGCGGGTCAACCCGATTCTCTACTGGAGCTACCACGACGTTTGGCGATTCATACGTGAGCTCTTCGTGCCCTACTGTAGGCTGTATGACAAAGGGTAAGCTATACAATTGTATAGTATGTTTTTGCTAACAGGAATTGTAAAAATTTGAAGAAATTTGTAACCCTTGAGAAATTTGATGAACTCCAAGATGTATTAAATTTCACATTCCAGTGCCCCTATTTTCATATTTTTGAAGTCAAGATGGAGTGATAAAAGACAGCAGAGATTGTAAAATGCACATTTTGTGCAACAAGTAATCAAATCTTGTGTTGCAACCATTAGATTTATTGATTGCTAAACAGGCAAACACTATCGCAATAATTCTTGTGTATACTGCAGTTTTCACCTTTTTCCTCTAAGGGCGGACATGTTCAAGGTTTTGTTTTTGATTGATATTGATTTTTTTACTGTAAGCCTTGTAATTTACAGTTGTATGTGATTGCTTATTCCTAGAAATTAAATTTTATGTGAAATGGTAAATCAGAAATAACAGCAAAATAAAATAAAAAAACCCCCCAGGAAATCCTAAACTATGAAGAAAGCTTTGCAAATCATGCTTCTTGAAAATGTGGAAATGTTTTCAAGAATGAAAGATTATACAGACTTGGGTCGTGGAAGAGTATGCTGCAAGCTACATTCACACAAGTATTAGAAAATCTCAAGTGGAGTGTACAAGAGCATGTTTTGGTCACTTGTGTGGTCAAGTATTGGAAGAGTTTGTTTGCAAAAACCGATAAGTCCATATTTGTCAAATGAAGATATTTGCGATTAAAGGTCAAGAAAAATAAAGAGAATAATAAGAAAATTTTTGCTTCTTTTGACCATAACTTCAAAAATATACCTTTATATGTAGTGACCAATATATCATTTAAAAGGTATTATTTTGTACTTTATGACAGAGAATGTACTTCCAAATCTTCAAAAATGGACTTATCGGTTTTTGCAAACAAACTCTTCATTTCCAAACTGAACCAAATTTTTAAATGCTTTGACTGTCTGCTTCTCTGGGAGGGATTTATTACATCCCCTTCTTTGTATTGATTGATAGTTTCCATTTTATTCTCTCTTCTCTTTTATTTATTTATTTTTGTTTAATTTCCAAACATTTTTGTAGTTAGATATTGAGAGTTTTTGACTTTTAGATTTGCCAACAAAGTAAATAGAGGAGAACCTTGTAAACCATGACAATTACCCCTTTTTATAAAAGGGTTCTCACTGTATCAGGGTAAAAAAACAACAACATCAAAATGTTCAGAGTTGGGATGTGTAAACTTGCCTTGTTATCAGAGGTTTTTGTCGTATGATATCTCTTTGTAATGTGAGTTTACTGCATGGATACAAATGAAGAGTTTCATCCCAAAATGAGGTAAGTGCCATTTTGAAACATTTTAAAGTAAGTCCATCTCCCTAAGATAGAGCAAAGTAAAAACCTTTCTAGTGATACCTCGCTTGTTACAACATGGAACATTACTGAAGTTGTGATTAGAATATCCCATATTTTCACATAACAAGTGTATTTACTTCACTGTTTAAAAAAAAAAAAAAAATCAGCTTTCAATCACAAATATATCTTAACAAGAATGGACTGCTTGTTTTGTGATAAAACTCCCCGTATACACTGTGTTCTTTTTTTCTCTCTCTTGTACTGCATAGATATACATCACTGGGCAGTATATCTACCACCTCGCCCAACCCCACCCTCATGTACACCACCAACCGGGGGGAGATCAAGTACCATCCCGCCTACAAGCTGGAGGAAGGGGACAAGGAAAGGTCGGGGAGGATTCCCTTTTCCCCCAAGTGATGGGGATGGGGTGGGGGTGGGGTTAACTGCTCCAATTTTGTGTCGCGCTGCTCGAGAGGGATCCTTCTTTCGACTCCCTCACACATCTCTCCTTCAATTTGCCAGCATTGATTTCCATTCTGTGGTTACCTCTTATAAAAACGGCCTGGGCCCTGTTTTATAAAGCTGTTTGTAAAGTTATGAACGACTTTACTGGTGATCAGAGGGGCATTTCATGAAGGAACTTGTCGGATAAGATGTCCGACAAGTCAATTATATCCGACAAGTTCAGAGAAATCAGCCAATCAGATTAAAGAATTTCTCAAAACTTGTTAGATATAATTGACTTGTCAGATATTTTATCCGACAAGTTCCTTCATGAAATGCCCCCCAGTTCTGATGTGCTATACTTATCAGAATTTCAATAATTTAGCACAAAAACTGATCACCAGTCGTTCTTAAGTCATTCATAACTTTATGAACAGCTTTATGAAAGTCCCCCCCCCCCCCCCCCAGTTGAGTGCATTCAAAGTGCAATTATGACTTTGATGAATAGCGTGAAAAAAAAAGACAGTGAAGAGGATGGTAGAAGTTTCATCAAACTCGGACATAAACCAAACATGCAGATAAGGAATAGCGTGAAAAAAAAAGACAGTGAAGAGGATGGTAGAAGTTTCATCAAACTCGGGACATAAACCAAACATGCAGATAAGGAAAAGTGGCTCTGTCATCGCATCAAGACTCCAAATTAGATGCTACACAACAGTATTTAAACAAAATCATGTTTTGGGCAGTAACCACAAACAGCAGCTGTAGAGCGCAGTTCTTGCATCAGATGGGTGCAGTAGTCTTTACAGGAGTGGTTCTAAAGTGATGTGAAACAAAAGCTTGCAGGGATCATCCCATTTTGACTTGAGAAATATTTGCTAGATAATGGTGTTCAGCAGATGGGTCGGCTGCTGCAAATGGGCCAGGAAAGAAATATGATTAACAACAACAACAAGAATGCAACTGATTGACAAATTGCCCTAAATCGATGTAAATAAGCACTGAATTGATCAGTGTTTTAGTAGTAGCCATGATAAAAATCATGGGGGTACATGCTCGATTTCATGAATTTGAATATTACAAGAAGAATGCTTATGAAAAAAAAATATACAGGGAAACTCCACTAAAACGTGAATTGCAGTCTATGTTAATTTTGCGGTCCCAATCGAATTGTCCATTACTGAATATAGCTGGCCTCTTTTTTTTTCTTTAATAGTATGTTTACAGTGAGGTACTGATGGTAATGAGGGAAAATTGGTTACTCCTGCGACATTACTTTTAGTATGTAGCAGGATTTCCCTGTGCTAGGAATGAATTGGAAATGTTTAAAATGGAATCAATTGATGAAGAACAATCGGCAGATTAGGCTGATTTACCGTAAATCTAATATATTTAGACGTAAGGATATTTCTTATATTTATGATGATGCTCTAACACATAGAAGAATTCACATATCTTTACTGTGCGCCTTTCTTTAAAGGGGCATTCCGGACGATTTTCATAATTTGACATCATGTAGTACGTAAATCAACAGCTCCATGTATAGATTCGTGGAATTTATTGTGGTCCTTGAGCAGAGAAACCAATAAATTGAAAATCTTAAACAAATTACACTGAACAGTGTTGATGACATCAGAGCCTCATATATTTCAGAAATGTAGCAGTGGAATTCCATTACAATACCGCTTGCTCAACAAGTTCACCTGTGAAAAATCTATGCATGCCTTCTTCTTTTGTTCTGCTTCCTCGAGCCCGAACTCATGCATTCTTATGGTGAGGCTGTCATGTCATCATCCTTGTTCATTGCAATTTGTTGTAAATTTTGAAAACATTCTCATTCCTTATCCCAATCACTATAAATTCTGAAACTCTGTATTCAGTTTGACTAATTTATAGTTGTTCAAATGTAAAAGTCTGAAAATCATCCGGAGGTCCCCTTTAAACTTGGAGTCCTGATGATTTGCATTTAGTAGTTGATGATGCGTTGGGCAACCCTAGTGCAAACAGATTTGGTTCTCTGGAATAGCCAGAAAATGAATTAACCTGAAGCTAAAATGGTCTATTTTATGTCACCAAGATCTTCTAGTTTTATTATCAACAATCCAATGCACAAATATTTGAGAATGAAATCCTGTGATATCAAAAGAAGTGTCTTAGAACAAGTTTCTTTTCATCAGAAGTCTATTGTGGTGAAGTCTTTTTTGAGGTTTGCAACTTTGTGTAAAGTTATTAATGTACATGTATTTTTCTTTTTTGTTACGTCCAATGTGTTCAAACGCTGGCTGATTACTGTGATGGTAGTAGAATATAAAATGTTCACGTACACATATTATGTATTTGGGCCTCAGTGTAGACATTCCCATTACAGTGAAACTGTAAGTTCATATTCAGGTTGACCTTATCTACAAGAGAAAATCAATACAATGCACAAAAGTATATTGAAAGTTTCATTGAAATTGAACTATACATGTAATTTCTAGCATCTTGCCTGAGTACAAAAGAGAAGGGGGAAAAAAAAAAAGAATTACTGTGCACTCCGGTTATAACAAACACGGTTATAATGAAATAAATATTCAGGCAGCAACATTATCCTCTCTGTTTTTTATTTTTAATTTGTTTGGTTATAACAAAATTTCACTATAACAATAGAAAACTGCCGGTCCGGAGGATTTCGTTATAACAGCAGTCCTCTGTACTCACAATCACATATGCAAATTAGTGGAGGCAGTGATGCATATTCATGAGATTGTCATTAGTGTCCTTTTTTGTTTGAAGAAACTGGCATACCTGAAGAGTTCATTATTTTTGTTCTTATCATCGATTTCAATGAAAATTTCATTCTTCTGTTTCTTTGATGTACTCTCTCTGTAAATTAATGTTGTGGTTCAAACTGCATTAATAAATGTGTCAACTGATGGTGATATGATACTGACTTTGTATGTGTGAAGTCGACAATTATGCAATACAGGAATGTGCTTGTCATGCATTAAAGAGCCATTCACACTGTACAATTTAGGTAGCACTATTGAATTTGTAAAGATAATATGAAAATGTATCTATATTATGGTTATTATAGTGAAGAAGAAATGCACTCTGGTTCAATAAAATGTTCACATTTATTTTGTGACTCTACTGAGAACAGTGCACTCTAGTTTTTTTGTTTTGTTACGATTGTGTTTGTCATTTATCAGCTTTGGTAAGTTATTTCACCTGACGTAATATAATGTATATTATGTATGTATGGAGAGATATAGGGAATATAGAGAGAGATAGAAAAGAGAAAAATTGAAATTCAATCTCATTCTTGAATATGCCTTTTTTTTTTTCGTGCACACCCTTCATGGTTTCACTTGTATCATTATGATAATGGTCATGATATTACTACTATTTCGACTACTACAACATTTGTACTATTACTGTACTACTATTACTACTACCACTACAACTGTACTATTACTGCTACTTTTGATACCACCAATAATAATGATTACAATGATAATAATGACATGGCATTAGTGGTTTTCATTTTGTTATTATCATTATCATCATGACAATTAACATAGGCCCTAAATGCTGAAATTATCATCATACTGTGAAAGATATGCAAGTGTAAAGAAGTCTATCTCGCATTACAATTAATTATTTGTTGCACCGACCAAACTTAAGGCTCTAAAAATAGATGCTGAGTAGTTCTAAGTAATCAATGCGAAACAACCTACGTGCCAGTCCAAATACTATTCATTAGATTAATTACTTATTCAAATTCACGAAATTCTTCCGTCGAGATGTTTTCATTGCAACTGATTGACAAATTGTATATATATATATATATATATATATATATATATATATATATATATATATATATATATATATATATATATTATGTATACACACACACACACACACACACATATATATTTTGTGAACATCATTGGTGGTTATGGGGTTTAGAATAAGGGGATAGATGCAAACATGGGTAATGTACGGGAGTCGTTGGTGATCCATGATCTGACCTATCGCATAGGGTAAACAAGACCTCGATCTTAAATAATCAGTGCTAACCCTCGGAGTAAACAGGGGTGATCCCATATCAAAGGGTCCGACCTACAGCTTCGTACAGCAAGCAGTGTTTCATAGGCACAGGAGCCGTTCCCCGTGGAGGTACCAAGACGGTAAGTTGAAATAAAACTAATTTCTAATTAGCACATATATGTAATGTAATTCTTGGAGTTTTACCTTTCAGTTTTTATTTTTTTTTTCTATACGCACTGTTTGTACACAAACTTACTCGATGCATTTGTATCGTGTATTCACTATTGAGGCTTCTTTTAATATCAAGTGCAAAGCAAAGCAGTTCACATTTGAGTACATGATTTCATCTTCGCATGAGATTGTATGTCTTTCTGTGGTTGCTACTGGTAACTATATGAAGAGTTTGTTCGCAAAAACCGATAAGTCCATTTTTGAAGATTTTGAAGTACGGTCTCTGTCATAAAGTACAAAATAATACCTTTTAAATGATATATTGGTCACATATAAAGGTATACTTTTGAAGTTATGGTCAAAAGAAGCATTTTTTTTTCTTTATTTTTCTTGACCTTTAATTGCAAATATCTCCATTTGGCAAATATGGACTTATCGGTTTTTGCGAACAAACTCTTCATATATACGTAAACAGTAACTATTAACAACATGATTTATTTTGTAGTTGATATGACTTATACAGTGGGATTCCCTTATTGATTTACAAGTGATAATGCTTATCATCTCTTTCCTTCTCTTTCTCTGCTACCCACACTTTCCTCTCCTTCTCTATCTCTCTATCTATATAAATGTAAAATTTCATGTGTTCACGTGAATGAAGAAATATCAAAGATGCATCAAAGAAAATAGAAAACAAGCTAAACATATTAAAACCACGTCAGCCAGAGGAGCATAAACAGCTGATCTTAAATGTAGGTGGACTATCCATATGAAACATAAAATATGATTTTGTAAGAATCAACATAGGAAAGAAAAAGAGTGAGAGAGATGGGGTGGGGGTAGGTGAACAAAGGAAAGCAGGGAGGGAGATAATCAATGAACAAAGATGCGTCAAAATATAATACTATAATACCAATGCCTATGCATGCAGGTAATAGTTCTGTTACTATACCTTATAGGCAAAAATCTCTAATGAAATGTCGGGGTACTTGTATGTATCATTACGTGGTGGCAATACGCGAAAGGAACACGTCATCAATGGCAATTTTAGATCATGGGATGTACATAGTACCTATATGTAAACTTATGTGTGTCTGCCTTTTTCGTGCACGACATTCTTAAGGTAGTTAAGGCTTACAATTAACTTGCCTTCTTACTTTGTAAATGAGAAGACAAGCACTAGTGCACTTTATTTTACAAAAATTTCAGAATATTTACATTCCATTGAAACTGGTACATCCCTTCATTAGAATTATAAGATCCAATACCAAATCGTTGCATGATAAAAAAAAACAACTAAATTTTTCTATAAGTAAGAGCGACGGCATGCTAATAATATAATGTATCTGTTCATTGCTTGACAAAGTGATTTTGTCAAGGGTGAGATAGAGGGACTATTTCAAGCACACCTAATAATTTCCGAATCGGCTATCTTCGCTTGTGGAGAACGTAAAGGACAGCACAGGGGGTTAATATTTGCCAGATTTGTCTCTCGAGCTATTGTGACTTTGCCAGATAACTCGCGATACATTCTGACTCAATGGAACTAAAATAACCTTTGACCGCACCCCTGGAAACACTGTACGTGACCAGGTTGGAGTAGGGACAATCAAATAAATATCCAGGCGTCATCTGTACAATAAAATTACACGTGAAATAGGGATAAGAACTATCTGATATACCGACCCAAAAAGTGCACATTTTCTCAAATTTCAGAATTCTCACTTTCCCGCCATTAATGTGTATATACTGTAAGACTGCATGCGCTACGTTTTGAGCCAAGACACTTTTTTTTTTTCAGTGACTCTGCAAAATCAAACTAAAAGAATTAGACTTATACACCGTACCAAATTATACACAAAATGCACCGTTTGGGGGGCAGGACCGAATGTGCCTGAAGCTGTAAACTGCGAAATGATCGTCACAGGTTTCGACATGAACAGCTTCCTGTGAGCAGCACTTTATGGATGTTTTGCGTCGGTCAGCAGTAGCCCTTCGAGTTGTGCAATGCTGCATTGTGTTTAGTTTGCCTAAGGCCATGGACACAAGATAGAACAGGGGCAACTGATCAAAAAGTAAGCTTCATCAAAATCGGATTTCAAGTCAGAAAGCTGAGGACGGAAAAGAATAGAAGTCAGTTTTCACAATATTCAATCTAGCCTTGTCACATTGACGAGGGAGACAACGTGAATTAATAACGTGCTGAAACTTTGCCAGTGTGAAAAAAAAAAATGTTCAGGACAAGCCGTTGATTAGGTGACTTTAAACACTAAAACACGCCTCGGCACCGAGGTGACATTCTTCTCCGCGATGTATGCATGTTAAATAATAAGGTCTTCTTTATCCAGGGTAGCCTCTTCAGTGTTGCCACTGCTCTACCAGAGGGCCCTGCCATTATTATTACCCCAGCGTTGCCAAGTACCCATTTATACACCTGGGTCAAGAGGGACATTGTGGGTAAACCATCTTGTCCAAGGACGTAAACACTGGGCGGGAATCGAACTCGGGTCCTCCGATTTAGTCCATGGGCCAGGCCAGATATTGGTACCATCTGGGGTGGTAAAACCTTTTTGGTGTCATTTTGTTTGTCGGGCATAGATATGCTTATCAAGCTATGATAGCATTTCCAAATGAGTAGCTTAGTCCTAATAAATGAATTTTTAACCCGTTTGGTTTCGCTGTTATATCCCTTTACTTCTGAATCGAAGCTAACCGCTATAGAAAGAAGAGCACTGTCTTCTGTATGTCCACAGGTGTTCTGTTGTAAACGCGGTGCGCTTAGTCTTTATTCAAGGCAGCGAAGAGAATAGCAAAGGGTTATGATGTCCACAGCGCTTAGTCTTTATTCAAGACGGCGAAGGGAATATCCACAGCTAATGATACAGTGTATATCCCTTTATCTAAAAAGCAAAAAACAAACAAACAAACAAACAAACAAACAAACAACTCCTAGTGGATTTTGCCGTATTTTTCAATTATTCATCATTTTCCGGTGAAAACGCTACGGTGAAAACGCTAATGCCACGCCACTGTCGCTTTATTTCCCTCCAACAATGAAAGATATTTGGCATTGGTCGGGTTGATGGCTGAAATCTATGACTAAGCTACTACTCTGGAAATGCTATTATAGCAAAATAATATTCCTTAGATATATGCCATTTCAAAATGCACAACTAGAACTTGCCACCTCAGGTGGTACCAGTAACCCATTTTTCGGGTCTTGGCCCATGGACTAATTGTGTGACAATTGTTTCCGAGTCTGTGTGTGTGTGTATGTGTGTGTGTGTGTTTGTCTGATTAACAACAATATCAATTCTGGTAAACACTGCAAAAAAAAAACCACACAACAACAACAACAAAACAAAACAATGTACCGTTATCATATCTAAAGTTACTAATAAAAGGAATTATCTATGCTGTTTTTATACTACCCTCTCAACAAATACATCAGTTTTAAACAAAAATCACTCTGCTCATTTGCAATAGTATTTATTATTACGTATTGTAGTGTACTGGTTCATTGTTTGATGGAAATAAAGCTACATTGGCGTGGCATTAGTGTTTTCACCTCAGCGTTTTCACCGGAAAGTGATGAATAATAAAAAGTACGGCAAAATCCACGAGGAATTGCTTTTTTGTTTGTTTTTTTTTTAGATAAAGTGAAATACACTGTATCATAGGCTTTGGATATTCCCTTCGCCGTCTTGAATAACGACTAAACGCATCGCGTTTAGCTCTGGACAGCATCATCCTTTGGATATTCCCTTCGCCGCCTTGAATAAATACTAAGCGCACGGCGTTTACAACAGAACACCTGTGGACATACCATGAGCTCCATGGACATAC
This sequence comes from Diadema setosum, assembly GCF_964275005.1. NCBI lineage: Eukaryota > Metazoa > Echinodermata > Echinoidea > Diadematoida > Diadematidae > Diadema > Diadema setosum. Next base: position 20,793,799 of record NC_092696.1, on the reverse strand, counting down.
AGAAGATCGTGCTCTTGTTTCTATAGCGGTTAGCCTCGATTCAGAAGTATAGGGATATAAAAACGAGACCAAATTGGTTAAAAATTCATTTATTAGGACTAAGCTACTCATTTAGAAATGCTATCATAGCTTGATAAGCATATATATGCCCAACAAACAAAATGACACCAAAAAGGTATTGCCACCTGAGATGGTACCAATAACCAATTTTTTGCCTCTTGGCCCATGGACTAATTAGGAGTCGGGAGTCTTATCCACTATGCCACAGCGCCCCCACAGATATTCCTTTCATCTTTGTGTGTTTCTATTGACTATTCTTGTATTTACATTCAGTATACTTTACTCTAAAATTTTAAAGTAAACTTTCCTTAAAAACATAGAGAATTCATTGTAGAGAATATTCTTGGTTCAGAGGACCATACGTGCCTGGGTTGTGGAACTGGTCCAGCAGGACAGCAGCGTTTTTCCTGTGAAAAATTAGTCGAGTGTATTCAAAACCGAAGACCATTAATTAAAGATTTTCTTTCCCTGTATTTTCATCCTTCCTCTTTTTCCTCTCTCTTTCTTCTTCCTTTATTCATTTGCTTTGCCCTCAGCTGTTCTTTCTTTTTACATTGTCTGGGACAGGAGATATATATCTGAAGGGACTAACTGACTCTGGACACGCCTAGCAATCTTGATAATCATGGTTGGTCTCAACGCGCTCGTTGCCACGGCAACCATTCTCCTGGTGGTAGCCGCATCACCGTCGACGGGGGAGTTTGTCTTTGAGGACATCTTTAACGACCCTGAGCGGGACAGTCTTCTCCACGACACCTTCCCGGAAGGGTTCATCTGGGGAGCCTCCACTGCTGCCTACCAGATCGAGGGGGCGTGGGATGAGGAAGGAAAAGGTAGGCGGCATTAAATTTTGGATTACTTGAAACACAGAAAGAATAAACGAGAGCAATTACCATAATGATAAATACAGTGCTGGTATGATATTGACTAATTTAGAGGTGATATAATACGATGGTGAAGAGGATAATAATGATTATACCAATACTTCTAAATCTACTCTACCACCATGACTACTACTACTACTACTACTACTACTACTATTACTACCTCGGCTACTACTTCGAAAGTTTTGCATTATCATTTATGAAACTGACAAATTTTTAGACAAGAAAAGTGCCTTTATATTTCGTTTTGGTCTTTACATAATTGATTAATTATTTGTTACAGTGGGCACGGGGGGGGGGGGCAAAAACTCGTTTCCCCCCCCCCAAAAAAAATGTTATTATTACTATTATTTTTTTTTTTTGGGGGGGGGGGGAACAAGTGCCACCCCTGCCCCCCCCCCCCGCTTCCGGCGCCCTTGCTACCACGTCTACTACTACGACGACTACTACTACTACTTTTGTTACTTCTACTACTACACTACAATTTCCCACAAAAATAATCATGCCAATCATCGTATCATTATGATAACGATAACGATAACGATAACGACAATGGTGATTTGATTTATTTGATATTTCTTGATAACATTTTACCCCTTATGTGGGTGATATTGCTCATACATCATTACCAAGGAGACTTCTGCCGTATAGGTGGCACCAAAGAAAATAAAAGTTTTGATCAGAACGTAACGGAATATAAACATGGATATGTTCAAATAAGAAATAGGAATAAGGAGAAGTACAGGGAACAAATATAATGGTTATACCTAACTTCTATAATGCTCACACAGCACACAACACAAAAATCCAAACTGATGAGTAAGAGTTAGAGCCTTACTACATAGTCTCTGTAATTATTGTTGACTTGAGGTCCAAACGTGTGGGACGTCTTCACTCACATCCCTGGGAAGACTCACCAAGATCAGACTGGGGACGTGGCCTGCGACAGCTACCACAACTACCAGCGAGACATCGAGATGCTACAGGAACTCGGTCTGACCCACTACCGGTTCTCCCTCTCTTGGGCTCGACTCTTCCCGACTGGATTCACGCTTCAGGTACAATATTTGATTATTTGTCTGTTTGTTTCATTGTCTGTTTATTTATTTGTTTGTTCCCATTTAAAGAAACATTATAATTATCCCAATGTATGCAAAAGAATAATATAATAGCACATCGACCAACATATTTAGACAAAGTTACGGATAGAAGTACAAACATATACGCATTATGCCCCCTTTACACCGGAGGAAGTTTCCGCTATGCCACTGAAAATTAGGATGAATGGTCCTGATTCAGCTGTATTCATAATTTGAGTGAATGGTTGAGACTGAGCTAACTATGGATGACAATACATAATTTCGTATTCATGTTTCAGTATTGATCGATCTCCTTCATATTCTGACGAACGTGAATCTCTTTTCTTGTTTGCGCTCATAATAGTTCAAAGCTATAGGTGTGTTCTCGAAAACTACTAAATGTGGGTTTCCTATTAACGTTTATTAGTGCATGTAGGCCCTACTAAGAATGATGTATTGTTCAATCATTTAGTTTATTTCGTTAATGACTTGTTACACGTATCTATCTCTATTGCCAGGCATTCATTCACTCATAATTTCTTTTTTATTTGGAAATGTGTGTGTGTGTGTGTGTGTGTGTGTGTGTGTGTATGTGTGTGTTTAGGCCTTTGATTGAGATCACTGTGGCAACATTGGCTGTACTGATGACTGACTCTATGGCCCGAATTCACGAAGGTGGTACAAACAAAACCATGGTTTAAACCATGGACAAAAACCATGGAGTGCCAAGTGTTGCATGGAATATTTCGTCACGAAATCAGTCATTTCGTCGATGAAATTATTATTTTGTAACAAAATGATAACATTTTGTAACTAAATGAACATTTCGTCCACGGAATGATAATTTCGTTAACGAAACCTGTCATTTTATCGACGAAATGACCAATTTCGTAACGAAATATTCCGTGCGACACTTGGCGCTCCATGGTTTTTGTCCATGGTTTAAACCATGGTTTTGTTTGTACCACCTTCGTGAATTCGGGCCATTATGGTTTACCACATGTCGACAGCGCATCTTCTATAATTCGATTTTTTCTGTTTAGTTTTGTTTTGCTTATTTTTTTTTCATGCAACGATAACAAAAAGATGTTCGATGAGCTATAACTAACATGGCACGAATTGTTTTCCCCACTCGATCTTCAGGCGAACGAGGCCGCCGTGAAATACTACCACGCCGTGATCGACGGTCTCCTAGCCGCCGGCATCCAGCCTGCCGTCACCCTCTACCACTTCGACCTCCCGCACGTAATGGAGGAGATCGGCGGTTGGGAGAACGAGATGATGGCCCTCTACTTCCAGGCCTACGCCGACTTCTGCTTCAACGAATTCGGTGACAAGGTGATCAGACTCGGAGAAAGACCATGTCGAGCTTGATCAGTCATGATTTTTTTTTTTTTTTTGCATGTCCCTCAATATCAAGGACAAAAAAAAAAGACAAACGAAATTCCAATTAAAGTGTCCAGTCAGCTCACAGAAGAAGAAAAAAAATGTTTCACCATCAATTCGGCAAATATGTGACTGGTTGTACATGACGTCCGTGTTATACTAAAAGATTGTCTTGGTGACTGCGTAGTCCTGTTTTTGTCACAGTCATAGTTTTGACAGAGTTGCGTCAATATACTGAATATACTACGCAGTCGACTTAAACAGTCTATAATTACTTAAAGCATGAGGTAGATTCGATTATCATTCTGCATACAAGCGCACACGCATACTTTTTTTTTTCATGTAAAAAGCGTGTGATGTGATCATGTTGTAATATTGACAGGTTCTTATTGACCATGTTAAGAGAACATAAAAATCCTTCAAATTATTCAAGAACAAGAAATTAAGATAACAACATGCAAAACAGGAACTTATTCACTGTGCACTCGTCGTCGCTATGTCGGGTGGGCCTGGGCGGGCTTTCGGACTGCCAAGAGTTATTTTGTCCTATTTTCCCTTGCATGCACGACCCTTTATTGTATCTTTGCTAGTAAGGAGTTACTTGAATATTTGAAAAAGAAAACATGAAAAAACACAGATAAGTGTTTGAATTGTTTGTACCAAAGAAATGGCTTTGTGTTGAAGTACTAATTATGTATTTCATCCATCCTCTGTATAATTATGTTGCTTCGAGAAATCAATAAATTCTATCATTTGAAAAAAAAAAAAAAACCAGCAACATGCAAAACAGGAATGTACAAGCGTTCTGTCATAGCTTTCGTTTATTTGTAAAACATCCCATTTCGTAATACAAGTGTGAAGAGTTTGTTTGCAAAAACCGATAAGTCCATATTTGCCAAATGGAGATATTTGCGATTAAAGGTCAAGAAAAATAAAGAGAATAATAAGAACATTTTTGCTTCTTTTGACCATAACTTCAAAAATATACCTTTATATGTAGTGACCAATATATCATTTAAAAGGTATTATTTTGTACGTTATGACGGAGGTCGTACTTCAAAATCTTCAAAAATGGACTTATCGGTTTTTGCAAACAAACCCTTCAAGTGTAGTGCGATGGCAGACCACCTATAATATTTATGCCAAAAATAACAACTTCATCTTTTTATAATGTAAGTTGTTCAAATCCCTGGACACTTCTAAGAATCAGATGACCAAAATTTCATTTCCAAATTTATGTTGTTGTTTTTGTTCTTTAACAGGTCAAACTCTGGTTTACCATCAACGAACCAAAGGTCATTGCCATCCAAGGCTATGAGGCGGGGATTTTCGCTCCGGGAAAAACTCGTCCCGGCTACGGGACTTACCGCGCCGTGCACACTATGATCAAGGCGCATGCGCGAGCCTGGCATACCTACGACCAGAAGTATCGCCCCCAGCAGGGCGGGAAAATCTCCATCGTGTTCAACTCTTTCTGGTCAGAGCCAGCCGATCCAAATAGCGCCGCCGACAGGGCCGCGGCAGACAGGATGCGGATGTTTGAGCTCGGCTCTGTTGCCAACCCCATCTTCGGAAATGGTAGGCGGGACTAGTCATATGAACTAAATGACGAACACAGCATGTCCACACTAGCAACGCTTGCTCACAAAACGTAGGCTACGGTCACAACCCCCAAAATCAGCCTGCTCGGCGACCGGTCGGCGAGTTTTTAGCCAAGACCGGTCGCACAACGACCGGTGACCGACCGGTGACCGACCAGGCGCCACTGATTTTTGGGGGCATCGGTCGGTCGCCACTGAAGTTTTAGCGCGGAGTTAAAATTTCAGCGGTGACCGACCAGTTTTCACTCGCTGCCCAAAATACGCTCGGTGTCCGAGCGGGAACCGCCCAGGCACTGACCTAATCGAGCGGTCGCTGCCGAGCGATTTAGGGAACAAAAATAATAGAGACAAAAATGACAACAGCACAGAAGAAAACCAAGAGAATAGATCGAGCGGTCGCCGTCGGGTGATTTAGGGACTAAAAATGTTAAGAGGAAAATGACAGAAGCACTGAAGGAAACCAGGGACGAGATGGAGAAGATAATCTAGCGCAATGTGGAAGAAGCAGGGGGAGGGATAAGAGGCAAGGAAACCCCACCAACATATCAGCATCTCAACATCTCGGCAACCAACATAAGGGACATGGAAGTCAGAGGCAACCACTTTGGGGCAAAAGAGATGAAAGCTAAAAGTTAGTGTTGATATGTTGACGTAGTAAAATATGGTTTGGTTACCTTATCATTCATTTAAGGCCTATTGATTGAAGAAGAAATGAATGACAAGAGATGGGGAAAATCAAAATGTAAAATTAGATAGGAGTAGAAAAATACTGTAAAATATAAAAGATATTTTGGAGATTTGTTGAAGATATTCTGGAAAATTCTGATCTATTCTAATTTTTGTTCCATCTTGGGTGTTCCTCCCTTTTGTTTTATTTCCTAATTTCTAGTCATCTGTGGTATCACATAGCTGAGGTTCGTTAGTTGATAATTTAACTCTTAGATCTTTTGCCTCGAGTTTTATCTTAATTGATTAATCAATTAACACATCACAAATCACATAGGTACATTAATAAACACAGGTAGCTCGTGAGAAATTTCCGGCAGAGACCGGCGAGTGGCCGTCGGTACGCCTACGGGTCACCGGTAGATGACCTATCGATCACCCGTCGGTCGCTGAGAGATTTCGTAAAAATCTGCCGGTGACCGGTGGGAGATCGTCCAGTTGCCGATGGGGCATCGCTCGGTGACTGCTCGGACTCTGCGCGTTGCAGATCCCCATATTTCGCCAAAATTTTTTCTGAAAATCGATCGGTGACCGACGGGAAATCGACAGGGCACTGCTCGGCCATCGCTAGGGTTTTACAGCTTGCTCAGCATCTCCAAAAACTGCTGGGCGGTGCCAAAATTTCAGCAGCGACCGAGCAGGCTACAAATCGGTCGGTCGCCGCTCTGAGTTGTGACCGTAGCCATAAGGCAGTATATTTGGTCCGCAAGGATCTGGGGCGCTGTGGTAGGCTTTTGTTAAACAACAGATAAAGCTTTTGACTTTCAAACAAGAGGTTCGGAGTTCGAGTCCAAGCTCAGTGTTTACGTCCTAGGACATGATATTTTTACCGACCATAAGAAGACCATATATGAAGATAGCACTGACAATTTACCCACTGTAAATAAGATTTCGATGATGATGATGATGATGATGATAATAATAATAATGATTACAATGATACCAATAATGAAAGTAACAATAACAATAATGACGTTGATACTATTATGATTACTGTCACTGATCTCATTTTGTTTGGATGATTATCTTTTTATTCTTTTTGTACACTATGTATTGTCGTCATTACCATTTTTCTTTAAATCATAATTGCTGGTTTTATGAATATTGCTATCACATTGACAGGCGATTACCCGGATGTAGTGAAGCAAGCCGTTGCTAACCTCAGCGCCCTCCAGGAACTGACGGTATCTCGTCTGCCCGTATTCACGGAGCAAGAGAAGCTACTCATCAAGGGAACAGCAGACTTTTTCGGGCTCAACCACTATTCGACCAGGTAACCAAACTCTCCAGTTGAAATAATTATACCAGTTATGATAATGGCCACATTTACTAAGGCTTGATAATCTACACAATTAGAGTAAACATAATTGCGCTTGCAGATGATAACCACAGAAACAAAGAACAGTTGACTACTACTGATTCAATAAATCATCACAAATACAAAGAACAATGTCATTATCATAACAGTTATCGACGTCAACAATAATAAGAGAAATGATAGCAAAGTTTGATTGCTTATATTATGACGAGGTAATGATGATACAGTTTGAATGGCATTTCCAAGCGTTTTCGAAAAAAAATATATAATATTTGTAGTTTTATGGTAATTAGGTTTCTGACGAGTAGGCCGGAGTACGAGAGGTGCACTGCCATGATTGACTATGTCTTTATACCATTAGAAAATAAATGCCAGATGACAGGAGACATATCGATGAATATGCTGGATATTATTGACAGTAACCGATTTTTGCCGACATTTTGTTTAGAGTTTGTTTGCAGTCCAACATATCTGCCACAATTTGACGGTGAAGGTGATATCTCAAGAATATACAATTTTGCTCTCTTGGCTGATATAATATGAAGAAAAAAAAAACTGGCTTTTGTGATTGATTTGGTCTATGGTCTATTGTACACAACGTAGTGTTATGGAATGCTCGTCAGGCGACATAGCATTTTGGGGGCTACTCGACAACAAAATAATCATCATTTTGAAATACGTATCATTATGTGCTTAATGCAGATTCATGGAATGCTCGTCAGACGACATATCATTTTGGGGGCTACTCAACAACAAACAAGACAAAGTAATCACTATTTTGAAATACGTATAAGTGTTTAATACAAATTCGTCATGCGATGTTTCCTCATGTTCACGGCAGAAAATTTACTGCACAATTAGGTTATACCTGGGATTTTTCGTTTCTGTTCGATTCCTTTTATTTCTCCTGTTTCGTCTTCCTCCCCTTCCCTTCTTCTCCTTTCTTAACCTCTTGGTTTCTCTGTTCCTCTTTCTTTCCTGTGTCTCTCGTTCTTTTTTGATTTTCTTTTCCTTCTTTATCTTTGCCTCCTTCTTCCCCTTTTCGAAACACTTATTGTTTTAGGTTTGTGGCCCATAAGGAGGCGATCTTTAACCCCGTGCCCACTGTGTTCGACGATATGCAAGCCGAGTTCAGCTCCGATCCTGCCTGGCCCCAGGCTGCTTCAGAGTGGCTCAAAGTAAGCCAATAACAATTTAGTATCTCATCAACATTGATCAGTGAGAATCTATTACTGCTTGACGATAATTCATTCATTTTCGCTCATGCACATCGTCACCACGACGCTTCTCTTTGGGGGGCTGGAAAGTTTGTTTGTTTGTTTGTTTGTTTGTTCGTTGTGGCACGTCATTTCACATCTGTAGGCCTACTCACGGCACCACAAAATGATGAGAACAATGCGATACCTTTACATATCGCGCAAGCTGTTATAAGTATCTTTCCTGCGTTCTTAAGATTTGTTAGATGGACACTAGCTATCAAATAACTCATGTCACATACAAACATATTCAGCCTTGATATTTTTGCGTTCATCTCTCCTCTCTCGGAGCCCTTAATTACAGCTGGGAAATTTGACCCTATAACAGATCAAAAACTAACTAAGAATTGCCTATTCGTCTATATTTAAGTTCAGAAATCTAAACGTGTAAGTACTACGCAATGCAATGTACTTTATTTTGTAAGCAAACTCACGATGGGCCAACAACACATGTTTCCTTAAAATCGTGCTCTCTGATCTATATGTCTCGGTAGTTTGTAGGCACAAACCTTTTTAAGTTGGTTGGAAAGGACTCTGCGTTAAGAACAACAACAACAAGAAAAGACAATAGTAACATGCACCACTGGCGTAAGTATTTACAATTGAATAACACGCGCGTTAAAAATTAACCAGCAGCAGCAGCAGTAACAACAACAACAATAACAACAAAGTGTCCCATAGGCCGTGTACTTGTTGGGAGCAGCTACAGTGGGGGGAATATGAAAGAATTGCTTTGGCATAGACTCCTTTACGACCAACAAGGGTTTGTGTCTGCAAACTAATGGCTTAGCTCGTCAGAGAAAACATGATTGTGGTAGAGCCTAGTAAAATTACAGGAGAACATTTTTTTTTTATTGTAGAAAAAGAAACAATACGAGGCTTTTTTTGTGATCTCTTCAGGTCGTTCCATGGGGCTTTCGGGGCCTCCTCAACTGGGTTAAAGAAAACTACGGTGACGTACCGATCTACGTCACAGAGAACGGCGTCTCGGAGCCCGATGGTCCGATGAACCTGGACGACGAGCTCCGATGCAAATATTACCGTGCTTACCTCAACGAGGCATTGAAAGGTGCCATGACAACCACAATTATATTCCATGCTTTTTTTTTTCAAATATGGAAACGGTAACATATTTTATTATGTTATTGATACTACTGATAAGGGTTGGTGGGGTTAGGTACTTTAGCAAAATGGATAAGATTCTTAACTTTCACACGATTTAATCTTAGTTAAAAGTCCCCCCCCCCCACATCCTTCAGGAGATTTCGTCAAATTGGCTCAAGAAAAGCTTTATCATTGATTGGAGAGAAATGGATTTTTTTTTCCGTTACAAGAAAAAACAGAAATAACCATATTGATGTCAATGGAGCATGTTATCCAATAAACAATCGCTATGACTATGAATTTAGTGGAATCATTCAAAAACAAAAAGTAAACACACTGAAGTAAAACACAAAATAAAGTCAGATTACAAAGAATAATAAAACAACAACAATTAGAACAGACACAATCTATCTTCTGTTGGAGGGTATAGCCATAATGGAAAATCCCGTATTAGTTAAATGCAAGTTGTTGAAATGTTTTCTTTTTTCTTTAGGCATACATGTAAATATGCCATGACATCATATTTTTTAGCTATCATACTTAGAGATTCAAACTTTCATAGATTGACCACCATGTCTTATACTTTTGAAATATTTCATTGTCCATCCTGGCTGGACATCATGTAGAATTTTCTTTTATATTTGATGCATTTTTCATTGAGAAATATGAAAATGAATTGAAAATGAAAATGATAATAATTCTTTACGTGATGCACGCCTGTCTACCTGTAAATGCAAAATACAAATCCTTTCACATATTTCATATCTGTCTCTTTTTTGTCTCCTTTTGTCTCTTCTCTGTTTGTCTGTCTATATGTTTGTCTGTCACCATTCCACAAAAACTTAACGTAGCTTCAAAGGTGGACGGTGTAAACTTGCGCGGCTACTTCGCTTGGACCCTCATGGACAACTTCGAGTGGGCGTCGGGATTCAGCGAACGGTTCGGACTTTACCACGTGGACTTCAACGATCCCGCGCGAACGCGTCGCGCCAAAAAGTCGGCGGCGGCCTTTGCGCAGATCGTGAAGGAAAACGGCTTCCCGGCTTCAGGCACGGAGGGGAAGACAGAACTGTAAAATGTAATCGACGATAATCAATCAAATTGCCTATAGACATCGAAAGAATAATGGTATCGCTATACAGTGCAATAAGGCCACGGTCACCAAAAGGGTAACTCTCTGTTTGGAATGACTGGAATAGCAAAATGATTGATGTATTGGATGCAGTAAATAGAAATATTATTGTTTTAGATAAATTTGATCGATTGATACCCGTACAATTTCATTGACGGTGAAGTGATAAAGAATGAAAAATTAATGTTTTCATTCATTAGCAATGTAATCTCCGAAATCTTATGATCATAATACGTTTTAAAGCGAAACGTGTAGGAGAAAGATGTATGAACCATTCCTTCGCTGACAACTTCATAGGTGTGCAATGGGTGATACTTCATTCACGGAATAAACAATGAGATTATTAACCATTCAATGGACCTGACGTTTACCGTGGTTTATCATTGTGTCACGGAATTCTCCGGATAATTTTGCACATCTATCGGGATAAAAGTACGTAAACCCTCTCACTTACCCGTGCCACCTCTGACACACGAACACACAACGCGTATGCACGCACACACACACACACACACACACACACACACTCGCATACACATACTCCAAAAAAATCGAGTGAAAATAATCACTCTTGAAGGAGTGAATACAAAAAAGAGTGAATTTAGAGTAAAATTGTGATCCAAAATCTTCGAGTGATCCCGAAGGTCACTCCAAAGTGAGTGAAAATGAATATTTTCCCTCAAAATTCACTCCAATTTCACTCTAAATTCACTCTTTTTTGTATTCACTCCTTCAAGAGTGAATGTTTTCACTCGATTTTTTTTTGACAGTACAAATAATTTTTCCAGAAAGGCTTGATTAGATTCCATACAAATATGAATCATAGTTGATTTGCACAATTAGGCACCTTATGTATCACATATAGATTATATTCAAATATGAAATGAAAATGAATAATTAAAATGAAACTAATCTGCTGAACGGCGTAATGATATTTCCGCTGTTCTAGATGGCAAGTAAAAGGACTGCTCAGGTTTACGACAGTTTGTAATGACGTTTGATAGCGAGCTTAAGATCTGCGACGCTAAGACGACGTTAATTAGGGGGAAAATGGTGATCTGCACATATGAGAGACAGCTATTTTCCATCGTCGTGTTAGCATAAGGGTTTGCGCCGCAGATGGAAAACTCGCTTTTTGCTGCCTCGAGAATATAACGAACCTTCCATTCGTGTAAATAATTAGTTATCAACTTGATTAGCAACCAATCCTATTGATATTTATGTACATTTAATGAAATTTCACCTCAGTTATAAGACTCATGGCGAGATTAGAATGAACTCATTTGATACATGTGTAGGCCCTATACTTAGTAAATAACAAATACGTTTTTGGTATTCCTGAAAATAAGATTATGTTGATACATGGAAGCTTGTTGGTTTGTAGGCTCTCTCTTTCTTCTCTCTCTCATCTCTCTCTCTCTCTCTCTCTCTCTCTCTCTCTCTATCAATTTAGAGAATTTTGTTAACGTCCGATTCTCAAGTTAGTTCAGTTTGATTTTATTTCTGCATTTCTAACAGAATTCATAGGACACGTAGAGTGTATTTTGAACAAAAATGTACGTGATAGATTCACAGTATAATAATTACAATAATCTTTGAAGCATTTTGAACAAATACAATGAAATCCTGGAAATGCTCACTTAATTCCAGTTAAAAAGAAAGATGCAGAAGTCTGCCATCTTATACAGGTGCTTGATAGTGATGGCAGCCTCAGAAAGAAAAAAATCATGAAATATATACCTTAAAGGTCCAGTTTACCTTCGGGAGCAGTGATTTCATAAATGTTCAAGATATCACATTTGATGCATATGTGTAGGTCTGTTGTATCATAAAACATCCTACCATATGAAATATTTGCAATGAAACCTAAAATATATGGAGATATCAGGGTTTTTCTCAATAAACCGTAACTGTATACGGTTTAGTCTGGAAACATTTTTATTATAACTATTGTTCACATTTTGTGTATGTAACAACACTTAACATCGATTATACGGATTCAAATTTTGACAGTGGTTGTTTCTATCCCTAACTCACATTTTAGAACTATTTTAGAGCACTAATGCTTTCATCTGCAAATGGTAAATTATGCCTTTAATGTGAAATTCGTATGGTATTGCTCTTTTATTGAAGGTAACTTGTACATGAAGTGGAATTGCACTTAATTGTCCCTCATTTTCATATAAGGGGGCTATTTGCATACAATTCCTGTGATCTTTTTTGGCATTGTGGTCTTTTTTGGCATGGTGGCCTTTTAATTATTGATTGGGTCATCAGATCCACAAGTTCGTATCCTTAACAACGGCAATGGGACGTAGTGTCTTTTAATAATAAATGCATGTAATCATCAACAAGTACCTGTATCAAGCTTTTCATTGAATCTGGGGTTATGACGAGGTTTATAATAGCTTGGTGAAGTGCTCCAAATGATTTTTTTTTTTTTTTTTTATGTGAGGCTTTTTCTTTGAAATTATATGAGGCTACTTCAATGAAACCAAAATTGGGATAGAAATACATAGGATGAAACCCGGCTGTAGCTTAAGGATGAACTCGATATATATAATACGCTTGCAAACATAACACAGAAACAAAACCAATGGATTTCATCGACCGAGCATGAACAACATCAAAATCATCAAAAAAATACTTGCTTTAGGTAGATTGAAAGAGAAAGGGTAGATGAAGAGCAAGAGAAAGAGAAAGACAAATAGGGAAAAGGATATATATATATATATATCCGTTGGGTATATATCCGTCGGGAATATATGGTTTGTTGAGGGCCGAAAAGTACTCAATGCTGTAAAGCAGAGCGAAGCCCTGAAAAAAAGCGGTTACGTGAAAAATATCAAGTACTCCAAACCGAGTGAAGAGGGAAAGAGAAGAAAAAGGAAAAACAGGAGCAGGAATATCACATGGTTTAACCCACCTTACAATGCAGCGACTAAGACAAATGTGGGGGTTAGATTTCTACAGCTCATCAACAAACACTTTCCCAAAGGGCACAAGCTGAACCCAATATTCAATAAGAATACGGTAAAAGTGAGCTACAGCTGCATGAAAAACATGGATGCAGTCATAAAATCCCACAACCAAAGAGTTATCGGAAAATCCAAGTCACATGACACCGATCCCAAACCCAAATGCAACTGCCGCCAAAAAGATCAATGCCCGTTGAGAGGAAGATGCATGGAAACGGCTCTTGTGTATAAAGCAACCGTCAAGCATGACAATGAGGAAAGGTGCTACTACGGACTGGCGGGGGGTACCTTCAAGGACAGATATAGGAACCATGTGTAAGGATTATCAATTGTACCAATTATCTAGCACCGACAAGCCCTCTGTTCAAAAGCAATAACCTCTTAAAGATTTTTGATATATATTCTTACTCCCTTGGGATATTTATGTACCAGTTAACTAAAGACGAATTACCTTATGCTTTCACTCCCATGTTTGTAAAAAATAAAGTTATACATTCCTACCCTACAAGACAGGAAAATTCATTTCACTTTTCTCCCGTGAGAACTGCATTTGCTCTAAAAACAAAAGTACATACAGGTCCAACATTCTGGAATAGCCTTGACTCCGACATTACTGAATCGTTTTCATTGAATTGTTTTAAACGTAAACTAAAAAAATCCCTTGTGCAGGCTTATATCTAATAATACAACATGCAATTTTATTTGAACTCCCTCTTCTTTATCAGATTCGTTGTTTATCATATGTATTCCATGTTTGCCTTTTTTTATTTTTTTTTTTACTGAGTCATTTATGTCAAGGCTATTCCTGAATTAATGAATCATTATGTATCATGTGCGTTTTTGCGCATTCTTACAGTTACGTAACTGTGTCGCTCGGGTGACAAGGAGTCTTGTAAACGCGTTACAGGTGGCTACTTTGTATTTCGCTATGCTTTCGTATATATTATTCCTTTCTTTTGCTCTTTTTGCTCTCTTTTCTTTTACGTCCCTTTCCTTTTCTAGGTTGTTTAAGAAGACCAACACTTTCGTATATACAGGGACCTATACATTACAAGCTTTGCTTTTTAGTAGGTCCCCACATTATTTTTTTTGTAATTTACGACGCTATGTTCAATCTTATGTTCAATCGATCGTATCATGTTTGATGTTTTGAAATGTGGAACAATCAAATCAAATCAAATCAAATCAAATGTGAAATCCATCAAGAACGAGAAATACAAAAACGAAACCCAACTCTCAAAATACATCTGGAGCCTGAAAGACAAACGCGCAAACTTCACACTGACATGGGACATCCACAAAAAGTCAAACTTAACTCTAAGAAGGAGTGGCATGTGCAACCTCTGCCTCGATGAGAAGGCCATCATCATCAGAAACAAAAAAAGCACTCAACAAAAGGTCCGAACTTATATCCAAATGCAGACACCGGAAAAGAAAAACCATCCATGCGTCAAACCGATCCACCGCGCCACATGAGCACAGAAACACACCACTTTGCCAGTCTGCCTGAAGATCGCGACAGCGTGAAACCGCCGGTAGCAGACAAGGCACCAAAACACAGGTACGCCTATATATATATATATATATATATATATATATATATATATATATATATATATATATATATATATACAGTGTGAAAAGAAGAGCAAGGTGGACGTAGCTAGGGTCAACGTGCCTGTTTATTACCGCCGAGGTTTCGGTCCCAAACGGACCTTCATCAGGGCTGTAACGATACAAAAATGACTCACTCGTATGGCTACACTAATAAATATATATTCATATATATATACTAATATAAATCTAACTGGCGTGAGTCTATAATAACTGTGTAATCAATCAATCCGTAATTACAGCTGTATATAACATATTCCAATAATAATATACATAATCAATTGCATATTATTGAATACATTTCATATCAAACTCGTGTTATTAATTATTAATGGTCGAGACCCCTTCTCGCAGTCTCTCTCTCTCTCTCTATATATATATATACATATACGCCTACGGAACATACAGAGAGTAGTTGTTCATTTGTTTTCGTCTGCAAGACTTAGGAACATTGTGCTATTATTACGCGGTAGGGATGGAAATCCTGGTGGCACAGCAACATGACGTCACACATTTTGACACCAAAACAAAATTAATCACCACCACACAAATGATATCAAACTTAAAGTAACAAGAACTTTATTCTTCCCTCGCTTCACACGGCATCGTCCCAGTCTCGTCTGGATTCATCTTTTTTCCCCCCAACGTGTTCGAACAGGCCACAACTTCTTTGTACAAATGCATATTCCTAACACTACTTTGGAATGTATATATATATATATATATATATATATATATATATATATATATATATAGCAGTTATAAAGTCACAACAGAGGAATGCAGGGAATGCATTAATAGCCAATCTTGATTTAATGAATAATCCGAATGCATTCCTCTGTTGTGACTTTATTATTGCTATTTCTAGGACTGCCAATACGCGGAACAACTACAATATATATATATATATATATATATATATATATATATATATATATATACACAGTGAAACCCCGTTAAAACGAGATTCGTGGGACCGCCGATATTGCCTCGTTATAATCGATTCCTCGGACGGTTATTTTGAACGCACTAAAACGCACTAAAACACAAATAAAAACATAAGCATGGAGTCACATATCAAGCAATCATACTTATGAACAGTCTTTGTGTTGTTATCACACAAGTAAATGGACCATTATTATTGAGAAAGAATAAAAATGGAATCAGTTGTGAGTTGATACAAAAATAATAAAATAACAGAAGAGGTTGATAACGCGTTCTTTCTTTTTCTTCCGAAAATCTCTTCTCGTGTATTGTGCATGCGTTCTTGAAAAATGCACGGCAGGGTTGAATTCGATATCCTTTCTACACCTATGTCTTCCTCGTGAATTGAACCATTCTGACAGAATGAAAATCTCGTTAGTGAAATACAGCATAAAATTCTAAAAAAACAAAATCACATTGTATTGAATGCGTTTGTTACTTTTTTCTGAACATTGGCGCAAGCAGAGTAGCATGCATTATTCAACTCACTTTACGCAGCCCTGTGTGCGCCCAGCGGGATGGCGATGATTTCATTATTTAGGCTGTATTCCATGATGTTTGCACCAGCAGGGGTTGAAAATGCGCTTTGTATTCCTTTTCTCCCCAAATCTCTTCGCATTTTGTACATTCGTCCGTGAAAGGTACACGACATGGCTTAAATACAGTGTGAAATGATAATAAACATCACGATGATTTTATTAATTATTCCGGCTGTAATCTTTTACGTAGTGTACATGTCAATGTTTCCTAACCAGCAAAACAACTGGCAGTCGATCACGATGATTTCATTAATTATTCCGGCTGTAATCTTTTACGTAGTGTACATGTCAATGTTTCCTAACCAGCAGAACAACTGAAAGTCGGAACTAACATGCAAAGGATTATGATGAGCTGCACATGCATTCCAAAAACATATTTTTCCATGTTCTGCCATCAGATTGTTTCATTGGATGAAACGTTTTTGAATGAGTACTTTTTTTTTAACCCTACGGACTGGTTTGAGCTAATTATCAAGTAGGCCTACGCGTATCTCGAAAAAAAAAAATCAAATGATTATGTTCAAAGACTGAATTGAGAACATCGGACGGTATCCGCGTGTCTTATCGCATGGTTTATATAAAAAAAAATAAAACATGCAAAGAACGGTATTCGGTATATGTCACTGATAATGGAGGATGCGAGGGATAACGGCAGGACAATCTGAGCCCAGCACGTTTGTTTCCTCTTCCCGCCTCAGATCAATCATGTATAAGAGACGGCATGGGGATCGCTACAATAAAGCTCACGTGTTTATGCACATACATTATACAAACGCGCAATATGTGTTCAAAATGACTCTGCAGAACGGGAAAGAGAGCAGAAGGATACATAGCGTGAATTCGGTTTTCAATGTTTCTATAGTCGCGTGTTTGATAGCGGCAGGTCAAGAAATGGAACCTCGTTGTATCCGATCAAATTGCTTATGTTTTTCTTTATCATGACGCACCGAAGATGTCCTCAATATAACCGGAATCTCGTTATAACCGAACTCGTTGTAACCGATCTGTTTTTCCATAGGTTTACGCTCAAAGAAAATGGGACCGACGTGATCACCTCGTTAAAAGCGGTTCCTCGGTATAAGCGAACTCGTTATAACAGGGTTTCACTGTCTATATACATATATATATATATATATATATATATATATATATATATATATATATATGAACGAGGACATCACAGGGAGCCTTAGGGAGCCAAGCATGATTCTTTGGGTAACCCTTTTATTACCACTGGCTGCTATACGTTACAGGAGACCACTCATACGGGTGCACATCACGAGTCCGACACCCACGAGTCATACAGCCCACGAGTCAGGCAGCCCACAAGTCATACTGCTCACGAGTCATACAGCCCATGACACGAGCTCGACACTGTGGGCCTTTACAAGGCCCACCACGAGTCTGACCATGACTCTACCATTATCTGATACAAGGAAAACACGGCCCACGAGTCCGACACTAGGCAAAAAAAAAAAAAACCAGAACAAAACAAAACAAACAAAACAAACAAACCCATAAATTCGACACTATATGCAAATTTATACATTTACCTAGATTCGTTGAAAACAAAATCATGCCATATTTGTGATTAATTAATTTCTATTATAAAGGGATACAACGTACTGATCAAGCTGTATACTTACAGCACGTAATATCATGCTGATTAAAGGAATAAATTGATAACCATTCGATCTGTTGTGTCAAAGTCAAAGACAGTCGCCCTTAGCCTATACTCCGTAGGTTTAATAAAGAGAGTATGATACAGGGATTGGGGAATAACATATACAACGACCTTTTGTATATACACTTGTACTCAACAACGCAATTCTAACGATTTAAAATTTTTAGCTTTATACATGTAATGTGTACAGATTACAGAGACAAGCAAAAATGATTCATGTACAAAGATGGATCTAGTTATCATTCTAGTCTAAAATTAGTTTCTAAACTGAGTTGGTGATCTTACAGTAACATGTCTATACCAACACGACCATAAACTGACAAAAACTTGCCACACTGTGATATAAGTTTCTCTCAGTCAAGTGATACACCTAAAATTCTATTGAAAACGATGATGAACTTTACCTTGTTCCTTTCATTTCATTTCATTTCATTTCATTTATTTATTTCAACACGGCACATGATTCAGCCAGACGGCTGTTCTTCCTCATGTCCGTGCATCATGAGGTAAAAATGACATACTTTTTTTTAAACATATACACATGTACATGAAACATATATACAAAATACAATGAAACAAATCAGAACTAAAGTAGAAAAAATATTTACATAAAAAAAATGAATACATGCTTGGTTTACTTGAAAAAAAAGAAGAAGATGGGGAATGGGTACAATATCACTGTGGTGTCAGATACAAATTCAAACTCCGTCTATAACCGCTAAAAATTGTTTGCTGTTTTACGCATGTTGGCAATGTATTCCATAATTTTGGACCTTGATAACTAAAACTCCTTTGCCTAAAACAGGTTTTGATATATGATAACTTGAATATCAGCGTTGTATTCCTTAAATCATAATCAAAAATTTTCAACTCAAACATTTCACTTATATATTTAGGGGTTAAATTATAAGCGACTTTATACATTGTGCACAACATATGTTTTTTTCTTCTCATCTCAAGTGTGTCAACATTAATTTGTGAGTATAACAAATTAGTTGGGTATCTCGAATTCACCTGCAACACTGCTCTTAGAGAACGATTCTGAAGAATTTGAAGACGCTGAATATAACTCTGATTAACATTTGACCATATAACATCACAATAGTCAAAGTTACTTTGAATGATGGATTTATAGAATGTAGTAACCGTTTCAACTGATATAAGATGTCTTATTCTCTTTAACAGATACAAATCTCTGATAATGCGTTTACACAAATGTTCAATATGATGGCTCCAGTCTAGTGACTGATCAATATACACACCAAGATATTTACAAGAAGGAACTTGTGTTATTCTAACATCATTTACAATCACATTCAAATTCACATGTTTAACCTTTTTTTTATCCTATTAACATAGTTCCACATTTTTCCAAATTAAGGGCTAATTGGTTACATATTAGCCAATCTGCAATACAGGCCATATCATGGTTTAAATTTTCTTCCATCTGTTTTACATTTTTACCAGACACATAAATACACGTATCGTCAGCATATAATGCAACCGATGAACGTTGTAAGCAGTTAGGCAAATCATTGATATAGATTGTGAACAAAAGTGGGCCAAGATTGGACCCTTGGGGGACTCCACATGTTACGCTAAGTGATTTCGATTGAAAACCATTCACCTCAGTATATAGTGTGCGATTGCTGAGGTAATCCTTAAACCATTCACAGGCATAGGGAGCCATGCCAATCATTCGCAGCTTGTCTACAAGTATGGCGTGGTCCACTGTATCAAAGGCTTTTCTTAAGTCTATACTGACCATTCCTGTCATTTTACCATCATCCATAGAGGAGAGCCAGTCTTCTGTAACCTTCAATAGCGTGGTCATTGTTGAATGTTGTTGGCGAAAACCTGACTGGTTTTTGTTAATGGCGTCCACTGAATGCAAATAAGAGTGAACCTGATTGTACACAATCTTTTCAAGCATCTTCACAGTGATCGGCAGAATGGAGATTGGTCGATAATTATTGACATCTGTCTTCTTTCCCTTTTTATGAATAGGGATGATTTTTGAACATTTCAGTGAAGTCGGAATTTTACCAGTTTTAAAGGACAAATTGAATATAAAGGTTAATGGTGCAATAATATACTCAGAAACGACTTTTAACAGACTCAGAGGTAGCGTACCCCCTTCACTTGATTTTTTATTCGGTAGAGCCCGCAATGCTTTTTCAACATCTGATTCAGAGATTGGCTGAAAACTAAAGTTTGGTTGATTGACTGGTACATACTTCCTGTAGCCAAAATTACTATCGTGCGTGACGCTCCTCTGTATGATTTGACCAACTTCACTGAAATAAACATTAAATCGATCTGCAACCTCATCTGAACTCATCAATGCACCATCTTTACCTTGTAAATACACTGGATCTTGATCTTTCTTCTTCGATGGCATAACATGCTTCAATGATTTCCATACCTCATGAGAATTTCTATCATTTGTTTCAACAGTCTTAGTGATATACTCAGATTTAGCCTTTCTTATTTCTGTAGTGACCTTATTTCTTAATATTCTATACTCACTCCAATCTCTGTCTTCTTTCGTTTTCTTTGCTGTTTTCTTTTGTGTATTTCTTACATGAATCAACTCTAATATTCTTCTTGTCATCCACGGGGATTTTTTCTTTCTTACTCTATGCTTTTTAATGGGAGCATATTTATCAACAATAACCGCTAATGTATTTTCAAAATAACCATAAGCATCATTTACATCATCTTTAGTTCTCAATTCATGCCAATCAATATCAGCAATTTCTTTAACGTATGCTTCCATATCTATACGCTTTACGTTACGTACCATAATATACTTGTGTTGGTTTGGGGGGGGGGGGGGGGTGGCGTTTGATCTGTGTTCCCATACAATGGATTAAACAATGATCACTTTTCGACGGCCACAAAGTTCGATCTAACATATCACAGTTTATATCACCAATAATAACTACGTCCATGTTGATATCGTCAATTCTTTGGAAAAGTGCCTCAAAATTCTGAAAAATTTCTACACCAGAGTTTGGCGGTCTGTACCATACCAACACAAGAATATTTGTCATGTATGTAAACTTCATTTCAAGCGGTAATATCTCCAACCTTTCATCTAGTAAATCTAAACGTAATTCGTAATTAACGCTCGACTTAATATATGCGGCAACTCCTCCATTTTTGTCTCTGTCTTTGCGTATTAGATCATAACCATCTATTTTGAGGTCAGTATCATCAATGTTTTCATTTACGTGCGTTTCACTTTGTGCGAACACATCAGGGAGAATTTGTTCATGCAACAATCGAATCTCTTCTATGTTTTTCAACAAAGACACGCAGTTGACATGAGTGAATGTGAATCCTTTACACTGACGGACTTTTTGAATCTGAACATCTGTATGGTCATCTTTACAAGGACTTACGTAACAATTTTTCTGCTCGTTTACAACGCCTGATATTGATATTGGTCCTGCACAGGTATCATCTGACAAGGAATGAAACGGAATTTCTCTAAACAAACACAGATCACAAATCCAGTCAGAGTCAGATTCAAATATTTTTCTATGTACATTTATGCACTTTAAATGACACCACTTCTGGCAATATGCACACATCAAACCATTTTGATTATTTCTAACCGGAGTGCTACATGCAATACATGGAAATCGAACCGGCATATTACAGAGATACAGAGTATATCGCTCACTTGATTCTCTTACAGTCAGTTGTGCCTGCGTTCCAGCTTCTCAAGATCTGCAGTTGTGGTTATTGGGACTTTCCTGTCGTCGTTCGTCAGAGCCGTGATTCTGCCATCCAGGGTCCAAACTCGTTTGATCTTCACATGCTTTCGCACCTCATTGATGAGTCGTTGTCTGGTCGTCGTCAGGTCCTCGTGTATGTAGACACGCGTACCTTTGAGATCGGCTCGCTTCTTGTATATTTCCGCTCTCTTGTTGTGGTTCGCGAACTTCACTATGATCGGCCTCGTCTTCTGCCCATCCCACTCTCGCGAAGTGACGCGATGACTCCGATCGATGTGCAGCGGCGCGATGTCGATCTTGAGCTTCTCCCGGACGACGTCGATGACCAGCTGATCCGTGTCCTCGTTTTTACGTTCCGGAATTCCTTGAAAGCGCAGGCAATTCCTGCGACTGTATTGTTCTTGCCCTTCACAGACTCGTTCGAGGTGATCAACCTTTTTCTGCAGTTTGTCAACTGTTTCGGCGAGTGACGTGATCTTTTGTTGTTGTTGAAGGAGGTCCATTTCAATTGCCCTGTATACCTCCTGGGTTACTTGTTCCCGGATTGCTGCCACAATAGCCTCCACCAGTCGACTACGTGTTTCGTCATTGTTCAGAGCTTTGTCGACATGGTCATGTATAGTGTGCAGGAGTTTGGGGTCTGGCTGGACGGTTGACTGACCATCAGGACCATCAGGACCATCGTCACTATCTATGGCACCCGTGTCTGCCGGTAAGACCACTGGTGAAGGTCCGGTCCTCCCTTTGTTAAGAGTCATCGGCATATCTGGGGCTGGTTTCCGTGTTGATTTCTCAGGCTCCATATAACGATATCATTAGAGAGTGTGTCGAAATTTGTCACCAATGATCGCAGGGTTTGTTCTATTTTCAAACAGTGTGATATGAAGTGTGCACTCACTAAACAATACTCTGATACTCAGATAATAGCACAAGTTTAAACTATTTATGTACAGACATATATCCAGTCGTATCATATCATTCCATTGTGTCTAAACTAAGTTGCTGAACTTATTATATGTCTACCAATGCACTTACACAGGCATTCCACGCTGTGATATAAGTTTCTCTTAGTCACGTGATACACCTATGATTGAAGACGATTTTGAACTTTATCGTGTTACTCGGATGATAGCAGCAGTATAAATAATTCATGTGCACAAATACATCCATGTCATATCACAACAGTTATGCTCAATCTGGTTTCTAAACCAAGTTGCTGATCTTACGATATGTCTACCAAGCACTTACACAGAACTGACATTCCACGTTGCGATATGTTTCCCTATGAGTCAAATGATATATACAATCATCGAAAACGATTTCTAATTTTGCCTTGTTACTCAGATTACAAAAAACAGTATAAAGTATTCATTTACACAAACATATCCAGTCATAAGATTGAAAACCATAACAAACTTTACCGTATATATATCACTCACATGATACAACTCAGTAACGTTTGGATTTTTATCCATCTTATTTGAATAGAAGGGGTTTCAGGTGATGGACTGAAATAATGAACATCAGGATTACTATAAAACAGTGTAAGCATTGAGTAGCTTAACTTTTACTGAATTTACGATTCTGCGCGAGACGGCGAAATACGTACTGACTATGAAACATCAAGCATCCTCTAAGAAAAATAATCGTCTGGTTGATGATTATCGACAGTTGTGACAATATTCCTTGTCTGTTAACATTTCCGATTGATTGAGATGGTAACAGTTCGTTGTTTCGGAGGTTCGTTATTTCGAGCCATCGTTAATCCGAATGAAAATGAAAGAAGGTGTGCTACATTGTACTTCGTTATTCCGAAGGTTCGTTATTCCGAGGATTCGTTAATCCGAAAATGAAAATGGTTCGTTGTTAAGAAGATTCGTTTATCCGTAAATTAAATAATGTTCGAAATTCCAAAGGTTCGTTTGTACAGTGCACTCCGTTATAACAATCACGGCTATAACGAAATTCTCGTCTCAACGAAGTAAAAATTCAGGTACCAAAGTTTCATCTATATATCTCTATGTACTTTACTATTCAGTCACAACGAAATTTCTATATCACGAAAGAAAACTGCAGGTCCCGAGGGCTTCGATATAACGGGCGTGCACTGTACGCACCGTCTGTTCATATTTCAGACTAACGAACCTTCGTAATATTGATCCTTATCTAATTTTCGGATCAACAAATCTTCTGAATAAACAACATCACCAAATTGGGACATCATTAGTGTGGAGTTTAGCGTCTGGTTACGAGCGAAAAAGTTGTGTTTGTTTTGTTGGAGGCAAGAGAGTGGAGACTCGGGGTTGCCATAGATGTCCCTATAATGGTGAGGGTCCTTTGGTGGCTCAACAAAACGAGTGAAACTTCCAGTACCTATCAGAGCCCCCACCTGACATTATTCCAACGTAGCTCACGGACAGGGGGTTTGGGTCGGTCCACTCAAAGAAGGGAATCTTGTTTCCATGGCGACCAACCTCCAGATGACCGTTGGCAAATGTCAACCAGAAGTGGTCATAATGCGGGATGAGCGAAAGAACAGCTTCAGGGCTAGCGATCAGTTTGTTTGTTTGACAACTATCCCACAGGGCTGAAGGTGTTGGGCAGCTCCGCTGAAGCGCGATTTGGGTATTTGTCGCTGCTCCTCCTCCTCCGACGACGACTGAAGGAGAGCCAAAGAGATAACAAATAAAACAAACAAGGAAACAAACAAACAAACAAACAAGTAAACCAGAGAGAATACAACAACCGGCCCTCTGCAAATCAAATTTGAGTATCTATGTGTAATATATACCCTGCTACGATAAAGCCCAATTCTCAAATCAAGCTTAAAGATTCAATTTCTTCCAATCTTGCATTTGATCTTGTTTTGTTTTCCTTTTTCTTTTTTGGCTAACTCAGGGAACTATATAAAGTAGGCCAAGTTGGGGTTTTTGAGCAATCCATTCATTCAAACCATTTCACTGCTGCATTGATCGAGAAGAAATGAAAATTGAAATAAAAACTAGCTCAAAATAAGTCACACAAGATAAACAAAATCACATTATAGGAAATATGTAATAGTGAAAGGTTTTATGAATTACAAAGGCATGTTCATGTTTTGTGTTGATTCATGATACCGTCAACATCACTTCTGCGGTGAAACGAATATGTAGAAACATTCCATATATTTTTTGATATTTTTTTTTATTTTTCTTCAGATTACTTGGATATGCTCACAAAAAAAAACAACAACAAAAAAAAAAAAAAACAAGGTTCTGGCTGTGACCTCATCTGCCAATCATTGCTTAAGTGCTAATATAGGCGTTTTCACATCAGCCCGATAAAAATCTAAGCTCGAAAAATTTCCCGCGATTACGAATTAGAGCGCTATTTTATTTCTTGTTCACATCAGCCCGAAGAGGGGGTAGCCCGAATAGTTAAAGATTTTAGAATAGCTAATTCGACAGCTGAGTATGTGCAAACAGCATCAGTAATGTGTGTGCCCTCTCAAAAATTCCTCATGCTTTGTGTGCAGTTTGCCTCTGTCGATCGGGTCACACACGCTAGGAATGATGGAATTCATCGCGCAAATTTGTCGAGTCGTTTTCACATTACCAAATAGCGCGCTAAGTTACTATCCAGCTATTTCAGAAATTTCCCGAGTTGGACTCGAGAAATTTTCTCGATCAGAGCGATACAACTAGGACCCCGTTTACAGTGCGAGGCTCGGCCGCGGCCGAGCCGCGGCCGAGCCTAGCCCCGCTTTAGTGTAAACGCGCGAAAGGCCAAATGCGAGGCCAAAATTGGCTTCGCATTTAGCCTCGCTCTGGAGGTGGTCTCCGCCGCGGCCGAGCCGCGGCCGAGCCCGGCCTCTTCTTGGTGTAAACGCAAACTGGGCCAAATGCGCGGCCAATTTTAGTCTGCCTTCCAGACCCTCTGCCCGTACTATTTCGCTATTCACGATATTAACCCCCTCAACGTCGACAACTAGTATAGTTTAAGGTGGTTTTGTCCTGCAAAGGATTTTTCCTTCGGCAAAAGCCTTTGCCCGAACGGCGACTTCGTCGCAACGGAATCCAGTTGGCAAAGGGTCTGAAAACCAGACTATACCAAATTGCGTTTGTTTACAAGCAGAGCGCCACTACGACAAAATATTGAAAGGTTTGAATTAAAAGCGCGGCCGAGCCCAGCAGTGTAAACGGACAAAATTGCGAGGCTCGGCCGCGCAATTGAGCCCGGCCCCGCACTGTAAACGGGGTCAAGGACCCCGTTTACAGTGCGGGGCCGGGCTCGGCCGCGGCAGAGCCCTGCCTCAATTGCGCGGCCGAGCCTCGCAATTTTGTCCGACAAAATATTGAAAGGTTTGAATTAAAAGCGCGGCCGAGCCCAGCAGTGTAAACGGACAAAATTGCGAGGCTCGGCCGCGGCTCGGCCGCGGCCGAGCCCTGCCTCAATTGCGCGGCCGAGCCTCGCAATTTTGTCCGTTTACACGAGCCACGGCCGAGCCCAGCCCCGCTTCAGTGTAAACGCGCAAAAGGCCAAATGCGAGGCCAAAATTGGCCTCGCATTTGGCCTCGCTCTGGAGGTGGTCTCGGCCGTGGCCGAGCCGCGGCCGAGCCCGGCCTTTTCTTGGTGTAAACACAAACTGGGCCAAATGCGCGGCCAATTGCGCGGCCAATTTTAGTCTGGCTACCAAACCCTCTGCCTGTATCTTTCGCTATTCAGGATATTAACCCCGTCAACGTTGAAAACTAGTATAGTTTAAGGTGGTTTTGTCCTGCAAAGGATTCTTTCCTTCGGCAAAGGCCTTTGCCCGAACGGCGACTTCGTCGCCACGAAATTCATTTGGCAAAGGGTCTGAAAACCAGACAATACCAAATTGCATTTGTTTACAAGCAGAGCGCCACTACGACAAAATATTGAAGGTTTGAATCAAAAGCGCGGCCGAGCCCGGCGGTGTAAACGGACAAAATTGCGGGGCCCGGCCTCGCAATTGAGGCTGGGCTCGGCCGCGGCTCGGCCCAGCCCCGCACTGTAAACGGGGTCCTAGAGCGTTAATTTGTGTTCACATTATCAAATAGCGCGCTATCTCGATATCGGGAAAATTTCACAAGTCAGAAGATAGCGCGCTATCTCGAAACATCGGGCTGATGTGAAAACGCCTATTGATTAACAAAAGACATTGGAATGCACCCTCCCCTAGACCGAGCATAACTTGCACGTTTGCTCGCAATGTCTCTTGTTAGTCATATCAATATATCACAGAAACATGCAAGTTATGCTGAGTCGAGGGGAAGGTGCATTCCAATGTCTTTTGTTAAACGTGTCAGTACTTAAGCAATGATTGACAGATGAGGCCACAACCAGAATCTTGGTTTGGAAGTTTTTTTTTTTTTTTTTTTTGTGGGCGTATCTGTTCTCTTTGTTATAGATAATCACATTAAACACGGTCATAAGTTTGAGTTGTATGAAGGAGGATGTCGAACTAACAGGTTAAACTCTTTCACAGAGTAGTAAATTCTTGGAATAGCTTTTGGTGCGGAAGCTGTCGAAGCAACATCAGTTAACAGCTTCAAGTCTAGTTCAATGATCACTGGAAACATAAAACATAACAAATTTGATCCAGATTGCATAATGACCATCCCGTGGGTACACTACATGGAACTCCTCAAGCTCAGGATTGGATCCTTTGGCCCTTTACAAGCCATTGACTTACTGGGCATCATTATATAATTTGGGTACTTCGGGTAGACTATATAGATGTATCGTAATGTTCAGTGGCAGATCGGTGGGAGGGGCCGGGGGGGGGGGGATGCACTGGGCGTCCGTTGTAATGGCACCAGAAACTGTAGTGGCACCAGAAAATGGCACTGAAGCCCCCTCCCTAAGTTAATGCAATGTTCAGAAAAACCGAAATACTTATGTACACCAAATTGCGTACTCACCAATGCGATACATATCATTCTGGTTTGAATTCTGACTTGATAGGGCAATCTGTGCGTTTTGATTGCTGCTGACCTCAAAATCCAGTGACACCACATCGCTTGTTAAGTACCAACCAATAGGGAACTGAAATCGCCTCTCTGTGTCAACGCCTTCGTTGGTAGTGTAGATAATCGGACATGCTACACGGCGGTTGATGAAGACGGCAAAACAAATAAACACAAAGGTAAAAGCATAACACCAGTACCCATTGATATAGGATATACTTTAGATAATAAAGTAGATTGATCACCATATTAGACACAGACACAGACATAGCCACGTTCTCTCATAAGATTTTTTTTTCTTTTTTTTTTAATAATCGACTTTTTTTTTTTTTTTTTTTTTTGCGGGGGAGGGCGGGATCAGCCAGATGCATTGCCCCAAGTTGTATCTTATCATGGCTCATTTCATTTACTGGAATCAAGCTTACTTAGAAAGGGAAGGCTTCTCACAAAAGACTTGCGTGTACTTCTGTAAAGCTCGTATCTCGCCCGTAGTTGCCCGGAGGTGAGCACGCAAGTCCGATATACATAAAGGCCGTGTCACACCTTTCAGGGGCAAGCCTTGCGGACGACTTGCAAAAAAACAATTTTTACTACCCGGAGGTCCCCGGAATGAGCCGCACATGACAGTACCTAGCACGTATCTCACCCGTAGTCACCCAGAGGGTGGCACGCAAATCTTTTTACCCGCAACCATGTTTAGGCCCTGTCACACCTTTCCGGGCAAGCTACGCAGGCTTGTTGCCTGTAGGGATTTTCCAGTATACCGGACCATTTCTGAGGGCGAACAAGGATTTGGGCGAGTAAGTGCATGTGTCTTACTTTACTGAACGCGTTCCACTTAAATTTTACTTGCGGGTATACTGTGTGATCTTTGCACCAGTCGCGTGGGGGCTGACAACTCAGTGAAGGAATTCCTTTGAAGGAATGGCAAAAGTCACACGGAATATCATTATTTTGTCTGCATACGTGGACTGTCAAGTACATGCGTGGGAGTTGCCTGTTAAGTGCTGCCGCTATGGGCCTCCTATTGACGTTCTGCGTGGACCTCTCCGGGCATCCCTGCGACTCACCCGGAAAGAGTTTTGGTCATGCTCAAAACTTGGGTGTGATTAAATCGGACTTGCGTGAGCACCTCCGGGCAACTACAGGCGAGATACGCGCGCTAGGTACTGTCAGATGCGGACCAACTGTGGAGAGCTCCGGGTAGCAAATGTGTTTCCCCGCTTTGTCAAGCCGCAAAACTTCCCCAGATACGATATGACAAGGCTTTGAGCATGCTCAAAACTTGTTCCGAGTGAGTCGTGTGGGTCCACTCGTAGAGGTACACGCAGAACACCAGTAGGAGACCCTGACAGGCAGCACCTCGCAGGCAACTCCAACGCAGGTACTTCTCAGTACCCATAAGTCGCTCCTAACAGAAAACGGATCGGTTTCAAAGCTCTCACGCAGGTCACACTGAATGCACGCAAGTAGAAGCTAAGTAGCACGCGTCTAGTAGGTAAGAAACAAGTGCGAAAATTGCAAACATTCTTGTTCGCCCGCGGAAAATCTTCTACGTGATGGAAACTACCTCCTCAACACAAGTCCGCGTAGCTTGCCCGGAAAGGTGTGACACGGCGTTGACCAAATCTTTTTCGAGTGATCCCGGGGGTTGCCCGCAGAGGTCAACGCAGAACGCCAGTAGAGGTCAACGCAGAACGCCAGTAAGAAGGTTCTCGCTATCGCCAATGACGTGAAAAAACCCTGCGCATGCTGAAGAGCTCTGTCACAGGTGCACTGTGGGATTCCTCGGTCCCTTGTTCGCTTCCGGTTGTCTCACACGAGTCGCAGTTCCCATAAGATTCAATGGAGTTCTTTGTCTGCTTTTCCGTTGTTAGCCCTTTTTTCTTGGCTATAATTCAGCTTAAAAGAGTTGAAAGTTTCTAAGCTTTACTGATTTGCGGTCACTAGAGTCATGGTTCACTACTGCAAGGCTTCATTGTGCTGGTCAAATGATGGAAAGCGAAGAAATCTTCAACAAAAATACCTCTTTACAAAGACAGAGCGTGATGTATGTGCATGTGCAGCCAAAACCGGGGCAAGCTCGTCCCATGAGCTACTAGTATTCCATAATGTATCTAAAGGCCGTGTCATACCTTTCCAGGGCAAGCCTTTGTGCGTGCGACTTGCAAAGAACAATTTTTTACTACCCGGAGGTCCCCGGAATGAGCCGCACATGACAGTACCTAACACGTATCTCACCCGTAGTCACCCGGAGGTGTACACGCAAATTTTTTACCCGCAACCATGTTTAGGCCCTGTCACACCTTTCCGGGCAATGCATTCTGTTGCGTGTAGGGATTTTCCAGCATACCGGGAATTTCTGAGGGCGAGCAACGATTTGGGCGAGCCAGTGCATGTGTCTTACTTGCTGGACGCGTTCTACTTAAATTCTACTTGCGTGTAAACTGTGTGACCTTTGTACCAGTCGCGTGGGGGCTGACAACTCAGTGAAGGACTTCCTCTGAAGGAATGGCAAAAGTCCCACGGAATGTCATTATCTTGTCTGCATACGTGGACTGTCAAGTACATGCGTGGGAGTTGCCTGCTATGTGCTGCCGCTAAGGGCCTCCTCCTGGCGTTCTGCGTGGACCTCTCCGGGCATCCCCGCGACTCACCCGGAAAAAAAGTTATGGTCATGCTCAAAACTTGGGTGTGGTTAAATCGGACTTGCGTGAGCACCTCCGGGCAACTACAGGCGAGATACGCGCTCTAGGTACTGTCAGATGCGGACCAACTGTGGAGAGCTCCTGGTAGCAAATGTGTTTCCCCGCTTTGTCAAGCCGCAAAACTTCCCCAGATACGATATGACAAGGCTTTGAGCATGCTCAAAACTTGTTCCGAGTGAGTCGTGTGGGTCCACTCGTAGAGGTACACGCAGAACACCAGTAGGAGACCCTGACAGGCAGCACCTCGCAGGCAACTCCAACGCAGGTACTTCTCAGTACCCATAAGTCGCTCCTAACAGAAAACGGATCGGTTTCAAAGCTCTCAAGCAGGTCACACTGAATGCACGCAAGTAGAAGCTATTAGTAGCACGCGTCTAGTAGGTAAGAAACAAGTGCGAAAATTGCAAACATTCTTGTTCGCCCGCGGAAAATCTTCTACGTGATGGAAACTACCTCCTCAACACAAGTCCGCGTAGCTTGCCCGGAAAGGTGTGACACGGCGTTGACCAAATCTTTTTCGAGTGATCCCGGGGGTTGCCCGCAGAGGTCAACGCAGAACGCCAGTAGAGGTCAACGCAGAACGCCAGTAAGAAGGTTCTCGCTATCGCCAATGACGTGAAAAAACCCTGCGCATGCTGAAGAGCTCTGTCACAGGTGCACTGTGGGATTCCTCGGTCCCTTGTTCGCTTCCGGTTGTCTCACACGAGTCGCAGTTCCCATAAGATTCAATGGAGTTCTTTGTCTGCTTTTCCGTTGTTAGCCCTTTTTTCTTGGCTATAATTCAGCTTAAAAGAGTTGAAAGTTTCTAAGCTTTACTGATTTGCGGTCACTAGAGTCATGGTTCACTACTGCAAGGCTTCATTGTGCTGGTCAAATGATGGAAAGCGAAGAAATCTTCAACAAAAATACCTCTTTACAAAGACAGAGCGTGATGTATGTGCATGTGCAGCCAAAACCGGGGCAAGCTCGTCCCATGAGCTACTAGTATTCCATAATGTATCTAAAGGCCGTGTCATACCTTTCCAGGGCAAGCCTTTGTGCGTGCGACTTGCAAAGAACAATTTTTTACTACCCGGAGGTCCCCGGAATGAGCCGCACATGACAGTACCTAACACGTATCTCACCCGTAGTCACCCGGAGGTGTACACGCAAATTTTTTACCCGCAACCATGTTTAGGCCCTGTCACACCTTTCCGGGCAATGCATTCTGTTGCGTGTAGGGATTTTCCAGCATACCGGGAATTTCTGAGGGCGAGCAACGATTTGGGCGAGCCAGTGCATGTGTCTTACTTGCTGGACGCGTTCTACTTAAATTCTACTTGCGTGTAAACTGTGTGACCTTTGTACCAGTCGCGTGGGGGCTGACAACTCAGTGAAGGACTTCCTCTGAAGGAATGGCAAAAGTCCCACGGAATGTCATTATCTTGTCTGCATACGTGGACTGTCAAGTACATGCGTGGGAGTTGCCTGCTATGTGCTGCCGCTAAGGGCCTCCTCCTGGCGTTCTGCGTGGACCTCTCCGGGCATCCCCGCGACTCACCCGGAAAAAAAGTTATGGTCATGCTCAAAACTTGGGTGTGGTTAAATCGGACTTGCGTGAGCACCTCCGGGCAACTACAGGCGAGATACGCGCTCTAGGTACTGTCAGATGCGGACCAACTGTGGAGAGCTCCTGGTAGCAAATGTGTTTCCCCGCTTTGTCAAGCCGCAAAACTTCCCCAGATACGATATGACAAGGCTTTGAGCATGCTCAAAACTTGTTCCGAGTGAGTCGTGTGGGTCCACTCGTAGAGGTACACGCAGAACACCAGTAGGAGACCCTGACAGGCAGCACCTCGCAGGCAACTCCAACGCAGGTACTTCTCAGTACCCATAAGTCGCTCCTAACAGAAAACGGATCGGTTTCAAAGCTCTCAAGCAGGTCACACTGAATGCACGCAAGTAGAAGCTATTAGTAGCACGCGTCTAGTAGGTAAGAAACAAGTGCGAAAATTGCAAACATTCTTGTTCGCCCGCGGAAAATCTTCTACGTGCTGGAAACTATCTCCTCGCCACAAGCCCGCGTAGCTTGCCCGGAAAGGTGTGACACGGCCTTAAAACGGCTCGGCATCTATATGACGTCCGGCGTATACGCACCATCAACCCGCGATCGTGCCATTTTGTGAAAATCGTAGACCGACCAGTCGAAGAACATTGTTTACTACCCAGAGGTCACCGCAGATGACCCGCACATGACAATACCTTGCACGTATCCTCTGAAAGAATGACAGAAGTCCAACACAATGTCATTATCTTCGCAGATACATTATAGTTAAGGATTACCATCAAGTATGCATAATGGCATTGCCACCATTTTGTGACGAGACAGGCAGGAACCACTGTCCTTCCTTAAGGTCATAATAACACGTTTGTTGCGACAAGGATTGTCGCAACCGGCTCGGGGCGACAATCCTTGACGGAGTTGGCGTCAAGGATTGTCGCCCCGTCAGAGATTGTCGTCTGGCGACAATCTGTGACGCTTGTGCAGCTCCCAATTTTTGACCTCGATGGCGACAATCTATGATGGCAAAAAAAAAAAAAAATTGTTGCGACAAAATCCTAATCCTAGCCCTAACCATCAAACCCTAACCCTAACCCTAACCCTAACTCTAACCCTAACCAAAAACCCTAACCCAACGTTTTTCCCATAGGTTTAACACGCGCCATGCCCCAATCTGTGCCATCTTTAAAAAAAAATATATGGTATACATGCAGGTGGTCGATCTGTGTACGCATGCATTGTCAGCATCGGCAAACTTCTACAATGCTCTCCTTCTTATTCCTGTATTTTCGTAATTTATGGGTCAAATTTTTTCGTTCGAAATTTAAAACGGATGACCATAGAATTTCTCAATAGAATATAAAAGTGAAAACTTTAGAAAGAATAGAGAAAATTGAGTTCACTTTGAATGGTCTGCCACATGCAGATATCCTTATCATGGTCTTACTTAATGTGACAGCTGTTGTAGTCCTTAAACCCTGGCTTGGCCTCCAGGTTTGCCACGCCTGAGTAGAAAGTTATTTTGCAATGGGCAAATATATATCCTCCCACTTCTCAAACGAGGACTCGTTAGGGGGGTATAGCACCCCCATTTAACGCACTAACTGATATATTGTGAAGTTTTATTGTTACCTGTATTACGAGCTCAAATATGTAATGGTGCGACCTACTTCTTCCCAGGTAATTAACTCTCTTATCTTACTCTGATTATGTCTGAATCTTCCAGGAATTTAGATCTAACTGGGAGTCAGGGAGTCTATATCTACAATACAACAGTTCTACTTGTAGATCTAATTTAGATAGTTAACTGTGTTACGGTGTTAATAGTGTTCTTGAATACCGTTGGCGTTACGTGTCATCATCAGAAACAAAAAAGCACTCAACAAAAGGTCCGAACTTATATCCAAATGCAGACACCGGAAAAGAAAAACCATCCATGTGTCAAACCGATCCACCGTGCCACATGAGCACAGAAACACACCACTTTGCCAGTCTGCCTGAAGATCGCGACAGCGTGAAACCGCCGGTAGCAGACAAGGCACCCAAACACAGGTACGCCTATATATATAATTATATATGTATATAAGACTGGAGAAGAATCCATTGGGAAGTAAAGATTGCAGAATAGCGGCGATCTGACACTGGCAAAACATCAAGAAGTTAAAGATCGCGATCTGTAAGATCTCAGAAGGTGTGGTGAGATTGGCAAAATATTGAAAAGCAATCTTTAAAGGTAGGGGATACCTTTTACAGACCTCCCAAAATGCAGCAAAACATTAAATACGAACCTCAGGGGACTTGTTTAGGCCACTGCTGAGAAATTTGAAAGTCAACAGTTATCTACAATTTGAATAATGCACAAAAACTCAACTACTCAGTAGTTCTGTGTGTCAGCCACACTTGAAAAGCCTTTTTGTTGCAGTCTTCTGTATTTTTTATCTATAAACACAAATCTAAAAGTATAAGAGCTGATGTAATAACATATAGAGTGTGTGGCAAGAATGTATATAGAAATGTTTGTAAGTTTTGATGAACTTTCTTCACAAAATATACATGATGGACACACATGCAGTGCATTGGTCTCCAAAGGTAGCCTAGTAATGTACTGGAATTTACGGTGAGCCCCGAAAAAAATTCAATTCAAAATCTAACGGTCAATAAAAATGTACTAAATGATACCTTCCACTTTCAATACTTTATGGGAGTTTCTAAAATGATACTCTCTTCAACATACCACTGTATTTATACAACTCTTCATTTAAGGCATGCAAATGGGATTCCCTACCTTTAAGATCTTGAAGTTTTACAAGTACTACATTTCATACTATGCCATCCCCGCCAAACTTCTCGACCTCTTGCCAGTGTGGCCGGACAATAAAACTTGAGATCGCGAAGACTTCGCGATCTTAAACTTTGCGACCTCTTACCGCTCTGATCGCGCCATGTCATGATAAACTTAGATAATGTAATGATAAAAGACGTGTGACATGCACCTACATCTACCTAGATTTGATTCTTCTACATCTCTTGTAAGAATATAACCTAGTCATATTCCAAGACAGTTTGAACTCTGAAATTGCCTCGGTCATACAGTGCAATCTGCGAAGTAAGGGGTTCACATCTTCCTGGTCCTTTTTGTTTATGTTTTCGATATAGACTTATGTGGATAACATGCAGCTAGTGATAACCACCAGGTATTGATGCATTTCAATTTATTCTTAACTGGAGGACGCCACACTCCCTTTTCTGTCTGACTTTTGCTAAATGGGTAAATTATCCGGTCCCACTCCTCGAAAAATTGTATTGTTATGCATCTTAACCAGCGAAAAGTGATATACCTTATAATTCGCTTCCATTGATTTATGTCATTTTCTGTTGATCATCACAATTTTAGATATCGAGCTTAAGCCCATACTCCATGTTAGTCTAGAAGACACATTTATGATAGATCTCACCAGGGTCCCGTTTTATCAAAAGATAAAATCGATTTTAAATTTCTTTACCACACAGGCTGCCATACACTTACAGTTGAATCAACTATATAATCAATTTTAACTCTTCATAAAACAGGGCCCAAGTCTGAATCAGATCATAAAAATGACATTCTAAGCAAATAGGCCTCTAGTTTTAACGGCCAGTGGTTTTGATACTCATAAGGAACCATGCTAGACATACAGAAGATTCCAGTTCGTATAAGAGGTAAATGTTCGCCGTTTTGCCTCTCATTATATACTTTATCAAGTATAGTCTTTGAATATCCATGTTGTCACTTGAATTTCTGCCCAAGAATTAGCATATGGATCTTTTTATGGAGGACCTGGGTTTCCATCACCTTGCGAACATGAAGTTACATTGGTTCCTTTGATAGATAACATCGATTCGATAGCTACCTTGAAAAGGCCTTCTTCCGTAGATACTGGAGTTGTGCTTTTTCTGCCAGACTGATACTGACAGTAGCAGTCTTAGTAAAGCAAGTAGGCCAGCGGATTGAGGCTGAATTTGGGGGTCAACTGGCAACTATCGTATAACAAACAAATTTTGTATTTTTTTGAAAGTATATATTTTAACAAACTTACCAGTAAAATTTACCCAGAATTTATGCGTCGGAACATGCCCAAATGACGTCATCAATATGGCCACCCCCAAACCAGAAAAAATGAATGGGAATTTTAGGATATCTCAAGTGTTCATTATACAGCTGACATTAATCATGAGATAAGTTGCCAGTGTATGTATTTCTTATTTCCTGCCTTTCTTCAAGCAAAATTGGGCCCATTTGTGACCTCTTTTTCAAAAAATCTGAGCCAAAATCAGGTCATTTCTATGGCAACTTTATGCTGAAAACAATTTTTTTTTTCTCAAACAAAAAATGCAACACCCTCTCAACGATAAACACCATTTTAAATTTATATAAGTATGTAAATTTAATTGACTGGAGTTGAGATGTAACCTGTGAGAGACCATAGCTACCATGGTTACACTCAAACTTGCCCGTAGCCATTATAACACAGCTGTCCAGATATCACAATTTTCATTATTAGTGGTGTATTATGTATATTCCATCTCAGTAGCTGGATTTTTTGTTGTTTTTTTTTCGTTTTGCATTTGGCACAATCATAAGACAAGCTGACATTTTATGGCTGTTCCTTTCTTGCAGTCCTGTAGGGTGTTTCACCAAACTTCTCATTGGTTTCAGTTTCACTTCACTGGTTTCAGTCTCGCTATCTCACCTTTCTGATTGGTATGTTTCAGTCACGAGGACATGCTAAGTGAAACTGAAAACACTAATTGACACTGATCTCACTGAAATCAATGTTGGTGAAACGGGTCTTGCATGGACTTCTGTACGATATCAAAGCAAGCTCATTATACTCGATGGACTACTACAACAAATACTGTACTTCTGAAAGAAATGAAGCACTGCTAACAGAAACTGGATACACATTTTGTCATAGATCACATTAGTCCAGTCAAAATAGGATTTCACCCACTACTAATTGCAGTAGGAAATTCCACTGCAGTGCTACTTGTTATGGGCTCCTATAAACACCTTACTCAAAGTCCCAAGAAATCCAGTGGGGCAAAATGGCTAAATTTCCATAATATGCAAATTAGCTCCATTCTGATAAAAAAATACAGTGTTTCCATGAAAACTATACTTCTAGGTTTTAGATTGGAACACCGAAAGTGTTGAAACCTATGTTTACAATGTCAGTTAGTGCGATTCAAACATTCACCATGTACATAGTCTGGGCCTCATTTGCATAATATGCAAATTAGCTCCCATAGGCCTAATGATAAAAATACAGTGTTTCCATGAAAACAATGCTTCTAGGATTGAGACCGGAAGACCAAAAGTGTTGAGATCTATTTTTACGATGTCAGTTAGTGCGATGCAAACATTT
Source organism: Diadema setosum (assembly GCF_964275005.1). Classification (NCBI taxonomy): domain Eukaryota; kingdom Metazoa; phylum Echinodermata; class Echinoidea; order Diadematoida; family Diadematidae; genus Diadema; species Diadema setosum. Next base: position 20,756,086 of record NC_092696.1, on the reverse strand, counting down.
CCATGTACATAATCTGGGCCTCATTCGCATAGTATGCAAATTAGCTCCCATAATAATAAAAATACAGTGTTTCCATGAAAACAATGCTTCTAGGTTTCAGATTGGAACATCGAAAATGTTGAAACCTATGTTTGCAAAAATACATAATTATGTTCTATGGGTACATGCCTTTAAACAGTCCTTCTGGTCCTCTAGCAAAGAAACTTCAGTTTAATGAAATTCAATGGAGTCAGCAGACGATATATTGCTCTGCAATTTTGACTTTAATACACTGATATATAGTTAAAGTGGTTATCATTCGAAGGGAGCGTATGGGAAGTACCCGCATTAACTGCCTCTACACATGACCCTTTGTAACGCAAATATCAACGCAATTACAGTCGTTCCAAAAGTGCATGTCTCAAAAAAAGTCGTTCCTTGAGTTTTATGACTATCACTTGAGTTTTATGTTTATGTATGATTATCGTATGGTGCTATAATCATTGTAAATTCTTTTCATTCAACATAGTTTTAAGCACCTCATTTTCTGTTACAAAGAAAGTGATGTTTATCTGTTCTTGTAAACATGAAATAAGAATTAAATTGAATTGTATTGAATTGGATTCCTGCCATATCAAGACACTTTTTTTTTCTATAAAAATTGCCGGAGTAGAGATAAAATAACAACATTGATCTACAATATCTATGCATTCCAAAGGGTTCACTTGCAGAGACCACCTTGGGAGAGGTGCTCAAAGTAACTCCATGCATCCTAAAGGCGATGAAAAACATGCAGTATACAACCGAGAAAAATGTTCCATGGTTACATACCTCTGAAAAGCTCTCCCGCCTGTGTAGCACACACGGTTTTATTTTCGTAAAATGCAATTAAGGTGATATAGGAGACGTTGCTTTACAATATCTATCGTCAAGCCCTTGGGAAGTGCCCAGATTACCCCTACCCTGACCGTCGTGGTCCCGAAACAGATTAACAAAACATGCATTATATGCCAAAGCAAACTCACTTGTACATGCATGCCATGTAAAGTCGTTTTGCCGAGTGGAAATAAAGACATTTTACTTTTCATGATTTTTAAATGGTAGAGACACTGCTTTACAATCATCATAATGGTCAAAGGGGTGCACATTCAACGGCGACCGAGTGGGACGTGTTCAAAATCATCGAACCCCAGGGCAATATAAGTAACATGCACCATAGCATATAGCACAAATATGTTTCAATTTTCAATGCCTTCACATTGTCCCGATCGTTACGGTTGTACAGCAATTGCCCTTTTGTTTGTAAGAAATGCAATATAATTACAAAAAGAAAAATGCTCTACATTAACTACATTGTCAAAAGGGTGAACATTCAAAAGCAATCTCTTGGGAAATGTCCAAAATTACATCGCCGCTCAAGACCCGTAATTACATCACACGGATACTATGAACGCAAATACCGACGTTCTTTCGTGCATGGTTTTAGAAGTAGTTGCAGCAATACAGCTACACACTTTTATATCAATGAATGTCGTGGAAATGATAGGAAAGGCATTGCTTCAAAATATCTATTTAGTGGGAGGATGCACATTAAATGCCAATCCTGTGGGATGTGCCCCCAAAGTACACCACCCTCATGGCAATATAGAAAACATTGAATATTATTAACGCGAATACACTACATGTTCCAAACGTACGTGTTTTCAAACTTCGATCGTGCCGTAAATCAAGGGCACTTTTGTTTTCAAAAATACGTTGTAGTTAATAGAGGAGACATTGCTCTACAATATCCATATCGTGAAGAGGGTGAACATTAAAAGACAACCCCATGGGAATCAATTGTCCAAAGGTACACCTACGCTCAAGCCCCCTTAAGACAGAATATAGATATTAGCAACGTAAACAGCGTTGTTCTAGCGTGGATGGTTTTAAAAGCAGTTCCGACAATATAGCAAATACACTTTTTAACAATGCAAAGTCATGGAAATGATAGAAGAGGTTTAACTTTACAAGATCTATGCAGTGAAGAGGGTGCACATTAAATGGCAACCCTGTGGTATGTACCAAAAATATTCCACCCTCACGGCAATATATAAGACATATAAAATCATATAATGCGAATATAAATATGTTCCAAACGTGTATGTCTTCAAAATGCCATCGTGCCGTACAGCAAAGGCACTTTTGTTTCCAAGAAATACAACTTAATAGAGGAGATATTGCTCTACAATAACTATATTGTCAAAAGGGTGAACATTCAAAATTAATCCCTTGGGAAGTGTCCAAATTCACACCTGAGCTTACGCCCTCTTGTTACAGAACACATATATTAGCAACGCAAGTACCGTAATTGTTCTAGCGTGAATGGTTGTAAAAGTAGTCCCGGCAATACAGCAAATACAATTTTCATCGATGGGAAGTAATGGAAATGATAGAAGAGACTTGACTTTACAAGATCTATACAGTGAAGAGGGTGCGCATTAAACGGCAACCCTGTGGGATGTGCCAAAAATACTCCACCCTCACCGCAATATAGAAAACATTATAATATCATATAACGCAAATATGTATATGAAGAGTTTGTTCGCAAAAAACGATAAGTCCATATTTGCCAAATGGAGATATTTGCGATTAAAGGTCAAGAAAAATAAAGAGAATAATAAGAACATTTTTGCTTCTTTTGACCATAACTGCAAAAATGTACCTTCATATGTAGTGACCAATATATCATTCAAAAGGTATTATTTTGTACTTTATGACAGAGATCTTACTTCAAAATCTTAAAAAATGGACTTATCGGTTTTTGCGAACAAACTCTTCATATGTTCCAAACGTACATGTTTTCGAAATTCCATCGTGCCGTATAGCAAAGGCACTCTTGTATCCAAAAATGCAACCAATTACTAGAGGAAGCATTGCTCTACAATAACTACATTGTCAAAAAGGTGAACATTCAAAGGCAATCTTTGGGGATGTGTCTAAATTTACACCTACGCTCACGGCCTTTATTACAAAATACGGATATTAGCAACGCAAATACAGTTGTTCTAACGTGAATGGTTTTAAAAGTAGGTCCGGCAATGCAGCAAATACACTCTTGCATCAATGAAAAGTCATCGAAATGATAGAAGAAGATTTACCTTAAGATCTACATGATAAAGAGGGTACTTATTGAATTGCGACCCGGTGCCGTGCGCCCCCAAAATGCCCTTTATCCTCTTGGCAATATAGAAAATATATATTATCTTATAACGCGAATATATATGTTTCAAACGTACATGCTGTCGTGCTTTATAGCAAGGGCACGCTTGTTTCCAAGAAATGCAATGTAATCAATACAGATTGTCACATAGTTCTTTACCTCAAGTGTGACATCCATATTAATATTTTTTGATAAATAGAATACACAAGCAAAATGACACTTGACAATTGCACTCTCATTCCATTGCCTAAACCTGTTTCCGAAGCTCTATCTCGTTGCCATGGAAACAATTTTGGTGACCATGGTTAGCCTTACAATGAGTTGAATCATCTAGTGACTGGATACTTTTACTGGGCACCTACTTATTTGAAACTTATTAAGCTTAATTTATAACTATTTGCGTAGAAAGGATTACGTCCTATCATTTAGGGTTTTTTTCATGAAAGCGTTACCATGGCAATGACTATATTTCCCCCATATTAACACATGATTAAGACGGAAGTTGGTTTGGCACTTCGCTGAAACCAACAAGACACATCAAAGAACAAATATTTATACATTCTTGATATATTTTAACAAATCAAATGAAAATTATGAAAATTATTATGAACATTTTTGTTTATTTCTACTACGTCAGTGTAAGGTTGCTATACGCTATTGGTATGCGTACAACTCACCAGCTCAACTGAAAATGAGCATACTTGATGGCTGATGACCTGAGGTACATGAGAAATAGCATTACTGTAGCTAGAATCACTTCCTTTCCGAAATATTCCATTTTTATTATTATAAATGTCGAAGTGACAATACTCTAGCAAAATTGCAGTTCTTAAGAAGCCATTTTGATGACGTCATTTGAGCATGTTCCGATTAGATTTTTTCGGGTAAATTGCATGTGGGATATTGTCAGGATGTATACTTTTTTAAAAAGTTAAAATTTGCTTGTTATACGATAGTTGCCAGTTGAGCCTTTTTTAAGCCACTTTTTGGCCATCGTCTGCAGGCCTAAAGTGATCAAGAATTCACTATCATCAAGGATGCTACTTGAACAAGAAGAAAACTAAATGATTTCAAGAACATGGTTGTTATCAGTCGTCTTTATAAGAATAGACGTATATTCGTTTCACAAGATGCATCACGCAAGCTCGTTTGGCACAAAATATGTTCCGCCCATTAATTTTTACAGACAAAAGTAAACTGAAAACAATACTCCTGTAAAAAAAAAAAAAAAAAAAAAAAAAAAAACCTGCTCAATGTGCTAGAAGACAATGGGTGGGAATGTTTTGATCTGGCCTACAGCCTGTACTGATGTATCTAGCTCCAATCCTGCAAAGTTGCCTTGAGATGGTTTCATGTGCATGCGAAAGCAATTCAGAATGTTTCGATGCAAATGTTACAAATCAGGCCTAAAGATGTTTGTGCATGTTAGCAATAATGTGATGATGCAAACCTTGCATGAATGTAGATTAATTCAGCTCGATTAAGAAATAGACCTTTCGACTCAGATTTTGTTTCTTCGATAGCCAAAATATCAAGGGGTTAATGACTGAAGAATTACAAAGTCATCCTTTGTTTCTGTTTCCGAGATTCCAGGATTTTTTTTTTCTTTTGCTTGAGCCTGCAGAGTGGGTGAAGGGATAGATAAAGAAAGACATAAAATATGTTCGCAGACGAGATTTTTAAAACTTGACACCTTGATTTTACATTCAGCTGCAGATTGAAAATAATCATTATATATACCAATTTATCCGATGAAAGCGGCAAAGTACAGGGAAAGATTAAGTGACTTTGCACTAATCTATAGAGCAATGTATAGTGATGTGATTCACCAATAACTTATCTTTTTTTTTTCATGTCTCCATGATACACTTTGAAAACAATACAATGTTTTGGTGGAAAATTGGTACATATTTGCATAATTTTTATTATGCAAATGAGAAAATAGAGGTGTATAGTTTAGTAGTTGTGGGTAATTGTTGTGCACATCTCTTATACCAAGAATCATGAACAGGTCTTGATGTAATAACTGTTACAGAACATATTCATATATTGCAGCAGTGCGTTGTAGAATTTCGAAACCTGCCTGGTCTATGGACTCTTGAATACCAATTTGCAAACATATTTCCGTAAGTGTTATTCAGTCTGTTCTTCTTTATTGATTGATTCCAGTACTTGATTTTACCTTGGACTGCATGACTTCACTACAATGTGCACCTCGTTTGCTCGATAACTTAGCTGTTTTTCAGTACGCCAAGGTACATTTTGATATCAAGACTTTGTTCAGGGAAAATATTCATAGAAATGTCCAACTATTTGCATAATTCATTATGCAAATTAGATTATTAAGGTATTCTTAATAGCGTTTATTCTTGTATCTATTTATCACAAAAGAATTATCAACTTAGGTCTTGATATAACGACTACAATGATTCAGATTGGCGGCAATGTATTGTAGAATCTCGAAGCCTGCCGTAGTTTAGCCCTTGCATACCGATTGCATACGTAAATGCAAATATTGTTATTCATTTTTTTTTTCACCGAATTGGTTCATTTCAGTACTTGATTTTACTCGGACTCTGATGACACCGTGTACACTTTGTTTGACCGATAGCTTATCTATTTTTCACTACGCCGAGGTACATTTTGATAGAAAAATTTTGTTTTGGGAGAAAATATGTTGAGAAAATGGGAAAAAATATTTACATAATTTACTATGCAAATGGATTGCGTGTTTTATCTTTTAATACTTGAAGTTATTCCTTGTATCTCTTTATCACACTAGGAATCGTGAACCGGTCTTGATACAATGATAACTATCATCAGGATTGTTATTCAGATTCATATATTGCGGCAATGCGTTGAAGTATCTAGAAACCTGTCAGTTCTGTATATATAGTTTTGTATACTAATTTGCATATAGATATTTGCATATGTGTTATTCAACTCTTTTGAATTGACCGGTTGCAGGATTTGATATTGATTGGACTCTGACGACATCATGTACTTTTTGTTCGCCCAATAACTTGTTAAAATGACTTAAAACTGAAGTGAACAAGTACTATACATGTGCATATGCAGTACTGCATTGCTGTATCAGCGACAACTCATAATTTGCATATTTGACATCTTAATTTGCATATGTAAGTGAATATTATAAACAATTCATGACCAAGCTATTGTCTCTGCATCTTGATATCTGAAATTATTACTATTTTTATATTGATGTGGAGTTTTAATGAAAATTAGATCATCGAAACACCTTAAGAAGCAATGGAATGGCGGCCATTTTGTTTATGCAAATTCGATATTCTTAGACTCAAAATTCCGCTTGGGAACCGGAATTTTTGGATTCAGCGTACTTGAATTATACAAATTAAACTGGTTCCCAACTTTTACTAAAAAATGCCTTTGACAGTCATATTTTCCCAAAATCCCACTAGACTATTTAATTTGTGCGAACAAACTTTTTTGAGCAGCAGGCACTACTGTGGCAATGAAAATGCCTTCAACGTGTATGAGCACGTATTTATAGAGTTCACAGCAGCGTTGATATCAAAATAGTATGGGTGTGTCAATTTCAGGAGTGAGGAGTCAATTTCAGGAGTGAGGCTAGGAGAGAGAGAGAGAGAGACCGAGAGAAAAGGCATACGAGGGAGGCACCCTCCCTAAATGTTATCTGGTCTTTGTTCATTTTTTCACTGTAGTCATATTCTTCCATCAGTCTTAACTATTTACTTCCATATCACTATTCTTTGTCATATGCACACCGCCAATACATACGTATTGTAAACAAACACAAGCAAACACTGAAATCCTCATAATATAAATAAACTACCTCAACAATTTTTTTCCTTGATATTAATTGATTTCATTCAAATCATTCATAAATCAACGTATTCTGGGTGTAACATGAACAAAAAACATTACAAATGGCAATTCGAATCACAAACAAATCCATTTGTCAATTCATACTACAAATAATCTCACTTCAACATAGATAACTCAATTACAGACCAACCCTACTAACAATTTCTTCACGAGAAAGTTCTGACATGTAGGGCCCTACCAAACCTATATCCCTTGAATATATTGGTTTGGATCATGTAACGCCTTCTTGCTTACAAGGGCATATACATAAAAAAAAAACCACACAAATACATTATACAAATCTAAAATGAAATCAGTCATAAAGAACCCGACCGCCCCCCCCGAAACAAATCTACATCTATCCAATATCAAATCCTACCATATCTGTCATACCATTTATAACTATCCTTCTTCAAATCAAATCCCCAACATACCCACCAACCCCCGATTAACCAAAACCTAAATCATCCCACACCCACATTCACCAACCCACATAAATACACACACATACACACATACACACACACGGGTGCTGTTCGTTATTCCGAAGGTTCGTTTTTCCAAAGGTTCATTTATCCGAAACACGCAATTCCTTACGAGAGGTTCGTTAATCCGAAAATGAAAAAGGGTTCGTTAATCCGAACATTTGTGGCGTTATTCTGAAGGTTCGTTGATCCGAAAATGAAATTTGGAATAACGAACCTTTGGAGTAGAGAGCCTTCAGAATAACGAACCTTCGCAATAACGAAATGTAACCCCCCCCCCCCCCCGACACACAAACCCGAATCGATACCACCTTCCTTCCTCATGAAACGACTTCCCAATGTGGATACATGACATAATGGATCGTACGCATACAAGCAGCATCCGCCCGCACGTAAGCACCACTCCGAATTCATATACAAATCCGTCAAACAAACTCATCAAAGTCAAAGCTGCTGATAAAATCAATATGACGTTTATGCCAGCAACAGCTTACTAGGTATCCCTCCCCACGCGCAGCCAAAACACATACGCTGAAATAATAAACACATTCTTCCATCATATACACCAACACACACACACACACACGCACATACTCACATACACACACGCACAAACGGACACTAAATTATCATGTGCTCGCGCACATACACATTTCCTTCAAACCTCACCATGACTTTTTACATGGCATGTTTGCATGGATGTAGCCATGTAAGTTATGTGTTGGTATCTCAATAACTATGTCAAGAACGATATGGAGTTATTACTTTGATTCCCAAAAAAGATAAAGATCCTTCCTTGTTGAAAAACTTCAGACCAATTTCTCTTTTAACAGTAGACTATAAAATTTTAGCCAAAATTTTAGCAAATCGTCTAAAAAAATGTCTCTCGGATTTGATCCATCCAGATCAATCTGGTTTTTTAAAAGGAAGGAATATTGGAAATAACATTCGCTTAATTACTGATATAATAGAATATACAGATTTAAAGCAAATTCCTGGAGCAATTCTCCTTGATATTCAGAAAGCTTTTGACAGTATTTCGCATGATTACTTGTATCGGGTAATGAGAAAGTTTAATTTTAGTGATAAATTTATTGATTTGATAAAGGTATTTTACTCAGGTTAGGAAAAGCTATGTTTCAAATTATGGACATTTGACTACACCAATAAATATGGAACGAGGTATCTTCCAAGGGTGCCCTATATCCCCATACCTGTTTGTATTGGTTATCGAGTCTATGGCTCTTGCTATAGACAAAACCTAAATATTAAAGGTATCCCAGTGGGCGAAAATGATTTGAAAATTTCTTTGCTAGCAGATGACTCTACTTGTTTCATTGATGGTTCACAAAACTCGTTTAAATCACTTTTTGATACTATTGGTTCATTTTCTGAGAGTTCTGGCTGTAAGCTTAACATCTCTAAATCAGAAGCAATTTGGATTGGTTCTTTAAAGGGTTCTCAAAAATTTCCATTTTCGGAGAAAGCTCTTAAATGGAATAAGTCTACTTTTAAAACTCTGGGTATTCATTTTTCTTTGAACATAAGTAATCTGTATGATCTTAACCACAAGACAAAGCTTAAATCCATTGAAAATATTTTGAATTGTTGGCGTGTAAGAAATTTATCTCTGGTCGGGAAGATCTGTGTTATAAAGACCCTATTGCTTCCTCAACTTCTGTATTATTTTTCGGTATTATGTATAAAAATACCAAAGAAGTTTTTTAGACAAATCAATACAATTCTATATAAATTTATATGGAGTGGTAGAAGTGATAGGGTCAAAAGACACCTCTTGTGTAATGATTACTCTTTGGGTGGTTTAAAAATGATTGATCCATACATGTTTTCTATTGCACAAAAAATGACATGGGTCAAAATGCTTCTTGATGATAACTATCAAAGTATGTGGAAATTTATTGAATTATGTACTTTAGATGATTTTAGTGGTAGAAAAGATATATTGTGGAAAGCACATCCCCCTGCATGTATTTTGAACAAATTAGGCTCAAGTCAGTTAGCCGAATCTCTTCAAACATGGTACATTTTTAGAGAAAAAATTGTTAAAGATGAATTCAATACAGATTTTTCTGCAATTGGTTCTTGTCAATGCATTTGGTTTAACAGAAGTATTCATTCAAAATTCAAATAATACTTCTTGTATGAAGACTGGTTAGACAAAGGTATTGTCTTCATAAGTGATCTACTCAACCCTCCCCATCCAGATTATAAATTATTTGAAGAACTGATTTTGGATTATGATATCAGCAAAAAGGACAGGCGGAAATACAATTCTTTATTGAAAAATATTCCAAAAGATTGGTTTGTTTCCTCTGATTTAACTCCAGACAAAATATTTCAGGAAATTAAAGCAAAACTTTTAAAAACTCAAAAAAATTCGTTTACAGTATAATGCAAAAAACATGTTATCCAGAAAGACAGACTGTATTTTGGAGTGACCTCCAAGAGTCCGAAGAAATCAATTGGGAAAAGCTTCATGTGAACAACTTTTTATGTACCATAAATACACGTATTCGATCTTTTTATTTTAAGCTATTTCACAGAGCTATAGGTTTGAATAACTTTCTATATAAAATTAAAAGAAAAGATTCTCCCAATTGCTCATTTTGTAAGAATGCCCCTCAAACCTATATTCATATTTTTGTTCAATGTCCTTTAGTTCAACCCATTCGGGAGGATACTCTTAAAGCTATCTCTCGGAAAATCAATAAGCCACTGAATGTTTCATTATTTTAACAAATGTTTGGTTTTGATTCTGATAAATTTTTGACATATCTTTTTCTTTTACTTAAATATTATGTTTATATTTGTATATTTCAAAATAAACCACCAAGTTTTAAAGGTTATAAATCGTATGTCATAGCCAACAAGGAGCTCGAGTATAATATTGCTAAAAGAAATAACAAACTTTCGATTCATTTCAGGAAATGGAGATTTGATCTGTAAATAGTATTTTAGCTTTCCAGACGACATCTCACATGGGTCTGTATGAGTAGTTTTAACCTTGGCATGTTTTGATGGTATACAATGTGTATGTACTTTACATGTTTCTGCAGAATCAGCCATAATTTTGTATTATGTATAATTCAGGAAGTTTGTTACAACTGTATTTTATCTGTTCTGGGGAATTGGGTGATTCAAAAGCTTTTTTCGGTTTTTAAGGCTACCTAGCCCATACAGGTCTGTGGATGATGTTTTATGAGACTGATTAGTTAAAGAGGAAACCTTAACTGTTATTGTCAAATACATGTAGCCATGTATTATGCATCTTTATATATAAGTTGAAAAAAAACCCTCATTTTTAATAAATCTTACATTTTTTTTAATGTATTACAATTTTTCATATTCTTAGTACATATTCTGTATGTGTCATGTTAGTGACACTTGATGTGGATGGGGTACAAATTCTCATGAGACAGAAGGACTGCCCTAATTTTCCCTTATACTGTACTGGGATTGAAATAGGTGCATGGATGTTGAGATATTTTATTATTTGTTAAACTTGAAAGAATGTTATGTACAATAGTACATACATGTACTTATTTGGTTTTGTATGAGTATTATGCAAAATTTGTTTACATGTACTGTTTTTAGGATTGTCATCCATTCCAGCGAGTCACATACAATTTATACTGCCAGCATGCAGGTTTCGGGAATGATTCCGACTTTCCTATTTGTGAAATACTTGGTATGGCTTTTTTTTTTTTTTGATTTTTTTTTGTTTTGATTTGTTTTTTGCTTTGATTGTTTTAATTTCATGTATGATTTGTTTTTAAAAATCAATAAAACACAAAAAAAATAAAAGAAAAAAAAAAAGAACGATATTATCCAGCAAAATGTGCTTCGAGGGCGGGCGACAATCCTTGCCGCCAGCCCTCGTCACAGATTGTCGCCAGACGACAATCTTTGACGGGGCGACAATCCTTGTCGCAACACACGTTGATTGAAATAGACTAATTATGATTACGAACCTGAATTTATAAAAGAACCCTGGTACTTAAAAGCATCATTTATCATTTTGTAGACGAAGCAAAAACACCGCTCTACAGTGCTCCAACATAGCTCTAAAATGTGAGTTAGGGAGTGAAGCAACCAATGCAAAATAAACTTAATCAGTATAATCAATGTTAAGTATTGTTAAATTTACAAAATGTGAACCAATTAGGGTTAGTTATTTATAATAAACCGTTTTAAATTATGGCTGATTGAAAAAAAAATAGTCATATCTCCTTATATCTTAGGCTTTATTGGGAATTTTTATGTGGGAGGATATATATAAATATATATACTGAAAGAAATTGGACTGAGGAATTTTCTCTCGCTATACACACACACACAAACAAACACACACTTTATATGTATATATATATGTGATAAAAACCTAAAATGGCATTAGACTAAAAACGCTTTATCCTGGCGAGGAAAGCGTTTTATATATAATAGTGATTCAATTGATCTGAACATTATGTATCAAATGTGATAACTCGGACATTTATTTTCAATCATCACTGCTCCCAGTGGCAGATAATACCTTTTACTATAGACAAGAAGTTGTTGCGTGTCAAAATCCTGTTAAGGCTGGTAGCAAAACCAGGAGGCTGACGAGGTGTTTCACAGCTTTCACTTAAATGATGTGTGAGTATTTAATACACAAGGTGCCAATCTTCAGTACACAGTGCAAAATACTCCCCAGTAGTCTTACCTTCTTTAACTGCCTACTCGTGATGTCTCTTGCTATTTTATCCTGTCTACGTCTTTATTTTTTCGAGCATGTAATTACACATTTTATAAATGAAGACAGCACACACACACACTCAAACCACACACACCCCTCTCTCTGTACCTATTAAACTCTCTTTGTATAGATATTATAGCATGTATTTATCATGAAGAAGCAAACTGGTGATGCATTTTTGGCTAATGAAGCATGAGCTTTTTCGACTCAAATTTTCAGCATCCTACGCCTTCTTCAGGAGTCTTCAAGACTCCTGAAGAAGGTCTATAGATATAATATGTGTGTGTGTGTGTGTGTGTGTGTGTGTGTGTGTGTGTGTAGAAGTACATCATTTTAACATCTTAAATTCACCGCACACTAAATACGTCTGTTGGCACACAAGACAAGCAAATGAATACCGGATTTCCGTACATGCCAATACACACACACACACACACACATACACACACACCAACAGACATGTATATATTCGCAAGGAAAAAAAATGAGTCTAAGGATCGAGATATCTCACCACACTGTGGTCCAAAGAAGTCATCCGTACACGTACACTCATAGCCCGTATCAGTCTCCGTACATGTGCCACCATTCCGGCATGGCGACGATTCGCAAGCTGTAACACAATAATTAAGTACTTTGCCTTTAGTCATCTAGTAATTCGTAAAAAAACAACAACAAACAAAAGAAAAAACAGCTATGGAACTGAACAGGGGTTGTTGTTGAATACCGAAATACTTTCTATGAGAACTTGCGCTTCTTCATACGTTCAACATATAGGAATATTGTGTGTCTTCAATGAAAAATGTATGTACATGATCAGAAATATCACTTGGCCAAAGAACAAATATCGAATAATCTGTATCTATACATGTAGTTGAACGTAACTCTCGAAGACTTGTCAATTGTAATATTATATGACGTGTCTGCAAAAAAAAAAAAGAAAAAAAAATGCACAGGAGCTTAAAATGTTATCTTTATTCAAGAGATCAATATCAAAATCTCCCAGGAAGTACAGATCTTTGTTTTCTTGATTAATTAGCTCTAATAAAACATAAAAATCATTCAAAAATAATTACTTTCTTTAGCAGGGAGCCTGTGTATCACGCAGTATTACATTTTTTTTTTCTATTGTACATAATTATTATCATCAATATCAAGACATGTGCGTTTTCATTTCCGCTGTATATCAAATCAGGCGTCACTGTAAACGATAATGAACAATTGACGAGTGTGATAGGAACGGGGCAACTACCCATCCTCGAACGCATTTTCTACCAGAACGGACAACAGAATATCCATCAATTTTATATAAAGGAGGAGATTTGTTGTTAAGCCGTGTTTCTGTAACACCAATAACTGAAAACTTCATGTTTATCGGAGACAACAATATTGCATATTTTCGTAATTTCTTAGAAGACTGCGAGCATTGACATGCAATAGACTGAACGAATGCTTATGGCATATATTTTGTATTTCTAAATTCTGAAATGAACTCGTCATGTAAAAAAGAAGTAATATCGACATTGGACATTCTTTGCATGTATATGAATTAATTTCATCCATATGTAAAATAAGAACGTAAGATGCCTCTTTATGTTGATGATACATCCATTTTTAATCATGGTAAAATAAGCAAAGGACGTACATAAAACTTGCAAGAAGACTTTGTTAAAATACGCAAATGGTTAGTCCTGAATGATATGCATTTACACCCACATAGACGAAAGTCATCTAATTTGCTGACAATAAAAATGGAAAATGATTTTTTTTTTTTTTTTTTTTTTTTTACATGTGTCTGAGACCTTTTTTTTTTTTTTAACAAAATAAAGTTCGGAAACCAGCAATAAGAAAATATTGAGATCAAATATTTGAGTGTTTCGCTGAAAAAAAAGAAGGTAAAACAAAGTGTTCCTAATTCATGTTGGGACAAACATCTTTAAGACTCTTGTTTTTGGATATTGCAGCCATTTCAACTGAAGGTAAAACAAAGTGTTCCTTTTAAATATTGGGACCAACATTTTTAGGACTTTTGTTTTTGGATATTGCATCCATCTTAAAACCAATTTAAATCAAATAAAAATTAAATTCCTCATACGTAATGTAAGCTCTTTAATACTTCATAAGCGTGGTTTCTAAAGTATCTCACATAAAGTTAAAACCTGAATCCCCATCTCAACCAAAACTATACCATCCCTTTAAACAAACATTCGTCCATAACCAATTAAGCCAACATATGGCAGGTTTTAATCAGGAGTGAGGAATTACCATGTTAATACATTTCACAAGGAAATGGATAACAATAACTGTGTATCTGTATACGCCGTGTGTAGCACTTACCTGGAACAACGCAAATGTATCTTTTGGTTTCCGCCAGCAGTGGATGGTTTCCCAGCTTTGCCATTTGCTCTTCAGACATCAACTTCGGTACCATGGCAACCGTATCCCCGCTACTCAGAGTGGTCATACCACAGCTCATATCGCTGATCGCCACCGGACAAGTTGGATCTGCAGCTCCACTCAACAAACCGCCGACTATATACAATCATGATAATCATGCATTGAATAATTATTCGGTAACAACAATCGAATTTCGGCAATGTGTTCATAGTCTAGCCCCTCTTCTTCTCTCTTTACAAAGAAAGAAGAGGAGACAGCGTCACATATTTTTATCTGGTGTCATTGCATTATTCTAAGCTACCTCCTCAGTTCTTGAATAATAGTGTCTTCCCGATGATCATTAAAGGGAACCAAAGCCCGACCATAATTGTCATTGACTACAGAGAATGAGATTGGTTGTTTGAATCACGAAATTTTGCAGTCTTCAAAAAAAAAAAAGAAAAAAAAAAGAACCCCAACCAACAAACCAAAAAACAAACAAAAACTTGAAACCAGTTAAACATGATATTATGTGTTATCATACTCACCAATGTTGATGATGAACAGTGCTCTTAGGCTAGCCTTTAGTAATCCGACCATTCTTTAAACTAATCACCAAAGCAGGAAAGAGATAATGTCGACTTAATAATGAGTGGTTGCTTAGTAAAGATAGCAAAAACCAATAGTTTCGCTACATGAGCTGTTCCAACAGAACTGGCGTGTGCCAAACGCTTGAAATACACATGAATCACGTGAAGGTATATGTGAATGGTTAGTCGGAGAGCAATTTATTTTCACGTGGAAAAAGCCCGGTCGCAGTGCGTACCGAACGAGAGCAGTTATAGTAAATGTTTTGTTTCGTTTTTCATGTCTTTGCGAGAAACAATATTACTACTGACAACGCACGGGCCACAGCTGTCGATGTTTTATAGCTCCCTCTATGGGCGATCGAGTAGCTTTTCCTTTTTCGAGAGGCCGGTGTTTGTGGTATATAATGGGGAAAAATAATTGACATCACATTGGAGTTTTTCATTCATCTTTATTCATTTATGTATTTTTTCATTTATTTATTTATTTATTTTTATTTATTTATATTTATTTATATTTACTTATTCATTTATTTATTTATCTATTTGTTTATCTATATACGTTATTGTGTTTTAATTTATCTGTTTATTTATTTATTTATTTATCTATTTATTTATATACTTACTTATTCATTTATTCATTTATCTATTTATCTATTATTTATCTATCTATATACGTTGTGTTTTCATTTATTTATTCATTCATTAGTTTTGATTACTTGGTTATTCCACGGAGGTTGGGAATAAACCAAGTGACAGACACTCCCACCTCCCTCATTGGTTTGCCATTAAAGACTTTACCGAGGGCAGTGACCTTTCAAAAACCCCGCGGTAATAATGATAATAATGATAAAGATAATAATGATAATAAAAACAAAACAACAATTAGAAAATGATAATAATACCAACGCTATGATCATTGTTACTGAGAATATCATTGCTTACCTGTCATTGACATTCATTGGCATTCTTGTAGTATCTATCATGTGCCCTCATTAGCATTTACCATTATATTTATTATCATTGCTGCAATCATGAATAACAATGACAATAATAATAATAAGGTACATTTATAATGTGTCGTATAGATAATTACTGATACTCTCGGCGTATGAGAACCTGTAAGATTCAACACATGCTGTGTACACGTAAACAGCTAATATTACAATTAAGTTGAGAGGTGATTACCCGGATGTACAGTGAAGCAAGCCGTTGCTAACCTCAGCGCCCTTCAAGAACTGACGGTATCTCGTCTGCCCGTCTTCACGGAGGAAGAGAAGCTACTCATTAAGGGAACAGCAGACTTTTTTTTTTCGGGCTCAACCACTTTTCCACCAAGTTGCCAAACTCTCCAGTGAAAGTACAGTTTTCAGTTAAATTCAATTCAGTTTTATATCCACAAATTTCACAAAACTTTTGAGGTGCCCCCTTTTGAGGTACCCACATAGTACAAGCACAGTCTTTTGAGTGGGTACCTCCACTTTTTTTTTTCGCAGAATGTATATGTTTGTGTGAAAAATGCCTTACTTTATAATGACTACTGACAAATGTTATTCTTTGCTACCTATGTATCATTCCTTCAAACGCATGTCGAACTTATACTTTTTGTACATTCTGTTGAAAGAAGCGAAAATAAAACCTTTGAAACCTTTGAAAACAGAAGAATATGGCACATAACGGCATATGGACACATGAAAATGTACGAAAGGTATAGCCTTTAGCTAAAATGATATTTCTTAAAGGCGGGGAAGTCAACATAGGGTATAAAGATCAGTTTTTCATTTGAATGGGTATTTACCCACGAAAAAATATTCAAATAATAATCATAGACGCGATGCAATACATGTCGCAAAATACCTTTTAGACTTAAACAGACAACACTACAAGCTATACGTCTTCAAAAGCCAAGAAGCCAAGAAAAGTTCGCATAATGTAAAAAGCCTTAGTAAATGATAATAACTAATAGTAGTAATAGTATAGTAATCAGTATTAGTTATAATCACTTTAGTAATAGTGATGACAATAACGATAATTATCACTAGGAGTCTAGAGCACACTCCATTTTGGGGTGACTTTCACAGTAGGCCCTACCTCAACGTTCTGAACACAATGGCCCGAATTCACGAAGGTGGTACAAATGAAACCATGGTTTAAACCATGGACAAAAACCATGGAGCGCCAAGTGTCGCACGGAATATTTCGTTACAAAATCAGTCTTTTCGTCGATGAAATGATTATTTTGTAACTAAATGAACATTTCGTCCACGAAATGATAATGTCGTCAACGAAACGGTCATTTTGTCGACGAAATGACCAATTTCGTAACGAAATATTCCGTGTGACACTTGGCGCTCCATGGTTTTTGTCCATGGCTTAAACCATGGTTTCATTTGTACCACCTTCGTGAATTCGGGCCAATGAAATCACTGATGACTTCTCTTGCATACATTCTAAAGAAAATAGATTTCATAGCTTATGACGATGTATACAAATGTATAATAACATATTTCGTGTACAAACTATGAGCATATTTGTGAATGATTGATGTATATATGCATTTTGTGAATAAATCACATCAATCAAATAAATAAATCAAGAGCAGTATTAATCATTGCACTTATCGACATGAATTATGGGACAATGAAAGTGAATTATGAAGATTAGGTACAGTTATATCGCTTGAGTTATGACGAGGTAATCATAATTATGCAATTTGAAGAACAGGCATTCTAGAAAAAAAAAAAAAACCCATAAGCCTACTTGTGCTTTCAAGATAATGATGTTTTTAACGGTTCGGACGGCATGGGAGAGGTACACTGCTACGATTGACTTTGTCTATGCCATTACAAAACGAATGTCAAATACTAGGAGACGTCTCGATGAATTATGATGGATATTATTGGCAAAAACTGTACCGACGGGAACCGATATATTGTTTAGAATTTGTTTGCAGTCCAACATTATTATCTGCCACAACTTGATAACGATATTTCGAGAATATTGACGATTGTGTTTTCCTGTCTAAATAATGTCTCTTTCGTGACTGAAGTTGGTTCATGGTCTTTTGTACACGATGTAATTTCATGGAACACTTGTCAGACGGAATATTATTTTGAGGACTGCTCGACAACAAAATACTCATTATTTTGTAATACATATATTTCTTGCAGATTCACTTACTATTATAATGTAATTTATAAAATGGGTTCAAGAATGTAGCCAATTGGAAGCGCTGAAATGAGTCACGTGTGCTTGTATTAATTTCTCACTAACATCTTGTGTGCATAACATGTGTGGCGTACGTATACTCTTATACAGGGTACGTACAGTACTTATATGTGCGGGATTTCCGAGTGCGACGTGTTTGGGACGAACATCTTCGGACATCTTGATCCACAAAGGTACGTGAAAATGTTGTTAGTTTTCGACCCATTTTATAAAACAAATAATGCACATGATTACTTCGTGGCGTTAGTGGAGACGCAGCTCACTCTCGGGTATTTACAATGTAGTGCAACATGCACTCGGCTTCGCCTCGTCCATGTTTCACAATTGTAAATACCCTCGAGTGCGCTACGCCTCCACTAACGCACTCTATCCTGTGCATCATTTGTACAATACTTCTTTACTGCATAACAACACCCGATGACAGGAAATTTACCTCACAATCAATTACGGCACATTCGAATAGTTTTCGTTTCTCTTCGTTTTCTCCCCCTACTTCTTCTGTTTCTTTGCACTTTCTCTCTTTCTTTCTTTTTCTCCTTGTTCAACCTCCTTCTCCTCTTTCTCTTGGTTTCTTTGATCCTCTTTCTTTTCTTTGTCTTTCTTTTTCCAAATCTCCCTCTTCTTTTCTCTTTATGATAATTTTTTCCTTTGTCATCGTTGCCTCTTTCTATACTCTCTTGTGCGGGCCAACTGCTGGGAGGTCCGGGTAGCAAAAAAAAAAAAAAAAAAAAAAAAATCCCCGCAAACCAAACCGCAATGCTTTCCCCACACACGTTGTGACAAGGCTTTGAGCATGCTCAAAACACCTTCCGGGTGAGTCGCGAGGGTTTGCCCGCAGAGGTACACGTAGAACACCAGTAGGAGGCCCTTAGCGGCAGCAGCCCCCGTATGTCGCTCGTAACTGAAAACGGATCGGTTTCGAAGCTCTCACGCAGGTCACGCGGAACACACGCATACAAGTAGCAGGTAAGTTCCCCCTGCGTGCTGGAAAATTCCTCCTCGCAAAAAGCCCTCGTAGCATATACCCGGAAAGGTGTGACAGGGTCCTTCGTACAGGTTTGTGGCCCATAAGGAGGCCATTAAACTTACCCCTTGCCCATAGTATTCGACGATATGCAGACCGAGTTCAGCCCCGACCCCGCCTGGCCGCATGAGGCTGCTTCGGAAGGCCTCAAAATAAGCCGATAACGGGGATATAATATCTCATCAGTGATAGTTAGTAGAGAGCGCTCTCCTCTCTCCCTCTCTCTCACTCTCTCTCTCTCAGTTTACAAAATTTTTTTAACGTCCGATTCTTATGTTAGTTCACTTTAGTTCTGTTTGATTTCATTTTTGCTTTTTCATGAAAATCTAACTTAATTTATGGTGCATGTACAGTGTGTTTTGAACAAACACGTACATGATAGGTTCACAGTATAATAATGACAATAATCTTTGAAGTATTTTGAACAAATACAATGAAATCATAGAAATCAGCCAACTGCCATCCTATACAGGTGCTTGATAGTGATGGCAGCCTCAGGAAGAAAAAAAAAACACGGACAAAATTCATGAAATGTATACTTTAATGTTCGTATGATATTGCTCTTTCATTGAAGAAAGCGACACATTGAGGGATACAACAGATCAAGCTGTATATTTACAGCATGTACCATTATGCTAAACGAAGGAATGAATTCATAATACTAGGGGGCCTACGATCCGTTGTGTCAAAAATGAAAGGCAGTCGTCCTTAGGTTTTATAAAGAGAGTATGACAGGGAATAGCATGCATAATACCATACAATGCCCTTTTTTTATACTCAACAATGCAAAACATATACTTTATTGTGACGCTTAATAATCTTTTTTTAGCATTATAACGTCTACAGATTGCAGAGATAATTACGAAGAAAAAACTTTTCCTGTACACAAAACGATCCAGTCATCATTCTAGCCTAAACCTACGTGTATAGTTTCTAAATTGAGTTGTCTATACCAATAAACTAACACAAACTTGCCACACTGTGATATAAGTTTCTGTCAGTCAAGTGATACACCTAAAATTCTATTGAAAACGATAATGAACTTTACCTTGTTACTCGGATGAGAGAAAAGTGTAACCTATCTATGTACACACATACATCCAGTCGCATTATTCATTCCATCTAATTAGTTTCTAAACTAAGTTGCTGAACTTATATGTCTACCAATGCACTCACACATGCACGCTGCGATATAAGTTTTTCCTAGTCAAGTGATACATCTATTACTGAAAACGATTCTGAACTTTACCGTGTTACTCAGATGATAGCAGCAGTTACAAATCATTCATGTGCACAAATACATCCGTGTCATATCACATCATTCTAGCTTAAACTGGTTTCTGAACTAAGTTGCTGATCTTATGAATAATTATGTCTACCAATGCACTTGCACAGACGTTCTATATGTTGTGATATACATTTCCCTATGAGTCAAATGATATACAATCATCGAAAAGGTATTTTGATTCTGCTTTGTTACTCAGATTTAAAAAAACAAACAAAACAGTATAAACTTTTCATTTACATAAACATATCCAGTCATAAAATTATCATATTCTGGCTTGAAATTAGTTGGTATTCTTGGCACGTGTCTAATGCACTTACACAGACTTGTCACACTGTATTATGAGTTTCTCTGTCAAGTGATATATTTATCATTGAAAACGATATTGAACTTTACCGAGTTACTCAGATAATATTAACAGTATACTATTCATATACAGAGATACATCTAGTCATTTCATATCATTCCAGCTTAAAGTTAGTTTCTTAACTGTCTTTTATGTGTGTCCAATACACATACATAGACTTTTCACACTGTATCTTTGAAAACGATATCGAACTTTAGTAACGTTTGGATTTTTATCCATCTTATTTGAATAGAAGGGGTTTCAGGTCATGGATTGAAATAATGACATTAGGATTATCATAAAACAGTGTAAGCATTGAGTAGCTTTAAAGGGATGGTACAGTATTGGTGGAGATGAAAATTGAGCTTTCAAATTTTTGCGAGATGCCAAGAAAACACTTATGTTATAGTACAGAGCATACCATTTTAAGAGGAATTCAAAGTTTATTTGATGAAAATCGGGTTTGGAATGACTGAAACATCCAAAAACAAAGTAAAAAAAAAAACACGATCGTCATAAAGTGTGGGTCCCACACTTTATTGGAATTGCTCTTTTTTAAATATCTCAGCCATTTTAAAATCAATTTTCATCAAATAACCATTGAATTCGCCATAGAATTATATGCTCTTTCTTATTTCATATGAGATTTCTCATTATTTCACAAAAAAAAAATGTTAAAAACCTGAACTTAGGTCTCAACCAAAACTATAAGATCCCTTTAACTTTTACTGAGTTGACTATTCTGCTCGAGACTGCGAAATACGTACTGGCAATAAAACATTAAGCAACCTCTTGCGTCATGCGAGGATCAAAAGAGTGACGATGCAGCAATGAATCTATGTTATTTTTTTTTCTGTAGGACACCTGCTATAAAGTGAGCCAGTTAAATGATTTACTGTTATGTAATAAGGGAACCTTCCGTTCCACTTTGTTGATATGTATTTGATAGTAATAGTAATAGTGATAGTAACAGTAATAGTAATAGTAATAGTAATAGTAATAATAATAGCAATAGTAATAACAATAGTAACAGTAACAGTAATAGTAACAATAATAGTAAATAGCAATATTAATAAGCATAACACTACTACTAATAATAATGATAACAACAATAATAATGTTTTATTGAAAATTAATTTGCAGCCAGTGGGTAAAAACAGAATATACAATCAAACGTGATTAGAATATGAAACTACAGTTATCCTAGAATCATTGATGGAAATTTTTTGATACGTAGTGAAAAAAAATTTCAAAATAAATCAATTATACTTGTACATATGTATTAACATAATACAACTACTATACATACAAGTTAAGCTATTCCACATTCATACAGAGAGAGAGAGAGATAGAGACTAGTCTTTTTCATTAAAATGAATCTAATATACCCAATTCATTATACACATGAATTCATGTGATGTTTTTCACATTTAGTGGCCGCATAGGCAACATGAAGCTCGTAGCAATGTATCAATATGAGATACTTTCGCGAGCTTGCATCGTCTGTGAAAATCAAATATAAGCCTAATACCATTTCAAGGACAATCATTTAGCTTTACTTAATTCGTCAAATCATCATCAGCGGTTATGTGACCATAGATTGTAAAATGTATGCAAATGTTATAACCAAAATATCAAGTTTGGTAGAATTATTATCACGACATTATCAGTAGTCTGTACTATGATTTCAAGTCAATCATTGAAACTCTACCACTTATGTCACAATAACCTGCACCTACAACTGACATCTTTTCATAATTATGTGTATCAAAGGCGATGGAGTGTACAATTTCTCCGAAAAGAACTGGTCTAGGAATTGTACGAGGAAAAAGCTGCTTCGCGAACTCATGAAAACTAAAATCTTCAAACAAATAGGTACAAGAGGTATGTGTGCAATCATATACCTTGAAATCTGATCTCACTATCTAGGGCCGACTAAAATCACCGACAATGCCCATACTTATAGAGTGGAGAGCAAACATTTCCTAGTATCCATAATTTAATTAGAACTGTTGGTTTTCCAGATATCATTTTCTCTCTTTGCATAAGAAAAAAATATCGACTGGTTGATGATTAACGACAGTTATGACAATATTCCTTGTCTGTTGACATTTCCGGTTGATTGGAACGGTTTTAAAAGGTTCGTTATTCCAACGGTTTGTTAGTACCCACCGTCTCACAGTGGGCCAGAATGAACTCAAAGTGCGCCAAAATTATATTCCATGGTTTCTTTTTACCCAAATTTGGTGTTTAGGGGTAATTGGGGCGTAGAATTGATTGAACATAATTTCAAACTCATATGACGTCACTTTGATGCTGATTTTTCATTGGCTGCATCGAAACTCTGTCTGTAGATGACGAATAAAGCAGTGCAAATCTTAGGCTGTTTTTTTTTCTTTAAAGATGATATTATTCATCTTTTCACATTCACTGACACTGCTTATATACTACCATTGAATACAAGATGCTTGCATGTCACAGAAAGTGTATAAACATTCGGGTTTCGTTAAAAGAATCGAATTCATGCTGAAAGTTCCCATTTATGATGTACGCTGTACTTTTAGGTGAATTTCTTCATTCTATTCTAGCAGGACATAATTTAATGTGTGATATAAAATCAATCTCCGATAGTTCTTATCTCTCTACTTCATAACCTTTGGCCTACGCCATATCAATTCATACAAGCGCAAAACTCGAACAACCATTTTGTTTAATTTTACTAGAAAGATAACAAATTGTGGAGTCAGTAATCAGGAAAATGAAAGGTTATGACTTAGGAACTATAAGAATGAGTCTGCCGTGTATGAAAGTTTACTCGAAAAAGCTGTAATAAAAGATTCTTTTTTTTTATGAAAAATCTGTTGGAATCACTATCATATGAAATAAATTCATCCCCGTTCCACAAGGATTTTTTTTTTTTCTCATCAGTCAGTCGTCGGAAGCAAAGATTTTTGCTTCCAGCAACCCACAAAGTGTATGGGACCACAGTCTGATGAATCCGATTTGTATTGGTCGCCTATCAGGTCAATGTCAGACAGGTCGGGCATGATCCGATGAGGCAAGATCGTCCGATGAGGATCACGCGAGCAATGTCTGACACTGACCTGATACAGTAGTCGATCGACGCAATCGGATTCATCAGATCGCGATCCTATACACTTTGGTGAGCGGCCGGAAAGCAACAGACTTTCCTTCCAACGAGTAACCGATGAGAATAAAATCTCTGTGTTTTGGTGTATGATGTTCTAGATGCATGTCAAGAGTAGGATCGACGTATTTGGGTGTCCATTAATACAGTATGTATTACAGAGGGTATAGCTATGTGTACAGTAGAGCATGACTATGACAATATGGACGATATGGCTATGGTCTTGGCTATGTGCAATTACGTACTCTTTTATCTTCGGAAGAGGGGTGTTTTAGGTGCCGGACTAGCCCTACACATGTATTTTAAAACTCTGTTTACCTCTTATTCAGTGTTAATCACGTTTCTGTGCCTTTATCGTGCGAGAAAAAAAAATACATTAAAAAAGAATGCCGCCCTCATGCGGCGCCGTATGATAACAGAATTCCTAAGCGGCTGCCAGGTCCAAAATAGACGTAATGGCCTGAATTCACGAAGGTGGTACAAATGAAACCATGGTTTAAACCATGGACAAAAACCATGGAGCACCAAGTGTCGCATGGAATATTTCGTTACGAATTCAGTCATTTCGTCGATGAAATGATTATTTTGTAACGAAATTGCATTTTGTAACTAAATGAACCTTTAATCCACGAAATGATAATTTCGTTAACGAAACAGTAATTTTGTCGACGAAATGACCAATTTCATAACGAAATATTCCGTGCGACACTTGGCGCTCCGTGGTCTTTGTCCATGGTTTAAACCATGGTTTCATTTGTACCACCTTCGTGAATTCGGGCCAATGTGTCGCGGAAAAGCGGCTCTAACATAAAAAGCGTCAAAAGGTGGCAGCCAATTCTGGTATCAGCTTAAAGCTGAGACATGAAGGAATGTGGTGGTAATAGAATTTAGTTGGAAATCCGTGGAAATCTTAACTTTTCATTTGGATATATTAAAAAGACAAATAATTATTCATAACGTAAAATAAACTCTGAGAAATATGTGGGAGAAATTACCAGTTGATATCTCAAAAACTACATGTTGAAATTAATCATTTATCAAAGAGGTTACAATTTCCTTCGAAGCTCTCAAAATGTTGTATTTTGCTACTTCAGGTGGGAAATGTACCCCTTTAATGTACATACCTGATTTAAATATTTTAATGAAATATTCTTCAAAGTATTGCCTCTCAAAAGCGCATGTCAAAAATTTAAAAATCCCAAATGCCCAAAATGACTTTTGGCGCACTTTGGTATCTCTCTGGCCCACTGTGCGTCCGTTTGTGTTATGATCAACGAACCTTCGAAATAGCGACCCCTTTCACTTTTGGATTGACAAGTAAAGGCCTAAGGAATTTGCGTATTTTGAAATCACGAACCTTCGGAATATCGAACCCCCTGATCGATCCTAATCTCATTTTCTGATAAACGAACATTCTGCATGTCAAAATAGCATCACCAGATTGGAACAGCATCAGCGGGAAGTTTAATCTCACGTCTCGAGCGAGCGAAAGAAAGAAAGAAAGAAAGGAAGGTGTGTTTGTTTCGTTCGAATCAAGAAGGTGGAGACTCAATTATGGTTGCCATAATTGACAAGGGTCCTTTGGTGACTCAACAAAACGAGTGAAACTTCCAGTACCTATCAGAGCCCCCACCTGACCATATTCCAACGTAGCTAACAGACAGGGGGTTTGGGTCGGTCCACTCAAAGAAGGGAATCTTGTTTCCATGGCGACCGACCTCCAGATGACCGTTGGCAAATGTCAACCAGAAGTGGTCATAATGCGGGATGAGCGAAAGAACAGCGTCATGGGTAACGATCAGTTTGTTTGTCTGACAACTACCCCACAAGGCTACAGGTGTTGGGCAGCTCCGCTGAAGCGCGATTTGGGTATTCGTCCCTCCTCCGATAACTAAAAGACAGTCAAAGAAGGGATAACAAACAAAACAAAAACAGACAAACAAACAAACAAACAATTCAAAACGTGGGTCTCTTACACACATGTGTAACATACCCTGGCAAGATAAAGCCAAATTCTCAAATTGTGTAGATTCAATTACTTTCAATCTTTCATTAATTTTGTTCATTTTTGGCGAAGTTGTGTTTTTTGAGTAATCAGTTAATTCAAAACCATAATACCACTGCATTAATCGAGATGAAATAACGATTGAAAAAAAAACAGCTTGAAATGAGAGCTAAGAGATGAATAGAAATTGATATTGAATAGTTAATTGTACTGTAGACAGAAAATTCACTCTTATATGTTTTAGTACTTAAATTACTTGAATTCCGATTCCTAGCGAACTTATGCTTTTGCCTGAGGTTTCTAGAAATTTCCCAATTACAACACATTTTATAGAACTTATATAAAACACTTTAATCCCGATTCTTATCGTATTAACTATTTGCCTGAAGTTTGGTTTACTTAATACAAGGTGCTTTTCCGTTTTTGTTTTCCCTGAAATAACAATAATAAGAATAATAATGATAATAGTAATGATAATGATAATGATAATGATAATAATAGTTATGATAATTAACAAATAATGATTTTCCAGTATCTGTTTTACAATGCCATTAATGATTAGGAAACGTGTAAACAAAGATAATAAGATATGAAAACGAAGGCAGCAATAATTATGAAAAAGACGCACGTGGCATCCTGATCATTTGGGAAATAAAAAAGTCACTTGTTCTAAAATTATTGAAAATGAATATGAAATTACGGACCCAAATGATATTGCTAATATTTCTAATGAATATTTTATTGATATAGGATCAAATTTAGCATCTTCCATAAATGAAACCAATTCTTATTTTATGCAGTATTTTTCTAAATCATTTGATATTTCTCTTTTTTTCTCACCAACTTCATACCATGAAATAGCATTGTTAAAGATCTTAAATCCAGTAAGTCCTCGGGTTATGATGGTTCAAGTGTTTATCACCTTAAACAGATTATTCATTTTGTCACACCCCCAATAGTACACATATTCAACATATCTCTCAGTTCTGGCCGCTGCCCAAACTCACTGAAAATCGCAAAAGTGATTCCCATCCATAAAAAAGACGATCACACACAACTAAAAAATTACCGCCCAATATCCCTTCTCCCAAGCATTTCAAAAATTATAGAGAAAATTGTTTATAAAAGACTATTTTCTTTTTTCAATGAAAATGAAATTCTTATTCCGAATCAATTCGGATTTAGGAAAAATCATTCTACAGATTACGCTATTACTCAACTTTGTGATAAAATAATTGAAGCTTTTATTAATAAGGAACATATTGTTGGAGTTTTTATGGACCTGAGTAAGGCATTTGATACTATTGATCACAAAATTCTTATTCGCAAATTAAAACATTATGGAATTGGAGGAATACCTCTGCTATGCTTCACCGATTACTTATCTAACCGTGAGCAATATGTTGATTTTGATTCATGTTCCTCCAGGAGATTAAAAATCAATTGTGGAGTACCACAAGGGTCTATCTTAGACCTTCTATTATTTCTTATCTATGTTAATGATATAATTAATGTTTCACCAATATTAACTTACATTTTTTGTTTGCAGATGATACAAATATATTTTATTCACATAAAGATCCACAGATACTTATCCGCACACTTAATTTTGAATTATGTAAAGTTTCTTCTTGGTTCAAATGCAATAAATTATCTTTAAATATTGATAAAACTAGTTTTATATATTTCAAAAATGTTCATTCTTCTGATATTTAATGTAATTTATATATTGATGGTACCCCTTGTAGAAAAAAAAAGTCTACTAAATTTCTTGGTGTAATTATTGATGCTAATCTTACCTGGAACGAACATGTAAATAATATAAGTTGTCTTGTATCAAGAAACATAGGCATATTGCTCAAACTGAAAGATCTTTTGATAGAAAAGTCTCATTTTATTTTATATAATGCACTGATTTTACCATACATCACATATTGCAATATGGTATTGGCAAATTCTAAGAAGACAAAAATTCAATCAGTTCACCTTTTCCAAAAAAGAGCACTCCGCATTTGCACCAACTCACATTATCTTGCAAACTCTGAACCATTATTATCTAAATTGAAAACTCTGAAAATCAACGATATTCATACATTACAATGCGCAATATTAATGTACAAATACAAATCCAACACCCTTCCTTCCTCGTTCCACAACCTATTCATTGTGAACTCCAACGTCCACGCTTACCCAACTCGACATTCCAAAGATTATCACCTCCACAATCCCGACTTAATGAAAGCTCATGAGTCAATTAGACACCATGGACCTGACGTTTGGAATAATCTCCCTGAGCAAATCAAGGCAACCACTAAATTATATTCTTTTAAGGCACTTATGAAAAAAATCTTTTATCGAAATATAATGATTTATGAGTGATAAGAAGTTTTTGGGGGTTTTATGTTCACTCATAAACAGTTTATATTGATAAAGTATTAGTTTTAGTAATTTGCTGCACATCAAAATTGTTGATATTGTATACAGAAGTATGTAGCAGACATACATGTGACACGAAGATACACCAGAAGCAACTCAATCAGGTATATATACCCAAACATTAGATTAACAAAATTGTATTTCATCGCATGCACAGCTCAGCACAGCACAGCACAGCACAGCACAGCACAGCACAGCACAGCACAGCACAGCACTCACCTCAGCACAGTATTATACTAAAGAATGCCTATTGATAACAAATAAACGATAACTATTTTGAATTTTCCTTTTATTTTTGACTTAATAAATTACTACGATATTTTGGATTTGACTATTGATTCTATTTTGTAGACACTTCGTCATACAGATATGTAAATCGATTTTAAGTCTCGAATTTTACCCCGAGACCTCGATCCATGTCAAACTGCTACTTATGATCGCGGTCTCCTGCTTTTCTCTTATTATAGTAACCAAAAATGTTTAATTTCAAAAATCAGTTTATTAAAATCCCCCAGTTATATTTTTTATCTGAAATTCATTTATTGGAACGACATGATATACTCGGAATAATCAATTATTGTCTACATAATCTACAACTGTCGTTTCAACGATTCGCCTCTGAACATTTTTTTTTTTTTGTGTGTGAATGATAATGCTACACGTCTTATACATCGAATACTGTCATGTTCATAGTGTGTGTGTGTGTGTGTATATATGTACTTTGAATTAATTTGTAAGACAGTATGCTTGCTTGTGTGTCGTCTAATGTTAATTTATAAATATGTGTATTCTTTTGTGATGTGTGATTTAGAAAAAGGCAGAAATAAAATAAAATCAATCAATCAAATCAATCAATCAATTTCTTTTCTAAGTATTTAAATTTGAATTGTTTGGATTTAGGTTAGAAGATATGTCATTGCAAGGAACATATAGAATAAATGCACCAGAAACTATGAGCAGGTTTGTGTGCTTGGACAAAAGTTCATGCATTCAATTGATTTTGTTTGTTTTTTGTGTAAATTGGGGAGAACTATAGGTATATCGGTAATGCACAGAACCCCCCCCCCAAAAAAAAAAAAAAAATAAGTTAACGAAATTGCATACTAAAACTTACCAATACGATACATTTCATTTTGATTTGAATTCTGACTTGATAGGGCAAAGTGTGCATTTTGGTCGCTGCTGACCTCAAAATCCAGTGTCACTACATCGCTTGTTAAGTACCAACCAGTAGGAAACTGGAATCGCCTCTCTGTAACGCCTTCGCTGGTAGTGTAGATAATCGGGCATGCTACATAGCGATTGATGGAGAAAAACGGTAAAACAAACAATCAAGCACACAAAATAAGGTACGAACATAACAATAGCGACTGCTGATAATGATGACATTTGCTTCCAATAGTATAATTTTACACCTGGCTGTTTTTTAATCAAAAGTGACGCACAGACCAAAACAGACACAAAAATTATTATTCACAAACTCTCAAAAAACTATGAAAATCTCTATATGAAGAGTTTGATCTCTAAATGAATTAAATACACTCTTGTGAGGAACAAAATTGATAAGATAATATGGGATATATGTAACTGTGACTTCTAGAATATTTGGGTTTATGTAACAAGAGAGGTATCACTGGTAACCTTTCATTATGCTTTATCCGATGACGGACTTATTTAAACATCTTTAAAGATGGAGTTAACCCGTTTCATGTGTTAATATTATGTATGTCTATACTCTACATAAGTGTTTGTGTGTGTGCGTGTTCGTTGGAGGGTGATGAAAGTAGGTGTGGGGAGAGGGCTGGGAGAGGCACTTTACCTTATTATGGAGCAAGACGATTTTTAAAATTACTGGGAATTTGGCTTATTTTATACATCTGGCGGTTTGCTCAAAATCGTATTGACTTTCATATGAATTTGACATGTATTGAGGTAAATGATGAATACATAAATGTCTTGTGTCATATGCCCGCACATGGCTTTTAAAGGGATGGTATAGTATTAGTGGAGATGAGCATTGGGCTTTTGATTTTCTGTGAGATACCAAGAAACCACTTATGAAATAGTAGAGAGCATACCATTATAAGAGAAATTCAAATTTCATTGGGTGAAAATCGGTTTTGCGTGGCTGCGATATCTAAAAACAAAGTAAAACAAAGTGATCATAATGGAAGGTGAGTCCCACCTTTTTATTACAATCGCTCTGTTTTGGTTTATCTCAGCCATTTCAAAACCAATTTTAATCAAATACACGATGAATCCTCAATTACATGCTCTTTCATAATATCATTTCATAGGAGTTTCTCGTTATCTCACCCAAAAAATGTTAGAAATGTAAAGTTCGGTCTTAACCAAAACTATAAGATCCCTTTGATATGATATTATAATGTATATCCTGGCTCCTTTTTTTGCCACACAGGAAGCAAATATCATGAAAACACGAGCAGTGCAAGTTAGTATAAATGCATGTTATTCATATTTTACTGAGTTTTCAGACGGTCGAGTTTTCACATGAGGCCAAATATTGCCCTTGTATGAGCACGGTATCCACATTCGTTTTCGGATTAACGAACCTTTGGAATAACGAACATCACCCAGAATTAATGCCCCTTTTTCTGAGTTAACGATTATTAATATTTTTTTTTTCATTTTGTTGATTATTATTATTATTATTTTTTTTTTTTGGTATTCAATGTTTAACCTGAACAACGAAAAATAGATTTTTGTATATGAAATCTGTTAGCTCATGGCCATGGGAGCGTCTTATGAAAAAGACACACATTTTTAAAACTTTTCAAGGAAGGGGCATATTTGAATGCATATTAAGACACAGCATTATTTCATTCCCTGTATTTTGTGCCAGACTAATCTTTGCAACATGCAACAAAGGGTGCCCTTTTCTATTTGGTCGAATATCTCCGGATAATAGCCGATGATAGGCACAAGCCCTACTTTATGATGTCCCCGATCACGATCTAACTTCGATACTCATATATATACCCAATACACCCACGCTTCTCATTTTTTTTTTTTTTTATTAACCCGAGGTCCACTTTGGCTCCTACAAATTATTTCGAGGCCCTTGGTTAGACAAATAATATATACATGAAACTTTTTACTCTCATTTCTGATCGACATCGCGGCCTATCTGCGCGACCTTCGTGGCATAATTTACCATTAGCAGATGAGACAAAACCCAGCATTAGTACTTCAAAATAGTTATAAAATGTGACTTAGGGACAGAAACAACCAAGGTAAAAATTTGAACCAGTATAATCGATCCTTGTGAACAATAGTTCTACTTAAAAAAATGCTTCCAGACTAAACCGTCTGCATAGTGATATCTCCTTATATGTTAGGTTTTATTGCAAAATTTTTAAATGGTAGGATGTTTTGTGATACAGTACTGACCTTCACATATGCATCAAAAGTGATATCTTGAACATTTTTTTTTTCAATCACTGCTCCCAAATGAAAACAGGGCCTTTAAGCAGGGAGAATACATCATCCCTCATAACATCACACACGTAAGCCCGTGTGCTGAAGAGACAGTGATATTGTTTTTTTTTTTTTTTGGGCACTTTAAGCAAGGTTATACGGACTTATACATGTACTTCATTTCGACCACTCCCGTTTCTTTTTTACTACAATGTATAATTATCATAGTGTCCTCAATTACTGTACAGTCTTTTCATTACACAATGTTCTGTTAACCTTATTCTCTGTTATCAAAGGAAGTGAAACATGTATGTTTTGTCGAAAAATGAAATAAGCTTTGAATTGAATTGAATACTATTCATCATTATCCATGGACCTACCTCACATGGACATACATCGCTCGTTTATTTATTCAGGGAGATCACCTCCCTGATTTATTAAAACACTCGTTTCTGTGAAAAACGCCACTACAATATTGTAAAGATGCTTTCTTGCTTTGATCTCATCGTGCACCACTGTCAGCCAACCTGGATTAAAAAAAAAAAAGAAGGTGCTTTGAAATATCTAAAGACTACTTGCGCTGAAGATAATAACTCTCTTAAATCAAGAAAAATGCATACAAGTATGCAGTTGAAGTATACATTGGCAAATCATCGCTCAGTTAATTTCATTTGCAAATGCACGTAATTTACGAGAGAAAGCAAATATTTTGGCAGGTTGGTTCAAGTTTCAAGTTCAAGTTCAAGTTTGTAAAATATTTATTTTCCATCTTTTTCATGTTGTATATCACATACATAAGATTGTACAAGGAAGGCAGAACCTCAAAAAAGCAGAGCTTGTGGTTGTGATTTGTAATCTAATTTTCCCACTTTTCGCACATTGTTTTAGAATTAACATGGACAAAAATGAAGACGGACATGTATGTCTTAAAGCAACGTTCTACGCGTGTCCATAAGAGTCCACTACAGTAATTAATAATTTTGTGATACGAAATTTGTCATGATTTGAGGTTTGCTACTTCCCATCATTTCGAAATTCAGTTAAGTCTGAAAAGGCACTTCAGCGAAAAATAAAACCGAAATGAGGGAAACGGTTCTTTTGTCAGTGACGATGCACGATCACACATCGCCATTGTCCTAACATCTGAAACGTAGGGTTCATACTCATCAAGATGCACATACTCAGGTGGCGAAAATGTTGGTCGGATAAAAGAAAGACTTGAGTTCGTAGTTCACGTGCGTAGTAGGTCCATGATTACATTAACTTCTATACGCTTCATTTTTCTACGAATTTTGGGAGTCCATTTCAATCTCGCCGAATTTTACACTTGTAGGTGACTATATAATACAGTCTATCATCGGTAACACTCTTATTCTGTGATTACGTGCCTAGGGGGTGATGCACACATGCACACACGTACGTACGTCTTAAAGTAAGCGATTTCACTTAAAAAGTAAAGCTTTTCGCAATGAATGCATGTACTCCTCCTCTTATTTTTTTGCCCAATAAACGATAGCAGTGTAAGTGTAATGAAGTGTAATTTGAGTAAATAAAAAAGGCGTCTTTTATGTGATATATTACAGGGCAAGAGGCGCGACTTCACGTCTTGCCTCACTGACAATCACCGGTCATTCATGATTTAAATTTGATGTCTTACTGAATATAATAGGTTTCATAATAAATCATACCGGATGATTGCAAAGTACTTTACTGTTTGCAGTTTTCAATTCAATTCAATTCAACATTCGGAAAACTGTTTGATTAAACTGAGTAGTGGAAAGTCGTCGTTATCATTACACGTCAGTGTGACTGAAGCGAAGGCTATCATCCAAAACGAACATAATGAATGTAATAGTGGTGATAATCCCTCCGTTATGTGAGCAGTGCAGGAAACAGATCGATCAGAAAAATTATTTATTCAAATGAGATTTTACCCAGGTTAGCCTTATCAGTGCAAACACTGTCTCTCCAAACGTCTTCTGTATACTTGCAAAATGCGGATTCTTAAAAGAGTCGTGTAGTTCGTCTTTAATGTATAGAACTCTCCTTCTTATTCTTATTCCCCATAAAGAGCGTATAAAGTGTGTGTAGTAACAGGGAGGTGCTCACCTTAATCTTCAGCTGGTAATAAAGGTATTATGATATCTCTCCGATCCGCCATTGATACATAAGCGTCACCTCGTATAGTGGGGCAGATATGTGAAAAAGATGCTCACATCCGGCGGAAAGCGTGAAATTTTGCATACAGGGGTATTTCGGGGCGCTGATTTCAAAAATTGCCGGAACCAAGAGATCTGACCACTGGGTCGGCCGCCATTTTGAATTCCAATATGGCTGTCATCACAAAACATTTAAAGATCCCTATTACATCTTCAGTTCTAAATACCATAAGCCAATGAAATTTGATACAAAAAAGCATGGTGATATGATGACTTCAGTAACAGACTCATTTGGTATGTCTGACAAGCTGCACAGCAACCAGTTTGAATTTTCCTACATAGTTGCCATGTGTTGCAAATCCCTATCTCGGGTTTGTGAATTAGGCTACCTGATTGAGCGCGCACTTGTAACTGATTGAGCGCGCACTTGTAACTGATTGAGTGCGCGCTGTTACGTTTACATTGTGACGTCAGAAAAAGGTGCATTATGTTTTATATAATTTCTGCTACACTTTTTGGCATGCCCGTAAATGTTAGTTGTGATGTTTGTCTTGGCAGCGATATTGGAATTCAAAATAGCGCGGATTGCGTTTGTCAGACCATGGACCTACAACAATGTTGTAGGTCCATGGTCAGACACATCATTTTATTCCATTTTTTTTTAACTCGGCATGTTAAATACCTGTTTGCACCTAATTTCAGCGTCACTCGTCACTTAGAACTCAAGATTCAAGGGATTTTGAATATTTCGTCCATATTGGAATTCAAAATGGCGGCCATTCGATGTTTGTCAGACGCTTCAAATTAATCTGTCATTAACGTCAACATGTCAAAACGCTCTTGTGTACCACATTTTGGTGCCAGAGGTCATTTGGAACTGAAGATAGGGATCTTTAATTATGTATAGTGACAGCAGCCATATTTGAACTCAAAATGGCGGCCGATCCCGTGGTCAGATCTCTTGGATCCGGCAATTTTTGGAATCAGTGCCCGAAAATACCCCTATGTGCAAAATGTTATACTTTCCGCCGGATGTGAGTATCTCGACCAATTTTTGCTATATAATATATCTGCCCCGCTATAGTAGCCGTTGCGCGCAACGCGCACAACGCCTTTTTCCAGGATGAGCAAACCAAGGAAGACTTGTATAAGAATACGGTGGCTAAATCATCATTGCCATGATTGTAACTTTGTGAAGGTAATGGACACGCATAACTTCTGTGTGTTATGAATAATAAATATAACCAAGGTTATATTTAGTTCAGATTAACAGTGTTCTTAAGTACCTTACTAGACGATGTAACGAATTTTATTTATTCTTTGACCTTCACTAACCTTTACCCTGCACTGTTCGCGCACAGAATACATTTCTTTATACAGTTATGTGTACTATGTGTATAATTATTGTAGTAACATTGTATATGACCCTTTTTTATGAATCAAGTGATGATCTGAATCAAAAGTGCCCCAAGCTGTATTCTAACGTGGTTTATTTCATTTACCGGGATTAAACGAATAACGGGAACACTTCTCACAAAAAGCTTTCGTTTATTTTTGTTCATTCTCCCCGTGTATAAATGCGTGCTGTTCCACACGGTAGGCTACTCATAATAGAGCATTTCGTTTTATGCTAATATTGATACAAATCAGTGGTAGAGTACCCACGTAAGCATGCATCATTCATGTAATTGCCACCATTGTGTGGAATATGGCGACACAGGCGTTGTCAGCTATACAACATCCCTCAAGGTCAGTTGGGAATTGAAATAGTGTAATTGTGATTACGAGCTGAACATATATAAAAGAAGTCTGTAACTGCCCGTGACAAACCATTGTTGCTCTATACTTCAATACTTGTCAATGCCAATGTTGGCAGCAAAGCGGAAGCTGTATGATGAATTTCAGTGATATGCTGTGTGAGTAACATGCCATTGAGAACAAAATACCTGCATGACAAAAACAAGTCTTCAAAACAATCATCTTCACCCGTTAAGGACGAGCTGATTTTGCTTTATACCACACGATTGCCATAGACACCTGTCCGAGTATACTCGGGACTAATCTTCAACGGGTTAAGTCTCTGCTGTGTTTGTTTTGAATGAGGGCATGACCCATGGATGATTGCCATCAATCAGTTGATGTATACATGTCATGCAGTTTTCATCGATTCAATTAGAAATAAACAACAAAATAAAGATTTATCCGGTTTTTAGATACTGTTTTAATTGTCTGTGTGTGTGTGTGTGTGTGTGTGTGTCTGTGGTGTGTCTGTGTTAATCAGCTTCTTTTCATATATTTCTGTTGTTGTCGGAACTATTTCAAAGTACAAGAAAATACAAACTAAGACAATTTTAACAGTGCTACAACCTATACAGACAGTAGGAATTGAGCCGTGTGTATCCAGAAAAGACCAACACTATACATACACACATACACACGTATATAAAAACAGCTTCGAACGTTGGTGTGCCTGTTTGTGTCTGTGTTCACTCTTGTGCAGTTTCATTACTTTAACTTTGCTGTACTTCCAATTAATCTCGCTTTTCCAATAGCTAAGCGATTTTGAACGAGCAGTTCGATAGGTTTATATCGGCATGA
Source organism: Diadema setosum (assembly GCF_964275005.1). Lineage (NCBI taxonomy): Eukaryota > Metazoa > Echinodermata > Echinoidea > Diadematoida > Diadematidae > Diadema > Diadema setosum. The sequence goes on along the minus strand of NC_092696.1, from coordinate 20,719,170 downwards.
TCGGGTTATCACTTGTTCTATTTTCCTCTTTTATTTCGGCAGTACCGCTCTCCAATGTATATATAACCCCCCCCCCCCAAAAAAAAAAAAAAAAAAAAAAAAACCCTGTGGTATGTCAATATATATGAAAAGATTCATTTCAAAATGAGATAAGCGTCATTTCAAACATTACGTTTCAATGTAAGTCCATATCATCAGATAGAGCATAATTAAACATTTCTAGTGATAACTCCCTTGTGCCATCAAACAAAGAATATTCTAAAAGTTATGATGAAAATATCCTGTATTTTCTTATTATTTTCTTTGTTTCTTTAGCAGCTTTAATGCCAAATATCTCAACTTAAGAAGAATGGAGCTAGCTCGTTTTGGGATAAGTGTACATATATAATTTTTTAATTGAATAGAGCGCTCATGATTCTGACACGGAGAGGGCGTGGCAGAGTGGTGAGGGATGACTTTGTTACTGCAGAACTTGATAATCATTATACATTTGAACATTTTATGATGGTAGGACTACATCTAAATGAAGACACACGCACACATACAAACTTTACTCTCTCTCTCCCTCTCTCCCTCTATATATATATATTGCATATATATATATATATATATATATATATATATATATATATATATATCTTTATATCTATCTATCTATCTATATATATATATATATATATACATATATATATATATATATATAATATATATATTATATATATATTTATAACACATACTATATAGAAACACATTATGTCATTTATACTTTAATCCGTGGCATACTCTCAATGCGTCTGTTGACACACAAGACAAGCAAATGAATACCAGTTTTATATACATACATACATACATACATACATGCACACATATACATACACACAGACAGACGAGACGGATACCTATACTCAAAAAAAGAATGAGATTAAGGATCGGAATATCTCACCACACTGCGGTCCAAAGAAGTCATCCGTACACGTACACTCGTAGCCCGTATCAGTGTCCTTACATGTGCCACTATTCTGGCATGGCGACGATTCGCAAGCTGTAATTACCATGAATTTAATCATTAATACCGTTAACGCAAAACAAGCAACCTATATACACAACACGGACATAAGAAACCAAGCAAAGCATTTAGTATTCGTTTATTCAGTATTTCATGAAGACGATGATATAGTAAAACAAGGAAAATACACAAGGCAAGATACCTAAGGAGCAATTAACGGAAATAAATAATCTATAAAAGCTAATGACAAGTCTCATACGCATACTAAAAAAGAAATATCAGAAAAGGAACATTTTAGGACCTAGAGAGAAAGGCAGAGGGGTGTTTGAAGCCAAGTTCAGAAACGTAACCGAGTAGCTGAGCAGAATCATATGTATTCACAGAAATGTGATACGATAGACTATAGTGTTATTAAAGCGAAGAAAATATATAGTATTATTAATATTCCCACACACAACACACACGCTCAATTACACTTGAAGCAAGTGTACAAACATTGCCGAAAAGAGACTTTGCTTTTAAATTCCATCCTTTCTAGGATGTAGTTCTTCTCAAAATTGTCTACTTTATGGAGCAAGACAAGAGACTGGTTATAAACGGGCCCGGCGGAACGGGGGGGGGGGGGGGGGGCTCGGGTTCCCCATTTTTTTTTTTTTTGCACCATACAAAGGAATACATAATGTGTCACTACTTTGGGCCCCCACTTTTTATACCCCGGAATTGCGTAAGTGGCACTAGAAAGAAATCTTTGAAGTGTGAGCGCGTGGTAAGACTTTGGCTTTGTTTGTTTGTTTGTTTGTTTTTTTTTTTTGCGCTGAAGACTCTTGTTTTGTTGTTGTTGTTGTGTTTTTTTTTTTTTTTTTTTTTTTTTTGGGGGGGGGGGGGGCTTGTCAGCTGAAGAAACCCGGAAGTGGCACCCTACAGAACTACAGAAGTTGCGCTGAAGCTCTTTTTTTTTCTTGTTTGTTTTTGTTCTTTTGTTGTTCTTTTTTTTCTTGTTAGCTGATGAAACCCGGAAGTAGCACCGGAAGTCTGTAGTGCTTCCCCCCTCCCCCCCCCCCAAAAAAAACCAACAAAACAAAACAAAACAAAAACAAAAACAAAAGAACACACTTATGAAAGCGTGGAGCCGGCCATTATATATATATGTATATATAAATTATCTAAACTGGAGATATGGCATATTTTAAACATCTGGTGGTTCGTTCAAAATCGTCGGTCCACAATTTATATTGACTTTTGATATGACTTTCGTCTCACGTGAGACCTAATGATAGTCACATGAATTTCTTGTTTCATATACAGGGAACATTGATGAAAACATGAACAGTGCACATTAAAATGAAGTACATGTTATTGATATCTTATTGAGATTAATACCCCTTTCATAAACTCAATAATGCGGATAATATCCGCAACATTTGGTCGTAAAATCGGAGCGGGGATAGAATAATGCGCATTATTTCGACCCTTCTATTATCCGCATAATAGCAGCGTCGGGACCAGATTTTGAGTTTATGAACGCAAACCCAAATAATGCGGATAATTGCCGGGGTGCGGTCAAACGTCACCTGTCTTTCCCGCAGGAGGGACGTGTGCAGTCACCATGACGATTATCCGCCTTTTTCAGGACGGGCGCTCGTAAAAATAATGCGGATTATTTTCAGAGTTTGTGAACGCATTTTTTATTGAATTGTCCGCATTATTCTTATGCGGATAATAGGAGGATGAGTTTATGAAAGGGGTATTAGACAATCAAGTATTGACCTTGTATGAGCATGGCATCCACTATATATATTCCGGATTGAACTCTGTTGTAATTTAAAAAGCCTCGACATGCTTTGCTCATTACAGTTTGACGAGATGTATATACAATAGTTGAAATTGGGCAAAATTAGAGAATATTGGATGGTAACATTGAGACTCTTATTAGATATGAGTGAAATCTATACGATATATAGCGCAGCAGCAATGTGCTATAAATTTCCGTTACGTGTTTTCATCCATTATGCATGTTTGTTTGTTGTTTTTTTGATAAGTGAAACATTAACTATGTTTCCCTTTTTTGTGGGGGATGGGGATATTAACATTTTCATTGAATCACAACCAATTTTCGTTTTTAATATAAAATTCGAGGACAAAGTTTTTCATTATATGTAACCAGTGGATAAATATTTGTAATTTAATTGTAAATTAATGTAAAATCTGAATGTCAGAATTTTACATGAACGCAATTGTGTCGTCTGCGTATGAAGTCAAATTCAAGCTGACAGACATATTGGAAAAAGCATTATGACAGAAGGCTCGTATCTACGATTATGGGGTGGGGTCAAAATCGGAAATATTGTACCTTTCTACAAAATCAACCACCATTATTATTATTTTTTTTTTTACCTCTGAAAGTCGTTCTTTTTTTTTTTTTACATTCAAGATTTAACCAACTCTTCCACATTTTTTGGTGGAATGTTTGAGATTTTTTTAATCGAAAAAGTAATACAATAAATGTTCAGGGAAAGTGTGAACGGGTAGATCATTTTATTTCGATCTTCACTACAATGTGTTCACATAGCCCACTGTGTGAAAACTCTTGAACTTAACAATGGGAAGATGATTTCGCACTATCGTATGGTGTGGTTTTTCACACAGCGTTCACTCAGTGATGTTCTGTTTAATACTGCAACTGATCATTCATAATGTGTTCACAATGTTAAAACGTTTGAATTTAACAGTGTGAAGAGATTTCACACTGTGTCCACAATGTGTTCACATTGCATGTCACATAATGTTCACACTGTGGGATACACTGCGTTCTTTTCAGCAGATTTGTGTGTTTCCATGTTTCTGCACTGAAATATGAATAACATAAGATATTGTAGGGAAATATGCAAGATATGTATGCTCAGTGTAAAGGAGGGTGCATTACCATTATCTTTTATTAATCATGTCAGTACTATTTATGTCAGTACCTTGGACTTAGAAAAAGCATTTGAAATGATTTCCCATGACATTTTGCTCAGGAAACTGAAATTGTACGGTTTCAGTGATGATGTATTAAAATGGTTGAAATGTTATTTTTCTCTCCGTAAGCAAGTAATTGTTATAAATGGACATACGTCGACCGCATCTGTCACATCTGGGGTGCCCCAAGGCAGTATACTAGGGCCATTGTTATTCTTTCTATACATGAACGATCTAAATTCATCTCGTGTTGTCCATCATCGTACTAGTCACTGTACTGACGATACTTGTTTGTACGTTTTATAGCAACTAAAAACCCCTGTGAGCTCGAAAGAATGGTAAACGATGACTTAGCCTCAGTAGTGAACTGGTTGAGCCATAACGAGTTAGTATTGGATGTAAAAAAAAAAGAGTAAAGCTATGTTGATGGGATCACAAAGGAGATTATCCCGTTTTCGTAACGTATATTTCTCTATTGAAAATAGCGAGTTGGAGTTTGTCTCGGAATGTAAATACCATGGTGCCATTCTCGATAGTCATTTGTCTTGGGCTCCACAAAATTGATAAGCCATTTAAAGTCAAAAGCATTAAATAGTTTACACGTGTTAAGACGCACACGGCCATTCATTGGGCTAGATACCGCGATTATACAATGTATTTATACAAAAGCATGGTACAACCCCATTTTGATTAATATTGTACTGTAATACAATTTGGATGAATTCAAACTCCACCGTCACACAGAAACTTCAGGGACCCGTTTCATAAAACTTGTCATCAGTGACAACTGCCACATTTCTATGACAATTTTGCTCTCAGACAATCAGATGCAAGGATTTCAGTAGCTTGTCACATCTATGACAACTTGTCACTGATGACAAGTTTTATGAAACGGGCCCCTGGTCCTTCAGAACAGGGCACTAAGAATAATTCTACAAGTAAATGGTACATAGTTGAAAACTACTGTATGAAGACTGTCTGAATGTGAAGTTAGAAAAAGATCTGGCTATATTGGTTTTCAAATTACTACGCAAAATTGATCCTGGGGAGATTTCTGCTATATTAACAACAAAATTATCATGTTACCAACTGGGAAATAACGAATCCAAAGTTTCCCTACCAAAGCCAAACACTAATTTCAACAGAAACAGCACATTGTATGCAGCGTCTAAAGTCTATAACAGCCTCCCAATCAATTTCAGATGTGAAACCCAGCTAAATAGCTTTCTGTCAAACATTGATTATATCATTTTTCAAACTCCGTTTTAATCAGATAATCTTAGATTTGTATAATTCATTTTTTATTCTTGTCTAGATTACTTTTTTTTTTCCCGGCTCTGCCAACCCAAATGATTTAAAGTATCTTGATGATATCGGATTTTTTTTTTTTTTAATCTAAATGATCTTTTTTTACCTTACCCAGGCTTTGTTATTGTATTTTTGCTTTGTCACATTGTTCCCTGTCGTGTTGTGAATAGTATTTTTTTTTTGTGTATTGGATATCTTTCTTTTATATTGGAAATGTAAACTGACAATACGGACTCACTGAAAAAACAGCCCTGAGGCTGACAGTGGGCTTTTTAAACCGTATTGAAATAAAACAAACAAACAAACAGTGATTAACAAAATAATGTCACGGGCAGAATCCTGGTTTGGAATTCGTTTGTTTGTTTGTTAGCATAATAAATTATGCAATTAATCTGAAGAAAATGAGTAGAAAAATAATCATAAGAATAAGGGCGTATCCGGGCACTTACCCCCTGGGCAACCACCCTCCGGATAACTACCACCCGGATAATTACCCACCAGGTCTATTCCCCCTTAGGGCAACTACCCCCCGGACAACTACCCTCCTAGGGCAATCACCCTCCAGGGCCATTACCCCCTAGGACAACTACCACCCGGTCATCTACCCTCCTAGGGCAACTACCCCCAATGGCAATTACCCCTAGGACATCTACCCCCAGATAATTACCCCCTTGGTAACTACCCCCCTGGATGACTACCCCCCGGATAACTACCCCCCAGATAACTACCACCCGGATAGCTACCCCCTGGATAACTACCCCCCGGATAACTACCCCCTGGGTAACTACCCCCCGGATAACTACCCCCTGGATAACTACCACCCGGATAACAACTCCCCGGATAACTACCCCCCCCCCCCGGATAACTACCCCCCGGATAACTACCACCCGGATAATTACTCCCCGGATAACTACCCCCAGGATAACTACCACCCGGATTACTACCCCCCCCCCTTAACCATACCCCTAACCCCCCCCCCCCCCCCGCCCCGAAAGTTACCACCCGTTGTAATTTTTCCATAAGTTCATAACACCATATCAGAAGATGCACCTTTCTCTTACACTGTCATCATTTACTCTTTTGGCTTGTCATTTTCTACCGTTATAACACATTAGACGATAAACATAAGAAAAGGAGAGTAATGTTGATTGCACTGCAATTCATATTCCCTTAACATTAGCGAGGGACCCTTCGATTAAAGCCATAATTTCTGATAGGATCCGGGCACGGTTTTATAAAAGTTATCAGTCCTGATAAGCTGTCAGTTCCACACAATTACCAATTGTTGTAGGTCGATCAAAGCAGGTCCATGGTAACAAGTCAGTGACTCGAGCTTATCAATCAAGCAGAACCCATGGTTTTATTGAAATTATTAGAGACTAACAAGATGTCATAACTGGCAGCTTTTATCAAACGGTGCCCTAATCTGTCATAAGAGTAAAATTACAGCTTGTTTTACATACAAGTAGAATTGTGCTAGTTTCCAAATTAAATGTTCTCGACACTGAAATCAAGTTCAAATATAAGTTAGTCTGATTAGAAAGAGTAAAATATTACGAGTTTAACGGTATTTTATTTTATTTTTTTTTTTTTTACAAAACACCCCTAGTTGTTAACGAAGTCTTTTGTCCTGCACCCTCTTTTTGAATAGATCTACAGAGAGTTGTAGTTGACAGAATCCTTTTTGCATTATAGGGCTGCTCTGTTTTATCCCGGCCATTTCAAGAGTATTTTTTTTTTTCACAAAAATTTGAAACCTTCTTGGAATAACATGCTCTTTAATATTTCGTAAGGGGTTTCTAATTATCTCACCCAAAAGATGTTTAAAACCTGAAGTTAGGTCTCGACTAAAACCAGACGACATGAAAAAATGTTGGTTTTTTTTTTCCAATTCAAATAGCAAACGTTGTTCGAAAATAAAAATGAGAGACGTAATTTTCTGGGGGAGAGTTACTGTAAGAGGGGTGATTGGTTGGAGCCTGATTTTAATAAGGAGTAATTGTCAAGGGAGGTATTATGCTCCGCGGTGATCATACCAAGGAGGTGACAATCTCTTCCCACATCCTTGATAAGTACTAGTTGTTAATGCCCAATGATACAGTAGGGCAATTCTGAAATGAGTGTTAACGGTATAACAGTAAAATAGTTACAAAATTGATGAAACAATGCAAAGAAAGCAAATTAAGACAGAGACGAAGTACACAAATAAAGATACAGTGAACTCCCGTTACAACGAACACGGTTATAACGAAATTTCGTTATAACGAAGCAAAACTTCTGGTCCCAAAATTATCGCCATTAAAGTCTATGGTACAAAATTCGCTTATAACGAAGACGGTTATAACAAAATTTTCGTTACCACGCAGTCTTTTCTGAGCGCCACTGACAAAGAAAAACAAAAGAAATGTGCTCCTTTACAACGAAATGCGGATCGCATTCGAAAATGCGTAGCGGAACAAGCATTTTTATAGCGTCTCTGCATGCATGCATGAGCGAACGCTTCACATCATTGTATGTTCACTCCGTGTATCACGCACAGTTTCCGAGGGGAACTTGCGTTATTGTAATACAATAATCTGAATTCAGATAAGGTTTGTTTCATTGTTCCGAAGTCCTTTGATACAAAACACACAGATTTTGATACAACTAAATGTCCGTAATAGTTCGGAAATGAAATATTAAGCACATTTTGGCGTTATTCCAAAGGTTCGTTAATCCCATGATAAAATATGGTTCTTATTCTTATACGGTTCGTTAGTCCGAAAATGATAGGAATTCAAAATGTTCGTTAATCGGAACATTACAAAAAGAATCGTTAATCCATGGTGGAAAAAGGAGAGTACACTAACAAAACTTAAGAATTGCAATCCTTATAATCGTCTTAAGATAAATAAATCTTCGAAATAACTAACCTGTCTAATTTTTTTTTTTTCATTAACAAACTTTCTTCGGAATAACGAACCTTATTTCATTTCGGATGAAAAAGCCTTCGGAACAACGAACTTTCTGAATAGTGAACCTTTCTCATTTTTTTTTTTGGATTTATAGTTAACCTTCAGAATGACGAACCTCATTTCATTTTCAGATCAACGAACCTTCGGAAAATGAACAATATATTATTTTAACTTAAATTATGAACTTTCGGAATAATGATTCTTCGGAAATGCGAACCTTCAGATAAACAAACCATCGGAATCCCGGGAATGGCAAAACTTCGGAATAAGGAGCCTTCGGAGTAACGTAGTTAAGTAAAAATAAAAAAAAAAAATAAAAAAAACCTTTGGAATATCGAACTGTAACCAAATCCTACACCGTCATTTTCTACACATGTGTGACAACACAAACAACTTTATGCTCTTTTTAAATGTAATATTTAAACGAAATTAAAAAGGTACTCTCCCATTTCACATAGCTTTCCAGCGTATGATGAGGATTCAACAAACAGAAATTTATTTTTATGCGTGGTTTCCTTCTTTTCGTTATACATTGCATATTATTATAAGGATATTTCGCTAAAACGAAAAAAAAAACAAACAAACAAACAAACAAACAACTGTCGGTCCTGGGCATTTCGTCCTAACGGGAGTGCACTGCACATGAACACACACGAGATAAATCCCTTGTAATAAGAGAAAGAGGAAAGGTGAGTAATGAATGACAGGAATAGACTACCTTCACGGTACATGGACAGAGAAAAGCGAGAGGGAAGAGGAAGATGATGGGTCAAAACCAGGGCACGTGAGGCATGAGATATAAGCTCCTCAAAATAAAGAAGTGTTACATGGAGTTGTGGTAAACGATAGACGATTGTGGTTAAAAAAATGCTAAAAGTAAAGTGTAACATTTCTTCAAAATGTCTTTAGTTCAATGGTAAAGGCATTCAAACTTAAAACTTCTTTTATACTACTATCAAGAGAAATCCGAAATTTCGGAACAGTAAAAGAAAATACAGATTTAGCGAAAATAGTTTTGGTTAAAGGCATTGACATTTACTGGATTACCGGGTAGGATATGCAGGGACAGTTTCGTTTTTGATGAACATAGAGTCAAAATACAGAAGGGAGGAATTAAGCTTGTACATAAATCGTCCTAAATGCAAACGATACATATCGTAAATCCTTAAGGTGTTGTTTTCATAAGATGAAGTATCAGTATGGCATCTCCGTGATTCCTGGCAAATGATACAAAGAACTTCGTTTCCTGCAGTAATAATATTCTTTTTATTAAAAGTAAAAGTTGGGGGGGGGGGGGCAATGACCCGGGAGGTACTTATCCAGGGGGTAATTGATTGGTGCACTGTCCTGGGGGTAATTTTCCTTTTGATAGTTATATAGGGGAGGGGGAGTTACAGGCCTACTTATACGGGGTAATCATTCACGGGAAGTTATCGGAGGGGGTAGTTATCGGGTGGAAGTTATATGGGGTCTAGTTATCGGAGGAAGGGGTAGTTAACCTGGGGATAATTATACTGGTGGTAATCATCTGGGGGGTAGTTATCCGGAGGGTAATTATCCGGGGGGTAATTATCCGGGGGTAATTATCCGGGGGGTAGTTATCCGGGGGTAGTTATCCGGGGGTAGTTACCCAGGGAGTAGTTCTCCGAGGGGTAGTTACCCAGGGGGTAGTACTCCGGGGGGTAGTTATCCAGAGGGTAGTTCTCCGAGGGGTAGTTACCCAGGGGGTAGTTCTCCGGGGGGTAGTTATCCAGGGGGTAGTTATCCGAGGGGGTAGTTATCCAGGGGTAGTTATCCGAGGGGTAGTTATCCATGGGTAGTTTTCCTAAGGGGGAATAGCCCTGGGGGGTGATTGCCCTAGGAGGGTAGTTGTCCGGGGGGTAGTTGTCCTAGGGGATAATTACCCTGGAGGGTAATTGCCCTTGGAGGGTAGCTGTCCGGGGGGTAGTTGCCCTAGGGGGGAATTTTCCTGGGGGGTAATTATCCGGGTGGTAGTTATCCGGAGGGTGGTTTTCCAGGGGGTACTGTTCCTAGAACCGAATAAGGGAATTATTTAGATATTCTTTTGGCCATATGGTGGAACTATTAATCAATACAAATCAACATGCCTTTGCATTGCATAGTCACCTGAAAGGGGAAGTAACCCCAAAATACATGTTAATTGAGGGAATGGAGCAATACTAATAGAATGCATCTGTGAAAGTTTGAGGAAAATCGGCAATCGCCAATCCGTTCAAAAGTTATAAATTTTTGAAGTTTTGGTGACGAGACCGCTGGATCAGAAGACTAATACGGATCATGACATCACACATAGACTACCATGTAAAGAACATATAAAGAAAATCAGGCATTTTTGTCACTTTTCTAGCATAATGAAAAAGCACTAGACTTACCTCTTTCAAAAAGCAGTTGGAATAATTATTACCTTTGACATTATGTCAGTAAGAAGTTCAGAGAATGTGTTCTTTTTGTATGAAATGATACTTTGTGGAATTTTCTTTATACTTCTTTATATCGTAGTAGTATAAATATTTTTGTCGGGAATGGCACTTACCTGGGAGAACGCAAATGTATTTTTTGGTTCCCTCCAGCAGTGGATGGTTTCCCAACTTTGCCATTTGCTCTTCAGACATCAACTTCGGTACCATAGCAACCGTCTCTCCGCTGCTCAGGCTGGCCATTCCACAGCTCATGCTCATCATCCCTGCACAAGTTTGGGCTGTGGCTCCACTCAACAAACCACCGGCTAACACGTATGGAAAAGTAAATACACAAACAACCAATTCTTGGTGACGTATTTAGTCACCCTCCCACTCCCGTGTTCATTCCAAAGAAAAAAGAAAGACGGAAGAGTTTAGAGAAAAAGGTCAAATACTTTCAATGGTAGAATATCGTTGCATCTAGAGACTACATTTACAGTTTTCAAAATAAAGTCTTCCCGATGATCAGACAGATTAAGACTCCAGAGTCAGTCAAAGGAAAAAAAGATCTTGGTCGAATCACTCTTATGACGTGTGATTTCTGGTCTGAACGAAGCTACAATACCTCCTTCCCCACCCCAGACCTTATCTAACAGGAAATTATAAGCTCAATTTTATATGTGTAGGCCTACTTCTCGACCAAATTCAAGTTCGTTTTAATAAGACTTATTTGCGTTTCTACAAATCAAATCAAATCAAATCAAATTAAATCGGATCGAATCAAATCAAATATCCCGACAAAAAGTCAGTGATACACATCACAGCCCCTTTATCATGCAAATTGGGGGGGGGGGGGTGATGACGTCACCACCCAACAAGTGACCCATCGACCAGTGCGTCATTTTTTCACTAAAATTATCCGTTTTTCTTTTAACTGAAATCACTTAGAAAAAGATATACCCTTTACGTCAACTGCAACAATAACTTTTTAGAGGGAAAGGGTTTGTATAGTCGATAAAATATAAACCGAAAATGTGATTATTATAATTATAATTTTGTGCAAATATGAGCCAATGAGAAACTCTTGAGGTCATTGTTCCCTGTATCCGATCTTTCATCATCAATATTCGGTCTAAAACATCTTTGGTATGGTGTGAATTAGCACCAGTGCCTTATCTAGGGAAAACGGCGCCTGGGCAAGCGCATAAATTGCGCCCCTAATTTCTAAAAAAGTGTTCAACCCCAACCCCATCCCGGTAGGGACTTAAAAAAGGCCACATGATATGCTTTTTCAAGCACTTAAAAGGGGTCTTTTGAGGGTGATTTAAATGTAATAAATTTTGTTAAAATTTGGCGAGAGAGCCGAAAATTTTTGTATTTCAGCTTACAAAACATGGAATTCTTGTCATTTTTTGGTTATTAAATCGTACAATTCTAATCAAGATATAGTGACGGCCTTATAGATAACGATTTATATACCAACAAACTGAGGACTTGAAAAAATACTCTAAATTAGTACGAGCGAGTGAGCCGAAATTTGTATATTTCTATATAGGAAACATTGCACTTATCTCATAGTTCGTTGTTCTTGTAACTCATACAATGCGGGCATACTTTTATATGGTGGCTTGCCCTGTATATAAAATAACAGATCTTGCGACAATTGAATCCAAAAGCTTGCTAAAACTTGCAAATCAGTGTGAGCATTTTCTGAACATGTTCGTATATAGGAAGTACGGGATTCTCTTCAATATATGGTGGATAATTCAAGTAATTACTAACATTATGATATGATGGCTGGTCCGGCTGGATTTATGAATGGTGACATATACTGACAAACTGAAAAAAAAAATCACAAAGCATAAGAGTTAGTGCAAGCGAGCGCAGCAAGTGAGCTCCTTTTATTTGTCACTTAGGTTGGCAAATATGAGTTGGCATATACGAGTTGGAGAGAGAGAGGCATATATAAGTTGTAGAGAGTCAAAATTCTTGTATTATTGCAAAGGAAACGCTGGAGTTTTCTTCAGTACGTGTATTTCGTTGTGAATCACGTTTTTCCTAGATACGCCACTGCTAAAACTGCGCCCTTTTATGGACGTTTTTTGTGATCACCGCAAGGCAACTACATACTGTATGTACCTTACATTTGGCAGAACTGCAGAAAAAGTGGAATAATTAGGCACCCTAAGTCGTCAAACATGAAACTTGTACTTTAAATTTCTCATAATTATATGTGTCGCCTCCTTGTGTCCAAAAATGGGCATTCAGCTATAAACATTGTGTATACTGATTTGTTGTTGTTCTTGTTGTTTTTAATGAGGAAATAAACACAAGCTTTATAGCAGTAACGTCAAAACACCAACTGATGTGAATAAAAAGAAGTATGTAGAGTTCAAAAACATTTTGGTTAAAACTCTTCGTCTAGCAAAGAAGAAATTTTATAACGATTTGTTTCAAAGGGTAAAAGGAGATATTTAAAAAACGTGGTCACACATTAATGGACTGTTAGGACGAGGTAAGAAGTGCTCAATTCCTTCTGAGATGTTTCATGAAGGATCATCTCTGGTGTCGAGTAAACAGAAGGCAGAGGCTTTTAACAGGTATTTTATAGGATTACCCGCTAAAATAAGTAAAGAGATTCCTTCAGTCCCACAGTCTTTTTATGAATACTTAAAGCCAAGTAATGATAATTCATCCTTGTTTTTTAGACCAACTTCTGTATTTGAAATCACTAAATTTGTATCCTCGCTTAAGTCATCGAAGTCAAGTGGGTCGGATGATACTGCCCCTCGGGTTGGTAAGGAATGCATTCTTTTTTTTTGCTGAGCCATTATGTGATATTTTCAACAAGTCATTGTCGCAAGGAATTGTGCCTGACAAGTTAAAGGTAGCTAAAATGATTCCTGTGTATAAAAAAGATAATAATAAGAATCTGATTAATTACAGACCTATAGCGCTTTTACCATTTTTTTCTAGGATTTTAGAGAAAATAGTCTACAAGCGTTTAAACGATTTTCTATTGAAAAGAGATGTTCTGATTCCACAACAGTTTGGTTTTCGTAAACATTTTTCTACTAGCATGGGCGTTTTCAACTTGTTGGATACTATCATAAAATCATTTGAGGATGGACATTTTTGCCTTGGAATTTTTCTAGACTTGTCAAAGGCATTTGACACCATAGACCACAATATTCTTTTGAGTAAACTTGAACACTATGGAGTACGAGGAACAGCATTATCAGGGTCTAAAAACTACTTGCTTAACCGCTCACAACATGTAGTGATTGATGGTGTCAAATCGCAATCTGGTACCATTCGGTATGGTGTGCCACAGGGGTCAGTGCTTGGTCCTTTCTTATTTTTGATATACATCAATGATATCATTAACTCATCAAAAATGTTTTCATATTCACTATTTGCTGATGTCACTAGTTTAATACTCTCTAATAAAAACATTGTTACTCTGATGACGGTTGCAAATGCTGAAATTAAAAAAAAAAATATTTGCTTGGATTTGTTGTAATAAGCTATTGCTAAATGTTCAAAAGACTAAATGTATTGTATTTCGATCTAGAGGTAAAATTATTCCGAATGATATTGATACTTTAAACATCGGGGGACAGAATGTTGTCCTTAGCGAACATGTTCAATTCCTTGGAGTTACTGTCGATGAGCATCTGACTTGGAAACCCCATCTAGAATATGTTTGCACCAAGGTTTCTCGAAGTGTTGGTGTAATATGTAGATTAAGATGTATATTGCCAAAGAGGATTTTAAGAACTTTATACAATAGCATTGTTCTTCCTTACCTGACTTATTGCAATGTTGCATGGGGCAATACGTTTAAAGATAATAAAAAGTTGTGGTACCTCAAAAATTTCCTTGTCTTAGTTTGTGTTTCAGGTTAAAGTACCTTTCATATAACTAACACTGTGAGACTTACTCGCCCCAAAGTGCTCTCATGTCTTAGTAATCATGCAATTAACTGCGACCAGCAGCCCCATACGCATAGCGACCAGCAGTCCCATACGCATAGCGTAATCGGGCTTCGCATTGTAGCATTCAGGATCATGACAGATTTAGTATCGCGGGATAAATGTTAACTTAAAATCCCAAAAATTCTTCAATTTGAAGACTTACCAATTAAGTTGAAGTATTGAAAACAGGCTTCGGGCAACGTTTGGTTCTGCCTATAGTCCCTTTCTATTCGAATTGATGACTGAATGTGACTCGGCCGAGAGGACCTTGGGAGAGCTACATACACCATGTACACTGAATACTACAGCCAGTGCATGCGAACACATCACATGCGCACAAATTTCAAATCCCATATCAACGGATAAGATGTTTGTGTGCGCATGCGCTGGCCGTAGTAGTCAGTGTATGCATCGGTCCATGGTGTATGTAGCTCTCCCAAGGTCCTCTCGACCGAGTCACATTCAGTCATCAATTCGAAAAGAAAGGGACTATTGGCAGAACCAAACGTTATTCGAAGCCTGTTTTCAATACTTCAACTTAATTGGTAAGTCTTCAAATCGAAGAAATTTTGGGATTTTAAATTGACATTTACCCGCGATACTAATTCTGTCATGATCCTGAATGTTACAATGCGAAGCCCCATTACGCTATGCGTATGGGGCTGCTGGTCGCAGTTAGCTATGCGTACAATGGGCTGCACGCTGCTGGTCGCAGTCAGTGGTTTCGTACAATATTTATCGACGCTGTACGGCGACAGCTCTGGTACGAAACCATTATTGCATGATTACTAAGACATGAGAGCACTTTGGGGCGAGTAATTCTCACAGACAACGTACTTTAACGTGAAACACAAACCAAGACAAGGAAATTCAGGGAAACTTTTGAGGTACCAAAACTTGTTATTATCTTTAAGACTCACATTGATAAATTGAAAGTATTACAAAAGAAAGTAATAAGGCTTGTCACCAATTCAAACTTCCGACAGCCGAGTAAGCCATTATTCCTTCAGTTAAAGTTACTACCAATTGATGAATTAGTATCGCTTCATT
The DNA here is from genome assembly GCF_964275005.1 of Diadema setosum. Lineage (NCBI taxonomy): Eukaryota > Metazoa > Echinodermata > Echinoidea > Diadematoida > Diadematidae > Diadema > Diadema setosum. Next base: position 20,703,497 of record NC_092696.1, on the reverse strand, counting down.
GTTTGGCTTTTGAGTTTAAACTTCAGTCTTGTCCACAATTTTGTCAGTTAAAAGAATTATTTTCCCTTAACTCACGAATTCATAATTACAACACACGTCAAAGAAACATCTTCCATCGTCCTCATGTAAGGACTACTGTTTCCTTGAATTCTTTCCGAACCACTTGTATTAAAGAGTGGAACCAACTACCTGTTGACATTAGGAACAGTACAACATTTTCTAGGTTCGAAGTTCAGTGTAAAAAATATCTATTAGACAATTTGAAATGAATTTGTTAAACTACATGTTAAACATTTATTTGATGTTATGTAGATTGGCCAGCCTACTTTAGTTTTGAGTGCTCTGTGTGGTGTGGTTGTGTATGGGGGTGTGAGGGTGTGGGTGTGTGTGTGTTAGTGTGTTTGTGGTCTCCTTTTTTTATGTAGGTTTATCTGTTGCCATTGTATATACATTATGATTGTTCTGATATATACTTGCCATGTCGTAGTGTTAGTGTGTGAACTTACGTGGTACCTTGGTCTGCTGTCGGTTGTTTCAGTGACTGATTTGAATGTTCTCTCAACTGATTATTATGATGGGGAATGTCATTTTACATCATTGGCCATTGGCTTTTGTGCTGTTGAGTCCTAACTTATTTGTACCTTGTATAGGGCCCCACTCACAAGCCTTGCTTCCTTCGGGGTCCTAAAAACCATGTACATTTTTGTATCAGCGATGTGTGTTATCTTGTTATTTATGTTTGTTTTTTAAATAAATTGATATTCATTCATTCATTCATTCATTCATTCATTCATTCATTCATTCATTCATGTCTGTGATGACGTATACATGATTTCGAGGTAGTATATTGAATTGCTAATGAAGTAAATTGAAAAACTCGTCCGGGCGAGTTTTTTTTTTTTTTTTTTCGTTTTTGGCGCCCCCAAGGAGTGGCGCCCGGGGCACGTGCCCCCCCCCCTTGCCCCCCCCCCCCCGATACGCCACTGATTAGCACTGTAATATGACCAAAATCCAAATACCAAATACCACAACGATTTGAACCAACAACGAAGGATATAAAGCAAAATACATTCGGAAGAAAATCTTAATTTGCCTTAGTCACGACTTTGTTATTGATTTAAGGCAGAAAACATTGATATGAAATATTTGTTGGGTAAAATATTCAAGAAATACTATTACTCCTTTTCATAAAACAAAGACTCAAGAAGCGGATGGTCATAAGATCATTGTGGACAAAAGAAACAATAATTAGCTTATGAAAATAGAGTAAGCCTAACTCCTTCCTCATAGTAAGGTCTTCTTTTATCGAATTAATTTTTGTATTCTCCCTATCAGTGTATGTGAATTGAAAATTGTTTGTAGTGAAACCACATGAAAATTTAAAATTCATTCAACGTTCTTGTATTAAGTGATATTTTGCACACCTCATTGCCTTTCTGTGTGTGCAAAATTTTGCATTGCTAATTTCTGCAAAACAGTTCTTGTACGGTGGAGATGAATATTATGTAAATGAATGAGCTGACCATGTCATAACCTCACAATTTTCCACTGATCGTGTACAAAATATGACGAAAATTTAATATTTCTGTCAGTGAAGTGTAAAACATGATGTTATCCTGTTGTGAGGGTATGACATGCTCACTTTGGCATTTGCATATTCATATTGACCGTTCAAGAACTGTTTCCTGAAAAATTAGCGAAGCTTCATAGTGTCATAACCTCCTTATCTTTCAGCCGATTTCGATCAAAATATTACCGTTGAACTTGTAATGTTTTACTCTTTCTTATCAGACTGACTTATATTTGGACATGCCCCTTTAAACATGATTATGTGTTATTGTACTCACCAATGCTGATGACAAATGCTGCTCCTAGGCTAGCTACACGTAATCCAGCCATTCTTTAAACTGGTACGATGAAACACCAAAGCAGGTAAGAAATAATGGCTGTAACCAGGTGTTGCGCAGAGAAAACAGGAATTTGACAGCTTTCTGGAGTTGTTTCAACAGAACTGGTGAGTGCCAGAGTAATCGACGCTTGAAATACCCTGTGAATCACATTACGATTGAAGGTGTTTAGCTGGAGAGCAATATTGTTCCTATGGAGAAGCGTTGTAGCAATGCGTACCGAACGAGAGCTTTTTTTTTTGGTCGACGTGTTGTTTTGTAGCGCGGCCGAGAATGAACACTCGTGTTATGTACGTGGGCCGCTATGTTCCCAAAGCGTCCTCTCTCACGAGTGGAGGGTGCAGAGAGCCCAGTCTAGCGCGGCTCCGCAGCGCGAGTGCTTTTTCCCCTTTTCCCAGAGGCGTTAACAGTATGAAAAAAAGGAATGATTGTACCGAGTGTTACATTTATTTGTTGTTGTTGTTATTATTATTGTTTTCAATCTCTTGAAGTTGTCTTCAATTTGTCTCCCTCTTGAAATGAAATTTGTAAGATCGCAAATGCTGATCTAACAAATAAATGTGACCGTGCACCACAAAACGAACAAAAAGTCGCACACACTGATTTTGTATGAGGACTGAAAATAGGTGAAATGGGTCAACCGAGCCGATTTTGACTTTTTCATATTTTCTGAAAGAGAAAGTCTTCTTTTACATTATGCTAAAATTTGGGATCATAAAACGGGCAGGAAAGTGTGTTTTTAGCAGTTTATCTCGAACATTTTTTGGCAGAATAGTGTGACTAATTGTGTCTTTGGAGTCTCCTTTACATTTTTTAAAAACCTCGTACACAGTTTTCACTTTCACCTCCTATAACTTTTGAAAGGATAACGCTACTACTTTGAAAGTTGCCATTAACTTATTACAGAATATGTGAATAAGGCATGTCTAATTTCATTTAAGCATCATAATTCCTTCATTGTTGTTGCTCCGGTGGTTTACATCCTGTTTTTGTCCCATTCATCGCACAGCCAGCACGGCTTGGTAAAGATTAAGCACTTGAATAGACACTGTACTTCAGAGCCTCTTTCCTCAGTTTACACTTTTCCTGAGTGTCTTCCTTCTTTCTATAATTTCTTTTCTATTATTATGTAGATAGGTTAGGAGAGTCTATTTGATTTGAGTTATACATCATTTTAAAGCTTAAAGTCTGCTCTTTCAGAATATGCTCTTAACTAAAATTTCATGTCTGGCGACTTTTTGTTTGTTTTGTGGTGCAGGGTCACAAATAAGAAAAAGGGAACGAGTCGGATTCAAACCTGTCACCTACTGCTTTCCGGACAGCTACACTACCACCAGGCTATATCCCTGGTTGTCGGCAGTGACACGACAAACTTGGATCGAATACCCAAGCTCCGAAATTCCAACATTGTTATGTTAATTCGTATTCCAAGGCGGATAAGGCATATGCCCTATTAAATGAAAGCAAAAGATTATTAAGCGGAGAGATGAGGATTGAGGTGTGAGTTTTCTTCACGTCTTCCTCTTCAAATGAAATTTGTCCGAACTCTTAATGTTTTAGAGTTTGTGATTTTATTTTTTTCTTTGTTCTAATGTTATTCTTCCCCTGCCTTTTCATGTCCACTGCTCTGAACACTAAGTCGTTATCATGGAGAGCCCATGCACTATGGTGCCATAGTGGTGCCATTTGTGTTATAGCCCCCTCTTGTGTATAAATTCGGTACTACATCGCAGATTATAACTGCTATCTTCAATGTCCTAAAGTTATTGTTATACCACGAAAATTAATAACAACATTGTGAATAAAAAAAGATAAGTTTACTATACTGTACAATCAAATTCGAATTACATACTGGCGGGTGCTATTTCGTCACGCTATCGAGCTAGAGATTGTAACTAATTGGACAACACCATCTACATATCAACGACATCAATTGTGTATTTCTATACTTGTGGCTTGAAGGGGGCAGTTCTGTCACACTATGGGAAGCAACATTGCTACAAATTGCTTTAATGAAGTTGTCCACTTCATGTGACCAATTCCCCCCCCCCCAAAAAAAAAAAAAATGTACGAAAAAGTAATAGAGGACAGGAACGATAAAATATAATGATTTCATTTTAGATGCCATCATGCTGTTTTAATAGGCTTTCCCACTTTCTAGCTAGACGGTAGACAGGATGTCAGTTTCATTTTTTCGCCCTCTTCTTTCTTGCTTCACTATAAATCTGCCCTACTAAGTAGGCCTTATTAGATATCCTATCCGCCTGCTTATACCCGCCTGCTTAGTGTTCAATTTGTAATTTTCTCTGTAACTATAATGTATGACATTCGATGGTTGAAAACGTTTGTTGTTTTTTCGCAGCGATTCACCTTATGACTTGTGTTTGTAAAATTATTCTCCTCAAAACAGTACATTCTTCCTGAAATAAAATAGCTGTTTTCATGGACGCATCTTCTGTTTGCGAATCCTTAACGCTACGTTCATATTAATGATGATTATATTATTTTCTGTGAATTTATACTAAATCAACACATTTGCAGATGACTACTCCCCCTCCATATCATGTAAAGTAGGTGTGCACTGCAACATTGATTATTTCGTGAAACATTTTCTTGTAAACTTCATTGGACTGCATGGTATTTTTTCTAGTTTGTTAATCTGCATTTCCACATTATATTATTTTTTTTTCTCTAAGTAGATGAATGCTGGTATGTGTTTTGCGGAAAGGAAAACAAGGGTGTTTGGACATTTTCGAAATTGATATGGAAAGATCTAATGCACAATTTTACTGAACTTTATATCTTTTTTCACAAACACTCACACACGCAAACACAATTAAGGATCTTGAACAGTACAGAGGGTGAGTGAGGGTAACTAACGGGGTAATTACACCCGAGCAACTCTCTTTTCCATCTCATATCCTCCTTATGCCATCATCTGGACACCCTATACAATTAATTGGTCTGTAGGTGGCGCTCGAACTCATGGGCTGTATAAGTCATGGGATTATTGTACTTCATGTCGAACTCGTGGGCTTTATCTGCTTAGTGTCGAACTCGTGGGCTGTATAACTAGTTGACGGTATGACTTGTGAGCGGTATGACTTGTGAGCTTTATGACTCGTGGGTGTCGGTCTCGTGACGTGCATCCTCTTATAGTACGTTTACACATATACACGGACACAAACTTGCCACACAGTGTTATAAGTTTTCTCTCAGCCAAGTGATACACCTTATATTCTACTGAAAACGATAATGAACTTTAGTTACTCGTCAGACTGATGACAAAAGTAAAGATTAGTTATGTACAGAAATATTAAATATAATATCATATCTTATCATTATCACTCAAGCTTAAAATAACTGGTTTCTATCAGGTAAATTGTTGATTGGCTTGGCTTACGATAAGTCTTTGCAATATACTTTAACAGACATTCCACGCTGCGATATAAGTTTATCTACACTGCTTTATGAGTCAAATAATGTACAATAATTATATGAAACTATATTGAATTTTACCTTGAAATATCTGAAGGCTCCCGTGGCGGTATAGGATGTTCCCAACCGAACTTCACCTTCTTACTCAGATGAAAAACAAAACAAAACAAAACAGTCTAGACTATTCATTTACACTACATTTCATGTTATCATATCATTCTGGCTTGTTTCTCAACTGAGTCGTTGATATTATTATGTATCTCGTCCAATTAATACACTTACACAGACTTGCCACACGGTGATATGAGTTTCTCTTTGGGTCAAACTGATACACTTACAAAATAATATTGAAGTTTAATGTGTTACTCAGATGATAGCGACAATATGAATTATTCATGTAGAGAGATATATGCAGTCGTATCATATTATTATAGCTCAAATTAGTATCTTGACTTAGTTGAGGACCTTGTAATATAAGATCCCCAACTCAGTCAAGAAACTAATCATGAGTCTTATACACTTACATAGACTTTCCACATTGTGATATGTATATGTTTCACTGTGAAGTAAGGCGCCTATCAAACTTGCCGTATACTTAGTCAAATGATATCAACAGAAACGACGGGATTTCTATCCATCTTGTTTGAATAGATTAGGGATGTCAGATGATGGACTGAAATAATCATAGTTTATTGAAGCTCAATTTGCAATCAGTTGACTAAATTGCCGAATTTCGTACATTTCCGTGGGACGATAACATGAATAATCTTACAATTATACGCAATTAAAACATAAAACTATACAGATATCATGGATTCATAAATATAAATTTGGTGATACATTATTATTTCTAATCATCGTTAATCCAAATTAAAAGGAAAGAAGGTTCGTTATTCCAAAGGTTCGTTATACCGAGCATTCGTTATTCCGAATAAAAGGATGTTACTCCGAATTAATCTGGAAATGAAATCTAAAGTTCTTAATTCCGATGGTTTGTAACTACAGTGCACTCTCTTATAACGAACGCGGAAATAACGAAACTCTCGTTATAACAAAATAAAAATTCAGATACTAAAGTTAGCATTATTCATCACTATTCGGTCATAACGAGATTTCTATATAACGAAAGAAAACTGCCAGTCCCGAGTGCGGGAGTGCACTTTACGCACCGTCTGTTCGTATTTCGGATTAATAAACATTCGGAATATTGATCCTTTGGTGCTTTGGTCGTTTGGTGACTCAACAAAACGAGTGAAACTTCCAGTACGTATCAGAGCGCCCACCTGACACTATCCCAACGTAGCTCACGGGAAGGGGGTTTGGGTCGTTCCACTCGAAGAAGGGAATCTTGTTTCCATGGCGACCAACCTCCAGATGACCGTTGGAAAATGTCAACCAGAAGTGGTCATAATGCGGGATGAGCGAAAGAACAGCTTCAGGGCTAACGATCAGTTTGTTTGTCTGACAACTACTCCACAGGGCTGAAGGTGTCGGGCAGCTCCGCTGAAGCGCGATTCGGGTATTTGTCTCTACTCCTCCTCCCCCTCCGACGACTGAAGAACAGTCAAAGAGATAACAAATAAAACTAAACAAGGGAATAAACAAACAAACAAACAAACAAACAAGTAAACCAGAGAGAATGAAACAACCGGACCTCTGCAAATCAAATTTGAGTCTCTTATAATATGTGTAACATACCCTGCTAGGATAAAGCCCAATTCTCAAATCAAGTTTAAAGATTCAATTTCTTCCAATCTTGCATTTCATCTTGTTTTGTTTTTGTTTTTGTTTTTTGACTTACTCAGGGGAACTATATAGACTAAGCAATCCAAGTTGGGGTTTTTGGGCAATCCATTCATTCAAAGCATATCTCTGCTGCATTGGTCGAATAGAGATGAAAACTGAAATACAAACTAGCTCAAAATAAGTCATACAAGACATGCAAATTCACATGATATAGGATATACGTAATAGTTAAGTATATTGTAGAGAGAGAATTCACAATTGCAACATCTTTTAGAACCTAAAACGTTTGAAATCATATTCGTAATGAACTAATTCTTCTGCCCAAGGTTTTTAGAAAATCCCCAATCACATGTTATTTTCTCAGAACTAGAATTCCGATTCTTAACGAATTGATTCTTTGTTTGAAGTTTAGTTTACTAAATACAAGGTGCTTTCCAGATTTTGACTTCCCCTTAAAAAAGAACAAAAACAACTCATGACTTTCCAAAATGTAAGTCTCAATGTCATAAGCATTGGACATGATATAAAATCTTGCAAACGTATAGTGAAGTATAAAAACGAAGGCAGCAGTAAAAAGGCCGGATATGACAGCCTTAACTTGCCTCAGATATACATTTACTTGCATAATAACAACTATATACAATGAACATGTAAAAAGATTGAGTTTCATATTTCTTTTTTCAGCTAAAGGTGTTGGTTGTTATCTTTTTTAAGATAGGGTTGTATTCAAATTTAGATAGTTTGGATTCAGTTTGGAAGGATATATCATTATAAGGAGCATTATGAAATAAACACACCAGAACTACGCGTGTTTGTGTGTGTGTGTGTGTGTGTGTGCGTGAGCGTGATCGCGCACCTGTAAAATGTACAGAAAAACTGAAATTATCTACACCAAATTGCCTACTCACGAATGCGATACATATCATTCTGATTTGTGTTCTGACTTGATAGGGCAAACTCTGCATTTTCGTCGCAGCTGACTTCAAAATCCAGTGACACTAGATCGCTTGTTAAGTACCAACCAGTAGGGAACTGAAACTGTCTCTCGGTAACCCCTTCGCTGGCAGTGTAGATAACCGGACATGCTACATGGCGGTTGATGAAGTAAGACGGCAAAACAAACAATCAGAGACATAAAGGTAAAAGCATAACAACACTACCCATTGATATAGGATTATTGTTTTCAATATTAAAGTAGATTGATCATCATAATAGACACAGACACAGACATTACACATTCTGTCATAAAAGTTACATCTGATATATTCCACCATATTTTATTCTTTTTTTCGGGGGAGGGACTGTGGAGCCGGGAAATGTGCAAACGCCTGGAAATGTGCAAACGTCTCGCCGGGAAATGTGCAAACGTCTTGCCGGGAAATGTGCAAATCTCTAAATTTCATCAACGGGAAATGTGCAAACGTGACGCCGAGAAATGTGCAAATGTTCAATTTTGCCGGGAAATGTGCAAAACGTCGCCGGGAAATGTGCGAACCATTCATCTCACCTATATTATGTAGAGATGGAAGAAAAACTCTCAATCAAAGCTGCGCACGAACCACTACCATCTTTACCACCTGTCTTAGCGACCATGTGTCTTGTTTTTTATGCCTCCGCCACGAAGTGGTGCCGGAGGCATTATGATTTCGGGTTGTCCGTCCGTCCGTACGTCCGTACGTCCGTCCGCATTCGTTTACGCGATAACTTGAGTAATATTTACTGGAATTTTACCAAACTTGGTCCAAGTATAAAGTATGATGGGAAATTACTTGATTCGATTTTGGGTGAAATCGGCCAAAGGTCAAAGGTCAAAAGTCAAGGTCAAGTCATGAAATTATATCTATTTACGCGTTACCTAAAGACTGGATCAAGCAAATTTCACCAAACTTTGTCCAAGGATGATGTATGGTGGGACAATTACTTGATTAATTTTTGAGTGAAATCGGACAGAGGTCAAAGGTCAAAGATCAAGGTCAAATCCTAAAATTTAACTTTTTACGTGATAACTCAAAACTGGATGAAGCAGCTTTCACCAAACTTGGTCCAAGGATGATGTATGATACGGCAATTAGTTTAGTAGATTTTAGTGACATTGGCAAGAGGTCAAAGGTCAAAAGGTCAAGGTCAAATGCTAAAAATGTTGGTATTTCCCCATATCCATGCAATGCCCAAAGGTATTTTCTTGAAACTTAGTGTAGACATATGTACTGCATAAAGATTCTCCAGAGGAAGTTTCTTGTCATAAGGTCAAAGGTCAAAAGGTCAAAGATTAGGTGAAAATGTTACAATTTCACTTTTCTCACGAATGGTTCAACGTAGGCCTATCTTCATGGAACTTGGTATATACATATGTACTGACTGGCAGGGATTATCTAGGGAATTTAGGGGTCATGAGTCAATAGTCATGGGTCAGAGGTCAAGGTCAACTCGTCAAAATTGTACTATTTCCCTCATATACTAGTATATGCAATGCTTGCATTATTATTTTTAAAACTTGATATACATATATTACCTAATGGAGATTCTCTTGGAAATTTCCTGCCAGAGGTCAAAGGTCAAAGGTTAAGGGTCAAGGCCAGGTTTAAATGCAAATATATATATATATTTTATACTGTAATTACACTCTTTCTTTATGCCTTGAAAATTACTCAATGCATAAACTTATAAAACGGTCAATCAGAAGTGAAGTAAAAATCCTCAATTCCCCAAATACATGTACCTGCACCCTTTAATAGACAATTATAGCAAACGTAGTTCAAGGAAAGTGAACATTCAAGATATTTCTGACAAATCTGTCATTTCAGTATTTTGCCAGTTATGTGAAACTGTTATCTCACATTGTGAAGACATTATACTATACACCTATAGGGAGAATCATGCATTATGGCGGAGGCATCAGTCGCCATAGAGACATTTCTAGTTTTTAATTACATTTTCAGCATTTTCTTGCAAACCCTACAAACAATTTTCACCAGATTTGGCAGATAACATCTTAATGGTGATATGATCGTATTTGTCAAAATGAGCCCCCCCCCCGCCACCAGTCCTAAGGGGGGGGGGGGGGGAGGAGTTGAAGCCTCAGAGTCCCTAAACGCTTGATTTTTTTTTCTTCATCTGTCGAACCGAAAAAGAAAGAGCTAAGTTAGTGCTATGAAGACATTAATGACTAAAATTTCATGTTTTATTATGGCGGACCCAGGGGTGCCCTGATCGGGGGTGAGGGGGGGGGGGGGGGAGGGGGATTTTCCACATTTTCAGCACATTCTCGAAAAATCTAGGACGGATTTTCACCCAACTTGTGAGATACTTATTATAATCTTGATTTGTTAAAATGCGCCCCCCCCCCATCGCCGAAAAAGGGGGGGGGGGGGGGGTTAAGCTTCACTTTTAACATCCCAAAAATCTGGATTTTTTTAAATCTTCTTCTGTCAAACCGAAAAAGTTAGAGCTAAGTTAGTGCTATTAAGACATTAACGTGATTAATGAATGAAATTTCATGTTTGATCATGGCGGATCAAGGGGTGCCCAGATCGGCGGGGGGGGGGGGGGAGGGGTGATGGGTGGAGGGGGATATTACACATTTTTAGCATCTTCTTGAAATATCTATGAGGGATTTTCACCAAACTTGACAGATAGCAAGATTATGGTAATAATCATGATCTTAATTTGTTCAAATGAGCCCCCCCCCCCTTCGGCGGTGGGGGTGGGGCTGCGAGGGGTTGAAGCTTCAGCGTCCCTAAACTATGGAATTTTTTTAATCTTCTTCTGTCAAACCGATAAAGGTAGAGCTAAGTTAGTGCTATGAAGACACAGCGTTAATGAATGAAATTTCATGTTTGGTTATGGCGTGGATCAAGGGGTCTCCAGATCGAGGGGGTAAGGGCAAGGAGAGGAATTTTCCACAATTTCAGCATCTTCTTGAAAAATCTACGACGGATTTTCACCAAAATTGGCAGATTGCCTCTTTACGGTGATATGCACTTAATTGTTAAAATGAGCCCCCTCCCATACACACACACACACACACACACACCGCTTAAGGGGGGGGGGGGGGTTGAAGCCTCGGAGTCACTAAACACAATTTTATCTTCTTCTGTCAAACCGGAAAAGAGAGCTAAGTTAGTGCTATGAAGACATTAATGCCTGAAATTTTATTTCACGTTTGATTGTGGCGGATCGAGGGGTGTCCTTATGGGGGGGGGGGGAGGGGGAGGAGGGGGGATTTTCACATATTCTGCATCCTCTTGAGAAATCTTTGACCGAACGTGGGAGGTAGCATCTTTAGGGTAATAGAATCCCACTTTGTTCGAAGGGACAACAAATCAAAGTTGTTCCCCTACCCCAAAGATAGGGATAAGACCAGGGTAGCCCCCACGTTATTTAGTAAGCAGACGTGAAATTTCATCAAAGTATAGATCTACCTTCTGAAAATGTGATAAAATTGTGTTCTATTACTCTTGGTTGTATAGAAAATTTCTTTAAAAAGTATGTATATATTGTTACGAATTTGCCCATGTAATCACTTAACAATGTGGTCTTCATGTCTTATGATCATGTGTATGCGATCACACGTGCACGATCGCGAATGTTTGTAAACACCACCAGTTACGTAATCTCCTTTCGAGTCATTCGTTTTGAACCGCAGCCTTACACACTTCGCCCAGGTTGAGTTTAATGTTATGAATATATTAAGCTGGGCGTGCCTGACGGAATTTTCCATGTATGTAATAATGTTCATGTTAAAAATACATTGGTCGTGTCAGTCGACAATCGGACTCCGGTTAGAGAGGACCGTTATCACTTTCTCGGCGTTCCCGTCTACAATCCTGGGAGGAATTGCTTTCCCCAAGGAACGTGTTCTGCTAAGTGAAATTTAAGTGCTAAGAGGCGAGATAAACCAGGACATGCCTATTTGCCTCTAGCCCGTTTTCTTTTGACGACGACGGCGACAATAAGTTTTCGTCGATTTCCAGGTGAACCACCAGACGGTCTTGAGCCAACGCCCACCTGTGATTGCTGCACGGTGACTAGTGGGAGCCGCGCCGAGGTCGATACAGGGCGCCGAGACGCTGAGAGGGATCCCGCACACCCAGCGGCCAACACCCTTCTGTCTGGTATAGTCACAGCGCTGCAAACTGTGCTGAGATAGCGTCGCCCGCTGATCCGACGACGTCCCGTGTATTGACGCGTTCTCCACGTGGTAGCGTCTGACGTCGCCTCCCCGCCACGTCGCAGATGAGTTGGGCCCCGACGTTGACTCTCTTAGGGTGAAACCCTGGCCAGGTATTACACGATCTGAACTTATGTTTTCTTTGTTGAAACGATCCCGTCTATCTTTCATTGTTATGGTTGATTTCGCTGCAATGTGTTAAACAACAATTTTGTTATTCCGGTTGGAAACTGGTTGTTAAATGATTTCCTAATAAAAACCCGGAAGATTTGTTAATTTCAATTTACTGAGACCGCCTTGCATTCATTTGAGTGAACTTGACCGTAACAAAGTGGGGGCTTGTCGCTGGAGCCGAATTTCGCAAGCCTTATACAGTATATTATATTGTCCAGTTAGGTCTAAATAAGCTTGTTTTGTGCTCCTGTTGTTCTACTGTTGCAAAGTTTACAGTCAAGCTTTTATTGCTGTGTTAATTGTTGAGTAGACTGAACAATGTCTAGGGAATTTTCAGTGCAGGATTTTGTGGACGGTGATGTTTCTCTGCCAAAGATTAAACAGTTGAGAAAGGCCGAATTGAAAGAAGTAGCAACCCATGTAGGTGTTGAACTAGACCCAAAATTTCGTAAAGATGAGTTGATTGATACCTTAGCAAGGCACTTCAAGCTTGTTCCGGTTGATGAAGCTCACTCAAAGGCTGATGTTAGTCTAGAATTAGCACGCATTGAGTTAGAGAAGCTGAGGTTGGAAACGCAATCCAAACAGCTGGAGCTGCGCAAAGCCGAAATTGATCTAGAATCTAGGCAGCGTCAGACATATTATTTTGATGTAGCTAAGAATACGAGACTTGTGCCGAAATTCCATGAAGGCGAAGTAGACTCGTTCTTCAGTGCGTTTGAGAAGATGGCCAAGCGACTTGATTGGCCCACTGAGTATTGGACTGTTCTTGTTCAGACAGCACTCACCGGCAAAGCACAAGAGGTGTTTTCGTCCCTATCAGAACTTGACTCGGAGGATTATGACGTAGTAAAAGCTGTCATCGTTTCTGCGTATGAGCTGGTACCGGAGGCGTATCGCCAGCGCTTCCGTGAGGCGAGAAAGAAACCGGGTCAAACGTATGTAGAGTTAGCGCGCGAAAAGAGTGCAAATTTTGATCGGTGGATTTCCTCTCTTAAAGTCCCACGCACGTATGATTCTCTTAGAGAGGTCATGACACTCGAGTCGTTTAAGGACTCTCTCCCGAGTCATGTTAGGGCTCACATTGAAGAACAGAAGGGTCTTGACTTGCGTAATGCTGCAATAGTAGCTGACGAATTTGACTTGCTACATAGGTCACAGAAATGTGCTAATGGTGGCTTTGCTCCAAAGTGGAAACGCGCTGATGGGGGTGCGTACCCAGTAAAGCCCAATAGGAATTTTGGGAAAGGCATACAGTCCCAGCCAATGAACAAACCGGATAGTTCGAGTAAATCGGGTAGCTCGGATACGAAGTCGGATAGGCCAGATTTTAGGTCGGATGAAAATCCGAATCGCGTTGGTGGCAAGCGCGAGGTAACATGCCAGTATTGTTCCAAGAAGGGACATGTTAAAACACAATGTTGGAAGCTACAAAGGGATGGTAAAAAACAGGGCGCCAAACCTGTACTCGCAACTTCGGGCGAACGAACTCGTGTTGATGTTTCAGGGCATGGCCGTCCTGAAGACATGCGTAGAGCTAATAGCCCTGGAAGTGTAGATAACCTGTCGGAATGTTACCGCAGCTTCATGTCAAAGGGTGAGGTCTCTTGGCAGTCGGGTGACGGTGCAGCGCGGCCGGTGAGAATCCTGCGGGACACCGGAGCAGCACAGTCTCTCCTTGTAGGCGATGTGAGTAGATTGCCTGCTGATGGTTCAGCTTGTGCTAGCGCACTGATACAGGGTATTGAGGGAAGCTACATTTCTGTACCTTTGTATAGGATACACTTGAAGAGTGACTTACTCACTGGAGTGGTTACGGTTGGCGTGGTTCCCGGTCTGCCCATGGATGGGGTTGATTTATTGATGGGGAACGATTTGGCTGGGGGAAAAGTCTCAGTCTCACCAATTGTGTCAAGTGTTCCGGTTGTTGAACCTGAAATTGAAGAGTTGCAAGAAGAATTCCCGGGTATATTTCCTGCTTGTGTGGTGACAAGGTCACAATCCGGTCAGGTGAAGCATGACGAGGCAGATGATTTTGAGTCTGTGGATGACTCTGTTCGGTTGGCAGAAACTTTTTTTGCTAACTTAGATGATGTTTCTGCTCAGTCTAATGAGGGCGAGTATTGCCGTTCTTCCCTGATTGCAGCGCAGCAGAAAGATGCGACGCTTCAACGCCTGCTGCTTACTGCTGTTTCCGAGGAGGAAGCTGCTAAGACGCCGGAGTGCTTCTACTTGAGATCTGGTGTTTTGATGAGGAAGTGGCGACCCCCTAACAGGCCAGCCAGTGAAAGTTGGTCAGTGGTTCACCAGATTGTGTTGCCAGTGAGCTATCGTAGGGAGATACTGAGAGTTGCTCATGAGGTTCCCATGGGAGGCCACGTCGGCATTAGGAAAACTCAGTCAAGAGTAATGAAATACTTCTACTGGCCTAAACTTCACAAGGACGTGGTAGACTTCTGTAAGACATGTCATACTTGTCAGGTTGTGGGCAAGCCCCAGCCCTCCATCAAACCTGCCCCCCTCATTCCTATCCCTGCTGTGGGAGAGCCTTTTAGTCGAGTCCTGATAGATTGTGTCGGTCCCTTGCCTCGAACCAAATCGGGTAATAAATACTTGCTGACCATTATGGATGTTTCGACTAGATTTCCCGAGGCCATCCCAATGAAAAAAGTCACGGCTAAGGCTGTGGTTGACGCACTGTTACAATTCTTCACACGCTATGGTCTGCCCAAGGAGATACAATCAGATCAGGGCTCCAATTTTATGTCTGGTCTCTTCCAAGAAGTGATGCACGAACTGGGCGTTCGTCAGTTGAAATCCACGGCGTACCATCCACAATCCCAAGGCGCCATAGAAAGATTTCACCAGACTTTCAAGACCATGCTCAAGACTTATTGTGAAGAGCACTCAGAGGATTGGGACCGTGGTGTGGCTTTCCTACTCTTTGCTGTGAGGGATTCGCCAGGCGAGTCTACGGGGTATAGCCCTTTTGAGCTCGTGTATGGGCACGAAGTCCGCGGCCCTCTGAAGTTGATTAAGGAGATGTTCTTGGAGGTAGAGGACGATGCTGGGAAGGTCAATGTCCTTGATTACGTATCTGAGTTCAAGGGTAGGCTCTCGAGTGCATGCGATCTCGCCAAAGAACACTTGCAGGCCTCTCAGCAAAAGATGAAAAATTGGGCCGACCAGAAGGCGGAAAAGAGAAGCTTCAAACCTGGTGACAAGGTGTTGGTGTTGTTACCATTTCCTGGGGAGCCCTTGAAGGCAAAGTTCAGTGGGCCGTATGTTGTCTCAAGAAAGTTGAACGAGGTAAACTACATCATCACTACGCCTGACAGACGTAAGAGACAACGTGTCTGTCATATCAACATGATCAAAATGTATCATGAGCGTGCTGATGAGCCGGTTGTGGGTGTCACCACTCTTGTAGGCAATCGTGAGGGCCCTCCAGAACCAGAAGACATGACACCTCCTATCACTGAACCCTTGACCCCAAAGTTGTCGAATTCACTGGTGTTAGAAAACTTGCAGTCGAAACTAGGTCACCTTACAGAGGAACAAAGTCGTGAGATAGGCGATCTCCTTAGAGAATACCCACAGATCTGTACTGACAAACCAGGTAGGACGACTTTAGTTACTCACCATGTTAACGTTGAGGGTGCCGACCCAATTAAACAACACCCTTATAGGTTGAGCCCAGAAAAGAGACATCAGGTTCGCGAAGAGGTCAAAAAAATGCTCGATGATGACATTATTGAACCCAGTAACAGTGCATGGAGCTCTCCCATAGTCATGGTACCCAAGCCTGATGGTAGTAACCGATTTTGCATCGATTACCGTAAAGTGAACAAGGTGACCAAAACTGACTCGTACCCACTGCCCCGACTTGAAGACTGCATAGACCAAATAGGGAATGCAAAATTTGTGACGAAAATTGATCTACTCAAGGGGTACTGGCAGGTGCCCCTGTCTGACGAAGCGCGAGAGATATCGGCATTTGTGACACCAGACGGACTTTTTCAGAGTAAGGTGATGCCATTTGGGCTTAAAAACGCCCCAGCCACCTTTCAACGGTTAATGAATGATGTGACACGGGATGTTGACGGTTGTGTTGTATACATAGACGACGTGGTAGTCTATAGCGACACCTGGGAGTCCCACATCAGACAGCTGAGGGCGCTTTTCGATAAATTGTCAGAAGCAAATCTGGTCATTAACCTCCAGAAAAGTGAGTTCACGAAGGCTCAGGTCACATATCTAGGTCACGTAGTAGGTCAAGGTCATGTCTCCCCGCGGGAAGCAAAAATCGAGGCCATACTGGCCTTTCCCCCGCCAAGAACGAAACGAGAGATACTGCGCTTTCTAGGCATGTGTGGGTTCTATCGCAGATTTGTACACAATTTCAGTACAATAGCTGCCCCTCTGACGAATCTGCTAAAGAAAGGAAAGAAGTTCGTTTGGTCCTCTGACTGTCAAACTGCGTTTGAAAGTTTGAAGGCTATTCTGACACGTGACCCAGTGCTGGTTGCCCCCGACTTTGGGAAACCATTCAAGTTAGCCGTGGACGCTAGTGACGTCGGTGTAGGGGCCGTCTTGTTTCAGAGTGATGGAAATCAGGTGGATAGACCCGTGAGTTACTTTTCTAGGAAGCTAAATGGGCATCAGCAGAAGTATTCCACAGTAGAAAAAGAAACACTTGGACTCGTACTAGCCCTACAGCACTTTAGTGTGTACACAGGGAGTGGTGGTGGCGATATACAGGTGTACACAGACCACAACCCACTCTCCTTTCTGGAGAAGTTCAAGAGCAAGAATGGCAGGCTTTTTCGGTGGAGTCTCCTCTTGCAACCTTTCTCACTCAAAATAGCCCACATCTCTGGCAGAGCTAACATTATCCCAGATGCACTGTCGAGGGTGTAGTTTTGTTTACCCGAAAAGTAAGTAGGGAGTGTTCCTTCTAGATTTTGTATAACGTCTTAAGACGAGATGTTAGCTTCATTCCATTAAGTCTCTCTCTTGTAAGATTGCATACGACAGTTGAAATCATAAGAGATATTAGGCTGTGTTATATTTCTATAGCTGGAGGGGTTGAAATGAATCTGGAAGAATAGAAAGACAATGTTCAAAGTTTGTTTTTTCTTTTGCGACAGGACACGATATCAACGAGAGTATTTTGTAAAGGAGAAATAAAATGGCTCCTTTTGAAATATTATGGTGTTTCCCCTTAACAGGAAACGTTTACAGTAACTACTCCCCAAACTGTTACCGGTATTTGTATGAAAACATTATGTGCAAACATGAAAGAAGATTATAATACAGGTCTGTCACAATACAGACAGAATGCCAAACTTATAGCAAAGCGAAGAGATGATGTTGTGAAACACATGCGATAATGTTCCCGTGTTATCATAATCTGAACTGATTAAATAATGTGTATTTTGTGTGCATTTGAGCCACCTTGTGAGCAGTTGCCTTATATAGTGAGTGGATACCCTAAGAAGTTCAGAAGTAGCCGATGTTTGTTATTTGTTACGAATTATGCAGGACGATGAAGTTGAAATTTGTAACGTGTTTTGATATAACGAAAATATTATTTCATAGCAACGAAAATATTACTTCAGAGCAATATTTTCTCTCTTAGGGGTGGGGGTGTTACGAATTTGCCCATGTAATCACTTAACAATGTGGTCTTCATGTCTTATGATCATGTGTATGCGATCACACGTGCACGATCGCGAATGTTTGTAAACACCACCAGTTACGTAATCTCCTTTCGAGTCATTCGTTTTGAACCGCAGCCTTACACACTTCGCCCAGGTTGAGTTTAATGTTATGAATACATTAAGCTGGGCGTGCCTGACGGAATTTTCCATGTATGTAATAATGTTCATGTTAAAAATACATTGGTCGTGTCAGTCGACAATCGGACTCCGGTTAGAGAGGACCGTTATCACTTTCTCGGCGTTCCCGTCTACAATCCTGGGAGGAATTGCTTTCCCCAAGGAACGTGTTCTGCTAAGTGAAATTTAAGTGCTAAGAGGCGAGATAAACCAGGACATGCCTATTTGCCTCTAGCCCGTTTTCTTTTGACGACGACGGCGACAATAAGTTTTCGTCGATTTCCAGGTGAACCACCAGACGGTCTTGAGCCAACGCCCACCTGTGATTGCTGCACGGTGACTAGTGGGAGCCGCGCCGAGGTCGATACAGGGCGCCGAGACGCTGAGAGGGATCCCGCACACCCAGCGGCCAACACCCTTCTGTCTGGTATAGTCACAGCGCTGCAAACTGTGCTGAGATAGCGTCGCCCGCTGATCCGACGACGTCCCGTGTATTGACGCGTTCTCCACGTGGTAGCGTCTGACGTCGCCTCCCCGCCACGTCGCAGATGAGTTGGGCCCCGACGTTGACTCTCTTAGGGTGAAACCCTGGCCAGGTATTACACGATCTGAACTTATGTTTTCTTTGTTGAAACGATCCCGTCTATCTTTCATTGTTGTGGTTGATTTCGCTGCAATGTGTTAAACAACAATTTTGTTATTCCGGTTGGAAACTGGTTGTTAAATGATTTCCTAATAAAAACCCGGAAGATTTGTTAATTTCAATTTACTGAGACCACCTTGCATTCATTTGAGTGAACTTGACTGTAACAATATTCCGTTTTTTTTTCATATATGTATAGGGTTTTCAATAAATTTCTGAATTCCACCCGAACGACCCCACCCCCCTCGTCTTGCTCCCTTTCAAGTTCAAGGGGCGGAGATGGGGTGGGGGGGGGGGGGCTCCATCTCCTCCCACCTTAGGGGTTGGGGCAGCGCTCATTTAGACAAATTACGCTACGCTACGTTTCAAGCTTGGCAAATATCTATTATGTAAGGGTTTCAAGAAGAAACTGAATATGTGACAAATCCACTTCCGCCGCACTTAACATTAATTCATGAATTAACTTACCATAACAGGCACCAGCACTCTATTAGCTCCATCATTTTTGTATAGAAGTTTTTTTTTTTTTTTTTTTTTTTTAAGCTGATATATTATTTTATTATCCGAGGGATGCTTCTTGAGTTTTCAGGAAAAAGACAAAAAATGTGAAAATTAAGCCTCCTTCCTACCCCCTCCCCTTTTTGGGCATCCCTTCATCTGTCATAGAAAACTTGAACCTACATCATGCATTAACTGTATTTACAGTACTATCACCATAAAGATGCTATCTGCCAAGTTTGGTGAAAATTCGTCATAGATTGTTCAAGAAGATGGAGAAAATTTTGAAAATCCCCCTCCTCCCCCTGGTTACAGCTCGTTATTCCGAAGGTTTGCTATTCCGAAGGCTCTTTATTCCTAAGATTCATTATTCGGAAGGTTCGTTGTTCCGAATTTCATTTACGGATGAACCAGACTTCGGAATAACGCCACAAATTTTCGGATTAACGAACCTCCAGGTATAGGGACTTTGCGTGTTTCGGATTAACGACTCTTCGGAATAACGAACCTTCGGAATAACGAACAGCACCCCCTCCCCCTCACCCTCACCTATTGTACCCCCCATCAGAGCACCCCTAGACACGCCATAATCAAACATGAGATTTCGGTCATTAATGTCTTTACAGCACTAACCTTTTCGGCTCGACAGAAGTAAAAAAAAAAATCAAGAGAATAGGGACTCTGAGGGTTCAACCCCCCCCCTCCTTGTCGGTGGGGGGGGGGGGGGACTCAATTTAACAAATTAAGATCGAATCACCATAAATATACTATCTGCCAAGTTTGGTGAAAATCCGTCATAGATTTTACAAGACTATGCAGAAAATGTGGAAAATCCCCCTCCTCCCCCTCACACCCCTTATCAGGGCACTCCTGGACCCGTCAAAATTAAACCTGAAATTTTAGTATCTATAGTGTCTTTATAATACGTAGTTCCATATTCTTCGGTTCAACAGAAGAAGATTACAAATTCCAGAGTTTAGGGACCTGAAACTTCAACTCCCCCCCCCCCCCCCTTGGCGGTGGGAGGGGGTGGGGCTCATTTTACCATATAAGACCATATCACCGTAAAGATGGTATCTGCCAAGTTTGGTGAAAATCTTTTTTGAGATTTATCAAGAAGATGCAGTAAATGTGGACAATCCCCCTCCTCTCCATCACTTCTTCTCCCCCCACCCCCAATCAGGGCACCCCTGGATCCACCATAATCAAACATGAAATTTCAGTCATTAATGTCTTCAATGCACTAACCTAGCTCTATCTTCTTCTTTTTTGTTCGACAGAAAAAGATTCTTAAAAATCCAGAGTTTAGGGACTCTGAGGCTTCAACCCCCCCCCCCCTTTTCGGCCGGGGGTAGGGGGTGGGGGGGATTGGGGGCTAATTTCAATTCATAAAGATCATATCACCTAATGTGGCTATCTGACAAGTTTAGTGAAAATCTGTCCTACACTTTGAAAGAAGATACTGAAAATGTAGAAAATCCCTCTCCTCCCCTCACCCCCTCCCCCCCCCCCCCGCGATCCGGACACCCCTGGATTCGTCATAATCAAACATGCAATTTCAGTCATTAATGTCTTCATAGCACTAGTTTAGGGAATCTGAGGTTTCAATTTGAAGACTCCTCCCCACTTATGGCCCCATGCCCTGCATCCCTGGATATGCCATTAAACGTGAACTCCTGCCATCAATATCTTTAACGAACCAACCTATAGCTCATTCTTATTTGGTTATATGATACAAGAAGAATTTCGATAATACCGTAGTTCTGGGACTTTGAGGCCCCCTCCCCTTTTTCGGGGGGGGGTGGCGGAGGGGGGGGGGGTGGCTACTATATAAACAACTTGAGATCCCAGTGCCACAATCGTGCTACCTGCCAATTTTGTTGAAAATCTGTCAAGGATTTCATTAAGAAAATCTAAATGGTGGAAGTTCATGGGCAGTCTTGATATGGAGTTTATCTACTATCTTTATACACAATATCGCTAAAGTAAATGATTTGCACATTTCCCGGCAAAATTGAACTTTTGCACATTTCCCGGCGTCATGTTTGCACATTTCCCGTTGATGAAATTTGCACATTTCCCAGCGATACGTTTGCACATTTCCCGGCGTTTGCACATTTCCTGGCAAGACGTTTGCACATTTCCCGGCGTTTGCACATTTCCCGGCTCCACAGGGACTAGGAATCATCCAGATGATTAGATTGGATCAAGCTTGCTTGTATTGATGGGAAGACTTCTCACAAAACACTTGCGTGTACTTCAATCTGTCAAAACTATCCGTGTCTAAACATGCTAAATGCTTGCTGTTACACATAACTTTAATAGTGCATTGTGTTTTCATCTACACGTTTTATGCTGATACTGATACAAACCAGTGATAGAGTATCATCATATACAAGTATGCATGATGGCATTGCCACCATTTTGTGACGAGACAGGCAGGGACCAATGTCCTTCCTTGAAGTCATAATAAAATGTTGATTGAAATAGACTAATAAAGATGACCAACCTGAACTTATAAAAGAACCCTGCAACTTAAGAGCATCATTTATCATTTGTAGATGAAGCAAAAATACCTCTTTAGTGCTCCAAAATAGTTCTGAAATGTGAGTTAGGGAATGAAACATTCAATGTAAAATTATTAATCAGTATACTGACTGATAAGTATTGTTAAATTTACACACACACACCTCTTTATCTTCATCTCTGATATATATAAATACTATAACATATTCATATAATTATGTATATCATATAACATGCCCTATACCACTGTAATATCTGCAATTCACCGCACACCAAAATTAATACGTCTGTTTGCGGACAAGGCAACCAAATGAATACTAGCATTATATATATATATATATATATATATATACTATACATACACACATAATAGATAGATAAATAAATAAATAATTAAATATATATATATATATATATATATATATATTGTTACGAATTCTGTTGAGACATAATTCATGATATAGCATTTACATCGTATGTTCTGTATATTCCATATATATTCATTTATTTTTATGTATTGTTGTATAGAATTGCATTTAAATTGATATTGAAAGTAAACTGAGTTCTATATCAGGCCTTGCTTCTCGTCCTCGCTCTATCCTTGCTTCTCGTCCTCCCTCTATCCTTGTTCTTTTCGTCCTTGCTCGACGATCGGCCTCTGTCCTCGTACGATCCTTGCTACTTTCTCCTCGAAATGTCCTCTCGTAAATTTTACTTGTCTCAACTGCCTGTAGCCCTCCTTCTCGTTTTCTGCTGACTATTATTTCTAATCCACGCTATCGTTTCATTTCTGCTTGCTTGCACTTTCATCTCACCTTCCCTCGTGATTTCTCTGACCCTGCAGCCTGCGCGTCCGCGAGCAGTGGCCTCGTGTCGTAAAAAGCAAGGATGCCGCATGCGACCTCGGTATTACGTAACGAGAGGACGCGTCCGCATGCGACCCCAGCTAAGGACAGGGTCGTGTGAGGACAGGGACGCGTAAGGACACGCCCTCGTCCTCGTAGTGATGGACGGCGACAGCTGTCCGTAAGGTCAGATTGCTTGCTCACAGGAAGGCCACTCTCGCTGCCGCTAACAGGCGAACTCAGTATAAATAGACTTGTTTATGCCAAGTTGAAGAGCTTGTTCGTTTAGGAGTTTCAGCATGTAGATCATAAGTTTTTCGTTGTAGTTTTCGTGGTGGACATAACTTTCTTCACAAATAAATTGGACAAACTCCATATGATGCCTCCTGTGGTCTTTGTGACTTGTGACTCTAGTATTTCTTGTTCCGCAATAGCTTACAATTAATTACATGATTTCCAGTACACTGGCTACCAGTAGGCACGCTTACCAACCGCATAACGGATTTTGAGGAGAGTAAACGAGGAACGGAAACTAAGTACCCTCAGTATACCAATCGCCCTCTCCATACCAAAATTTCGTTACACTGGTGGCAGCGGTGGGATCTGTACTTTAACACGCACAAATAATCGAATCATGGCACCAAAAAGGAAAAAGATTGAGCTGGAACAAGAGGTACATCGCCTTGAGAGAGAACTGGAGTATGCGAATAGGCAGATTCACGAGTCCCGGGCGAGTCAGGGGTCTCAATCGCAAGACTACGTAAGAGAGAAGCCGCAGCGAGCTGGTGCTACTGACCGTGCTCGTGTAACAGTTAGTCTTCCTCCACAGGAGCACTACAACGGCCATGACAGACCATGGGAAAGTTTCATTTTCTCATTCCGGAGTTTAGCGGCCACATGCGATTGGGATGAACGGGAACAGCGCTTCCGTCTTCTTGCCTGTCTTCGCGGGGACGCCGCCGACTTCGTCTTTCAGCAATTGAGCGCCGAGGTCGTCAACAATCTCGATCAGCTGATCGCTGCCCTGGAGAGTAGATTTGCTGCTCGGAGAACCCCCTCTGCCTTTGTTTCCCAACTCGAGGCTCGTCGGTTAGGAGCCAAAGAATCAATTCCCGAGTACGCAGCCGACATCCGCCGGCTCACCACTTTTGGGTATCCAACGGCAGACACAGCCACACTGGAAACAATTGCAACAAGACACTTTTTAAGGGGGCTTGGAGACAATAGCATGTCGATGGCCATCGGTATGCAGGAGCCTAAGACTCTCCAGGAGGCCAGGGAGATCGCTGAGCGGTACCACCACTTGCGAGAGGAGGCTAGCAGGAGCAATCCTCGTGGAGTCCGCTCGATCGCGTCTTCGGTCGTGGATAACGTAGTGACGGAGGAGCGGCTCGTGACATTTGAGCGACGGCTGCTGTCAAGCATGGACGACAAGATAACTGAACTTTCCCAGGCTATCAAAAAGCAACTCCAGCAGCAGGGAGAGCAAGGACCGCGATACAGGCAGGGAGTACAGCGTGGTCGACCACAGGGTCGCCCCACGCATTGCTACGAGTGTGGGGAAAACGGGCATTTCGGGAGAAATTGCCCCCTTCGATTATACCAGGAGCAAAATAGAATGAATCTTCCCTACTCCAACAATCAAAGGGCTGCATGGGAGCATAACCAGCTACAGCCAAACTGGGTGTCACAGCAACCACGCCCGGCCCAACAGCAACAAGCTCCTCCACCACGCCCCCAGCAGCAACAGCCGCCTCACCCTCCTCATCCAATGGACCGTGGGTCGGGAAACTAGTCGGGGCCGGCCCGGTCGACCAGGACCCGGCCCGTGATCATGAACCAGCGCCAAGGATTATTCAGATTAATGAGTGCACTGGAGTAGCGGCGTACGTTAATGCATGTGTGAACGGTGCTACATGTAAGTTATTGGTCGACTCAGGCGCAGCGGTGACGGTTATCTCCACAAAACTGTATAAAACAATGCCAGTTGAAACGCGCCCGGAGCTAAACTCCCCCTCAGAACACATTCAACTGCAAGCGGCAGATAGTGGATTACTGACTGTACACGGGGTCATACAAGTAAGTGTAAACATTGAAAATGACAATTTCATATGGAATGCATATGTTGCGGATGTGTGTGATGAGGGATTATTAGGCTTTGATTTCTCACACAATTTCAACTGTTCCTTGGAAGCGAGGCGTGGACTTCGTATCAGTGATCGTCTCTATCCAATCGAAATCGAGAGTAACTTTGTAAATAGTGCTGTTTATGTCAAGCATGATGTTGTTATACCCCCCAAATCGGAATTCATTGTCCCGGGGACCATTGACAAAGTTAACTGTGATGGCTATGATAGTGCGCCGCTGGCAATAATTGAACCTTGTCTACATAGAAGCGGCTCACACGAAGTCCATGTTGCATCGTGCCTCATCGATGCGACGCGAGATGACATTGACATGCCCGTTCGCGTTGCAAACTTGTCAAATGAGGAAATTAAATTGTATGCAGGCACACGGATCGCGACTTTGAGTAGGACTATAGACGAGGTTTATGAACATCATGGAGATGATAATTCTTGTAAATATGTCGACATAAATGTCCGCAATGTGAAAATAAATTCGGGTGGAAACAATAACCCTCCAAGTGGATGGTCGGACGATTTAAAACACCTATATGAGAGATCGTGTGGTGACATGGACTCAGATGAAAAAGAGCGATTGTTAGCCTTATTCGAAAAACATAAATCGACTTTTGCCTCTTCACCCACCGACCTCGGGCGGACCTCGATAGTCCAACATTCAATTGACACTGGAGATGCAGTGCCCATAAAGCAGCGACCTCGACGCCCCCCTCGAGCCTTCGTCGACGAGGAGGATAAAATAATAGAGACCCAACTCAAGGCAGGCATCATCCGCGAGTCAACGAGTCCCTGGTCGAGTCCCCTGGTCTATGTTAAAAAACGCGACGGAACGACTAGACCATGCGTCGATTACCGGAAACTTAATGAGGTGACGAAAAAGGACGCATATCCTCTTCCGCGAATCGAAGACTGCCTTGACTGCTTGAGTGGTGCCAAAATTTTCTCCACCTTAGATTTACAATCGGGTTATTGGCAGATCGACATCGACAAGGAGGATCGCCCCAAAACGGCATTTAGTACTCGTACTGGGCACTATGAATATGTCACCATGCCATTTGGATTATGCAATGCCCCTAGCACCTTTGAAAGGGCAATGGAGCTCATCATGAAAGGGCTCCAGTGGCGAACCCTCATCCTCTATCTCGACGACATTATCGTCATCGGATCGACATTCGAACAGCACATTGAAAGACTTGACGAAGTACTCGGGCGTCTTGGGCAAGCGGGCCTTAAGCTCAAACCGAGTAAGTGTCACATTTTTCAGTCGGAAGTCGCTTATCTCGGCCATATCGTCACTGCGTCCGGCATCAAACCCGATCCCGAAAAAGTAGAACGAATACAGAATTGGCCTGTACCGTCATCAGTGAGCGATGTGCGATCTTTTCTTGGATTGTGCTCATACTATCGTCGCTTCATTCGTGGATTTTCGACCATTGCTGCCCCCCTTAACAAGCTCCTCGAAAAATCACATAGATTTCAATGGGACGAGCCATGCCAAGCTGCTTTCGATCAACTGAGGGGCGTGCTCACCAGCGACAACGTCATGGCCTACCCCGACGATCACGGGATGTTTATACTAGACACCGACGCGTCCTCGACGGGGATTGGGGCAGTTCTATCTCAACTTCAGTGGGACGATGTTAATCAACGCGAGGTCGAGCGGCCGGTGGCTTTCGTGAGTCGATCTCTCACTCGAACGCAACGACGGTACTGTACGACACGACGCGAGTTACTGGCGGTTGTCTCGTTTGTCCGCCATTTTCGTCATTTTCTTCTCGGGAGGAAATTCCTTATTCGCACGGACCACTCCTCTCTTCGTTGGATAATGTCTTTCCGCGAACCGACGGATCAAATGGCCCGATGGATAGAAATACTTTCCCAATTCGACTTCGCAATCGAGCACCGCGAGGGAAAGAAACACGGTAATGCCGACGCGATGTCGAGATTGCCGTGTGATCCCGAGAAGTGCGACTGCTATGACAAGTTCACCATATTGGAGGATTTACCATGTGGTGGATGTTCTACGTGCCAAAAGCGACACCGCGAATGGTCGGATTTCTTAGACGAGGACGATGTCGTCCCACTTTCTGTGAAAAATATCCGACCAACGCGTGAATCTACTTTGCCTACTGGAGACACGATGTCTTCCTCAACAGGGGGCGACTATGCTGAGAACGAGGGGAATTATTACAAAGGATTATCATACAATGTGTTGCCGATGATCGTAATCATTGTCGGTCTCGTTGCAGCCACGATTATTGGTCTATTGCGATGTGATGATTTAATTTTGATCGGTTATATTGTCGGAATTGTCGCGATTATGAGTTATGTGCATTACAATGCGTGTTCTGTGAGAAGGGGAAAATGGCCACTCCCCGATGTTTCTACGTCTAAGTTGAAGTATTGGATATCGCGTACCAGAGCATTACGTCGCAAACGTGTGCTCGATGTCGCTGACGACGGCAACCTGCCCTGCACCTCCGAAACAGGTGCCATAGCTGGAAATCTCTCCGGGCAGCAGGAAGTCCCAGTCAGTAATATCAATCGCGAAGAATTAATCAAAATGCAACGAGCGGACCCCGACATCGGGATCGTGATCGGATGGCTGACCACCTCGGGGAGTAAACCTGACCGCGGCCTCGTGCATGACAAGAGTCCTGCAGTGCGCAATCTGTGGCTAGCCTGGTCACAACTTCGCCTGGTGGACGGCCTACTTTACAAGCGTCATGACACGAACAACAAATTGACGTCGAGACTTCAACTAATTGTCCCATCCAAACTCCAAGCAGAGATCTTTCAATCGAATCACGCCACGATCATGTCGGGGCACTTGGGGGTAAAGAAAACCCTCAGCCGGATCCAAAGGAGTTTTTATTGGCATAACATGAAAGAATCGATCCGACTTTTCATCTCCAACTGTGTGGTATGTGGTGCCAGAAAACGACCGCCAACGAAGCCGAGGGCGCCACTTGGAGAATATAACTCGGGCGCCCCTATGGACCGAGTCGCCATCGACATCATGGGACCCTTTCCAGTGAGCTCAAATGGAAACAAATATGTTTTGGTCATTGGTGACACTTTCACAAAGTGGATCGAAGCGTATGGTATCCCCGATCAGTCTGCCCGGACCGTGGCCGACGTAGTCGTACGGGAGTTCATAGCGAGGTTCGGGGCCCCGCTGGAAATTCATTCGGATCAAGGGAAAACGTTCGAAGCCAATCTTTTTCAAGACGTGTGTAAGCTCTTGGAAATTACTAAAACCCGAACTACCCCTTACCACCCGTCGTCAAATGGCATGATCGAACGATTTAATCAAACCCTTGTCAATATGATTTCATCATTCGTCGATAAGAAACAACATGACTGGGATGAGAATTTATCATTGTTGACTGCCGCCTATCGAAGCACAATTCATGAGAGCACTGGTTTTTCCCCCAATTTTCTGATGTTGGGTCGCGAACTTCGAACCCCTATTGAGATAGCGCTTGGGATGGACCGGCCGGACATCGACCAGCGCGACTACGACGAGCACGCCGTCGACCTGGTAAAGACGATGGGGGACGCATGTCACCTAGCTCGTAAAAACTTAGCGTCGACTTGCGCAAGACAGAAAAAGGATTACGACGCCAGGCTTTCAGTCAACACATACAACGTGGGGGATCTAGTCTACCATCTAGACACGACCAAAAAACAAGGGCTCTCACCAAAGCTAAAATCAGCGAACTGGATTGGGCCTTGTGTGGTAACGCGGAAATTCAGCGATATCATCTTCGAAATTCAGTCCCAACCAAAAGGAAAGCGGAAAGTGTTACATCATGACCGGCTAAAGCCATTCGTAAGCACAACCATTCCCTCTTGGGCGCGGGAACTGTCCCGAAAAGCTGTTGTCGGCCTTTCCCTAAACAATAAACGACAGGCTGGGACACAAAC
The DNA here is from genome assembly GCF_964275005.1 of Diadema setosum. Taxonomy (NCBI): domain Eukaryota; kingdom Metazoa; phylum Echinodermata; class Echinoidea; order Diadematoida; family Diadematidae; genus Diadema; species Diadema setosum. The sequence goes on along the minus strand of NC_092696.1, from coordinate 20,674,639 downwards.
TAGCATCAAGGACGCTCTTCCCCCTCGCCGATCAGCTCGCACCTCAAGGATGCCAAATCGTCTCAAATTGTAACCCCCCCCCAAAAAAAAAAAAGACAAAAAAAAAAGGAAACGACGAGGGATGAGTGCTGACGCTAAGAATTGCTGAAGACTGCGTTTTCTCGGATTGATGGGGGCAATAAAAATTCTTCACTGAATTCATGTTGCCTCCCTGATGTTTCGTCATTTGAAACGAAACCCTGGTATCGCGAACATTGTCTAATACCATACGATTTTTCTTCTCCCTCTCTGTTAATTCGAAATTATCGAATTATCATGGCGTTTAACTACTTTCTCCCTTCCACCGCTGGTGCTGGACAAGGGTATATTCCACTTAATACCCCCACCACGCCCTTGCTCGACGAGGAAAACCCGGGCTACTCCCCACCGATCACCGGGGGTGATGTCGAGAGAGGCGACGTCGGAACCGAATTTACATCCACTAGACCAGGTCCTTCCCTTCCACAAACGAACACACCACCGGTGGCTTTTCAACCGAACCCTCTGCCGCAAAGGAAGACCCAGCCCCCACGAAAAAGAAAATACTGCACTCTTGGCGAAGACAATGAGACCCGACCTGAAACTCCCCTCTCTGAAACGGACCGCATCATACGGGCCATATCAGCGATGGAGCAAACACTTAAGGCAGATATCGCATCGCTTCGGTGCGATATTGCCAGCCTCTCGCACGCGGTCGCCAGGCTTGAGGAGAAGGTCGATTCCGAAGGAGACGATGCCCGCGAGTACGCCCAGCATATTCAAAATGACCTCAAAAATGGAATAAATCATCTGTCTGGGGTTCTCGGCGGACAACGGAACAAAGTCTACCGGGCTTCGTCCATTCTTCAGGACCTCCTAACGACGACCTCAACGCCGAGCTCATCCTCGCTGTCGGATTAGCAGTTAGGTGGCTACGATACAGCTGGGGAATCTGAACGACCCTATGGGAATACAGTCATCAAGAAACGACTTTTTTTTTTTTTGTCCTTATTAATCCGGCCGAGTTCGTGCCTTTAGTTGATTTCAGTGTAAAAGAAGCCCGGCCTATAACGGCCACCTTATATGATATATGCTTTTGGATTCAACTTTGAAGAGAAAAATCCCCGTACGCATTCCGTATCACTTTTATGCGTGGACTGTTCGACTTTTGCCACGGGATGATGTAGAAAGGAGATCTGATTTATAACACAGGACACAATTATTGCCTCCTTTTGGACAATGAACTGAGTGTGACCAAAAGGGACACTGAAAAACAAAATGTACGTATGAATTATGGTGTTCATTTCATTTATTTGGAATCATGCTTTGATGAAGTATATACTTTTCTGTCGCTTGTAAATAAATAGGCAATACTTTTCTTGGAGTTTTGATTTACCTTTGCGTCCAATATACCGCACTCTCGTGTCTCTTTTATGACATGTATGATGCGTTCGAAAACTCATGATGTATGGATTTATATGCAATTGTGACATACTAGAACTCTCTACTTTATTTTTCTCTTGTCTTCTTCCTCTTCTCTCTGTTTTTCCTTCTTCCTCTCTTCTTACTTTCTTTATTTCGTTGCATAATTCGTTTGAATGATACGCATTATATATTTTTTTTCAGTCATGAAGCTATAATTTATCATGCAGTTATTTTTGTGTTTTCGCCAAAATATGTCCTTAAATAGTTGCTGTGAGGATTTATCGTTTACACATTTTCATGACGTATCATTACTTGTGCATAGATTTTTTTTTTCTCCTTTCATGCATTCGTCCCTTTAATTATGGTAGCGCCATTACTCGCTCTTGAATTTCTTATATCCATCTACTTTTTTTTTCTTTCTTTCTTTCCCTCTGGCCTGTCACACCCCTGATCCTCTTTTACTCACTGGTTCCTTCGTCTGGCTTTTCTCTTGTTTACACTCTCCCTCATTTCACTTTTTCACTTCTCCGTCTTTCTTTCTTCTATTCATCGTCGATCCTTTCTGAGGAGTACCTCGGGCTTCTCGATTTCTTACATGTTTTGTTTTGTTTTGATGTTGTCTTTTCCGCTAGTGCTTACTATACGTACATTTTGATTTAATTTGTTTTAATTTGATTTGATTTTATTGGCGCATTTCGAACCACGAACAAGGTCATGATATTGTTTGTGTATATTATGTTTCTGCGTTTGGGAAACGCTCATTTTTTTTCGCATCATTCTTTGAAAGTGTTAATTTTCGTTGTTCTGGATACGTTTTTGGAATCTAAATGAAAAAAAAAAAAAACAATAAAATACTCTACTCAAAAAAAAAAAAAAAAAGATGTAGCAAACAACTCGGCCATGAGAATCATTTGGGATAGTAATCATCTCCTGGACGGGGGGACTATACACCCAACTGGACTGTCTAGCATTTATCTCGTTATTTTAGTCCGTGTTACGTAAGGAAGAATGTATCCTTGAGTGTAGTATTTCTCAAATCTTGTCGGCGAGCACGTGTAGTAATTCATTCCTTCGCCTTCGTAACTTTTCCGATGTAAATACCACTTTGTAAATAGCTGGATTTATTTCGTAGGTCTGTTTTTTTTTTCTCTCGAGCTTTGTGCACAATGATGGACTTGTTCAGTACAGACACGTGCTCTTGTCATGACGACTGTTTGATTTGCCGCAATGATGATGATACACTTTTGAATTTGAGTTGATTTTCATGCTATTTTTTTTTTTATTGCTGCGTTGTTAGTACATACAGTAAGCCTGTTACCGAAGTTGCTTTAAGTTGTTAATTAGAATCGATTCTCCCATATCACTTATGTGCCCATCTGGTTCTTCTACTTTGTTTTCCTTGCCTTCCCTTATCTACTCGTCTTTACATCCTCACTGTCGGCACCTATCTTGGTTCGCTCTCGCGATTTCATTTTTGATTGTTTAGGCTTTATTTAGCTCTCCGTTTCCTAAATTTTTTTCTCCTCTTCTGATTTCTCTAAGTTCTCTGTCATCCTGCTAAATGTATTTATTCCATCTCTATCATTGCGATGCTCGTGTATATAGAAGTTCCTTTCGTTTAAATTTTATCTTACAACGTCATTGCTGAGGACAGCAATATTTTCGAAGGAGGGGGATGGTGTTACGAATTCTGTTGAGACATAATTCATGATATAGCATTTACATCGTATGTTCTGTATATTCCATATATATTCATTTATTTTTATGTATTGTTGTATAGAATTGCATTTAAATTGATATTGAAAGTAAACTGAGTTCTATATCAGGCCTTGCTTCTCGTCCTCGCTCTATCCTTGCTTCTCGTCCTCCCTCTATCCTTGTTCTTTTCGTCCTTGCTCGACGATCGGCCTCTGTCCTCGTACGATCCTTGCTACTTTCTCCTCGAAATGTCCTCTCGTAAATTTTACTTGTCTCAACTGCCTGTAGCCCTCCTTCTCGTTTTCTGCTGACTATTATTTCTAATCCACGCTATCGTTTCATTTCTGCTTGCTTGCACTTTCATCTCACCTTCCCTCGTGATTTCTCTGACCCTGCAGCCTGCGCGTCCGCGAGCAGTGGCCTCGTGTCGTAAAAAGCAAGGATGCCGCATGCGACCTCGGTATTACGTAACGAGAGGACGCGTCCGCATGCGACCCCAGCTAAGGACAGGGTCGTGTGAGGACAGGGACGCGTAAGGACACGCCCTCGTCCTCGTAGTGATGGACGGCGACAGCTGTCCGTAAGGTCAGATTGCTTGCTCACAGGAAGGCCACTCTCGCTGCCGCTAACAGGCGAACTCAGTATAAATAGACTTGTTTATGCCAAGTTGAAGAGCTTGTTCGTTTAGGAGTTTCAGCATGTAGATCATAAGTTTTTCGTTGTAGTTTTCGTGGTGGACATAACTTTCTTCACAAATAAATTGGACAAACTCCATATGATGCCTCCTGTGGTCTTTGTGACTTGTGACTCTAGTATTTCTTGTTCCGCAATAGCTTACAATTAATTACATGATTTCCAGTACACTGGCTACCAGTAGGCACGCTTACCAACCGCATAACGGATTTTGAGGAGAGTAAACGAGGAACGGAAACTAAGTACCCTCAGTATACCAATCGCCCTCTCCATACCAAAATTTCGTTACAATATATATATATACATATGAAGAATTTGTTGGCATAAGCCCTTAAGTCCATTTCTTAAGATGTTGAAGTACAGTCTCTGTCATAAAGTTCAAAATAATACTTTTCAAATAGGTCACTACATATAAAAGTACATTTTTGAAGTTATGGTCAAAAGAAGCAAAAAAAATCTTATTATTTTCTTTATTTTTCTTGACCTTTAATCGCAAATATCTCCATCAATGGCAAATATGGACTTATCGGTTTTTGCGAACACACACTTCATATATACGTAAATCCACACACAAACACACACACACACACACACCAACAGACATGTTTATACACGTAAGGAAAAAGATGAGATTCAAGTTGTTCAAAACTAAGGATCGGGATATCTCACCACACTGCGGTCCAAAGAAGTCATCCGTACACGTACACTCATAGCCCGTATCACTCTCCGTACATGCGCCATTATTCTGGCATGGCGACGATTCGCAAGCTGTATTACAATGAACGTCAGTATTAAAGTATTTTGCATGTATTTATTTAGTAACATAAAGACAGCTATGAAATTGAACAGGGACTGTCTATGAAAAACAAAATATTTTCTATTTGACTTTGCGCATCTTCTTACCGTCTATTTGCTTAACATCTTTATAGGAATATTGTGTGTCTTCACATCAAAGATCAGATATCGAATAATCTGTATAAATACAAGTATTACTAGAATTTCGTGAAGATTTGTCAATTGTGATATTGCAAACATTTGCCTGCATGATATTGCACAGTCTATTCCGAGAATTATTTTCTATATCAAAAGCTCCAATGAAGTCCATACTGTTTTCTGCATTAATTAGCTCTTAAAAAAAATCAAAGTTATCCAAAATTAAAGTACTATCTTTATTAGATGCCTGTACATTATGCAAGTATTATTTTTTTCTATTGTCCATATCAATTTCAACACATGTGCAATGTAATTAATTTTCATTGTATATCAAATCAGGCGTTACTTTAAATGATTACGAGTCTACGAGTGTGACAGGACGAGGGTGACTACGCCTCCTCATCCGCATTTTCTATCAGAACGGACAACCGAATTTCCATCAATGTTACTAGTATAAAAAAGGGGTGGAGTGGTTGTCGTTACGCCATGTTTCTCTACCACCTACAACTGAAAACTTCATATTTTCCTAATTTCTTAAAAGACTGCGAGCATTGACGTGCAATACACTGAACGAATTCATACTCATTACATTTTTATCCCTAAATTCTGAACTGAACTCGTCCTTTTATACCAACATTGCACATTTCTAAGTGGACCCATGAAATAATTTCACCCATTCTTTTATGTAAACTGAGAACATAAACATGTCATTTTTTATGCTGATAATACAACCATAGAAATCATTATGGTAAAACAAAGTAAAGGACGTACAGAAAACTTGCAAGATGATTTTGTTAAATATGCAAATGGTTAGTCCTGAATGATAATATGCATTTACACCCACAAAGAGGAAAGTCTGGGCATTTGCTCATAACAAAAAAATGGGACATTAGTATTTCTAGAAGCAATTCAGAAACTTGCAAGTAGAAAATATAGAGAATATCAAATGTTTGGGTGTTTCGCAACAGAAAAGAGGCAAAGCAAGGTGTTGTGTTGATGATAAAAGGTGGGACCACCCTTTTATTAGAACCTCTTTGTTTGTGAATGATAAAACCAATTTTAACTAAATAAACATTCAAGTCCTCATAAAATTGTACGCTTTTTCATACCTCATATATGCGTGGTTTGTAAGTATCTCATAAAAAGTGAAAACTCGAATCGCCATCTCAACCAAAACTGCACCGTCCCACTCAGCCTTCAAGCAAACATTCATCCATAACCAATTAAGTTTTATTACAGTAAATTTGTATAGATTTAAGTTTCGCATCCGATCATCGGGAGAGCCGTGTGGCTCAATCACTTAGCGCGCTGCATGTTCATTATGCCATTATACCGGAGGACAAGAAGTTGGAATCCCGCAGGATGATATTAATTTTTGCTCTCTTTTTCTTATTTTTTTCTTATTTTTTCTTTTTTTTTGGCAGTTCGGCTTCACTCCGATGTCATTTATCGTATTATTTCATCAAGTATACACACCCCACGAACACAGCCAAACAATTTTCCTCGTTTTGTGATTTATCACACGTAATGTTGTAAATTGTCCTTGGTACAGTGCCCGCTTGCCACCTTTCGTTCTCTCTTTCCTTTTCTCTAGTAAACGTTTGTCCTGTTATACTGTCACAGGACAAGTCGGAAAATAATTTACATAACTGGAGCAGGAATGGCAACTGAACGAACTAACTCTAGGCCAGGTGTATAGCGTTTCGCTCATCTCTTTGAAATTCCAGGTTGTTTTTGTTTGACCCAATTGAGTAATTTTTGGCACCAGGTCTGGTTGAAAGTGATCAATTTCACCCACAATCATTATTCATTCACATTTTGGTCAAGTGTTGTCAGCTTGGTGCAGCTTGCTATGGATTAAGTCAATGCAGAAAATCAGTCTGCAAGAAGACTACACACGGTGCATGATGACATCTGGAAAATACCTACAAAAATAATAAAAGAATGAAGTAATGATTGAATTAACTCTTTATGTGCCACGTTCGCACGTCCGGCTCAGTCGACAGCGTGCCAACTTCGCGTATTCTGCTCAACAAACAAAGCCGCCAAAACCGATCGATAAATCGCTAATCCCCGGGTACAATCAAAGCGTTTCTCGCGCATTTGTTCCTCTGACATACGGCTTGCATTCTATGTGATGATTGACTATCAAGCGGTGTTCCCAACTAGATTTGCATGTGCATTCTATAAGTTTCTGTCACTATTTTATGTGCAAAAGTCATGCCTTTACAGTAATGTAGCAACTGGTAATTCAAAAGAAAAATTGAAAATAGAATTGTCATACATTGTATATTAAAGCAAAGTTTGGCATTCCTCTTTAACTTTGCTCACTATTATGTCCAGCTTAACAAAAATTTTTTGAGGTTATACAAATTGGAAAAAACAGAATTTTTTCTCAAAGCATGACTACCTTCGTGTCTCAGAATAACGTGGCACACAGGGGGTTTACACCATGGCACATAAAGAGTTAATTAACAAATAAGTGAAAAGAGTAAATGAATAAATGCATGAATAAATGAATAAAGAAATAAAGAAATGAAATAAATGAATAGATATATAAAAGTCGATTTCGATTTCATCCTCTTTCCATGCATGATCAGTAACAAGTAACTTTTCAGATGTCGTCGGCGTTCATTTTTTGTTTTAAACCAATACGAACCCTAATATTGATAACTGTGAAAGGTTGTTTACCACATACGGGCCACGGTGGGGACCACGTTCCGTTAAGGCAGGTTGATCTGATCTTCTCCATAGGATTACAAATTTTATCATGAGGATAGTTAATCCTCATCCCCTTGTCCATCAGAAGGAATTCAAATTCGTCACACCCAATATAACTTTTTCAAAAAGATCTTCGTGCTCTATTGATGGGCAAATTGAGTGTAATTGAATGTGAAAGAAATAGAAAAAAAAAAAGCCAAACAAAGAGCAAAATTGCCAATAAAAGCGTTTGCACTCCACAATCAAACAACAACAGCCTCCTACAATCGCACTATTTAACGAGGCTTTACGTAGCAGTTTAACAGTTTGACTTACCATGATTGGCATTGCACATCGGCCACGGAACGGACCAGGTATCATTTAAACAGGTAACGGTTCTTTGGGGTTCAGGCAGAAAACCGGTATCACATATTACGCGAGCAACGATCGAACGTCTGTTTCTGTAGACATCTTCATGTTGAGGAAAAAAGGCTCCGTCCGTCGAAAAGGCTACCTCATATCGACCGGATGATGTGGTTGGTGCCTCACATGAGTCTGTGAAAACATCGTACACAGCTGAGTAATCTTTAAACTAGGTCGAAAGTGATCAATTTCACCCATAATCATTTGTCCACACTTCGGTCAAGTATTGTCAACTTTGTGCAGCTTGCTATGGATTACGTCAATACAGAAAATCAGTCTGCAAGAAGACCACACATAGTGTATGATGATATCTGGAAAATGCCTACAAAAATAATAAAAGAATGAATGAATAAATAAATAAATAAATAAATAAATAAATAAATAAGTAGATAAAGAAATAAATATAATAAATTAATAAATAAAATAAATAGATACATAAAAGTCGCTTTCGATTTCATCCTCTTTCCATGCGTGATCAGTAACAAGTAACTTTTCAGATGTTGTCGGCGTTCATATTTTGTCTTAAACCAATACGTACCCTAATATTGATAACCGTGGCTTTCAACAAAGTAACGGAAGGTTGTTTACCGCATACGGGCCACGATGGGGACCACGTTCCGTTAAGGCAGGTTGATCTGATCTTCTCCGTAGGATTACAAATCGTTATCATGATGATCTCCGTGCAGTGGTTGTATATTTGGGGTGAATTGATAGGGTAATAAGACCCTGTCTTTCCTTGGACAAAGTACACCCCTGCTGATATGCTTCCAGATGAACAGCCATGGCAGTTCGCAGTCACCGAACAGCCATGGCAGTTCGCAGTCACTAAAATAAAAACAACAACAAAGAGAGATCTTATATGATATCGCAATTATTCAATCCTTCTTTCAGACTAATGATTTACTGTACCGATATTCATGTGATGCCTGACTTATGGAAACAGAAAATTTGTGTTGGTCTAAAATGCCCCGTAAATCGCCTGACTGGTGTATATTCATGCGACGTACATTGTGATGAGTCTGCATCACTAAAATCACCATTCCATTATACTTGTTTTCATCATGTGCTCCGTAGGCAATGCTTTCCTTTCATTATATCCTCTAGTGTCAATTTGGGTGCCTATATGCTCTCCATTCCACATCGCCTGACCATGCTAACAAAAGGTATGTATGCACATGTTATGGTCTGGGCAACGGGTGACAAAGAACCTAAACTGATACCAAAAATAACATTATTCCCAAGGCCCTCAGTGGTCATAGCTTATTAGTAGTTAATTGATAAATGATTTTTTTTTTATTCATTGGATTCATTTTTTGAGGGGTGAAGTGGATGTTTGTTTTCAATTGTAACAAATTAGCTATAGCAATGGTGCATATATTAATAGGAAATAGGAGCAACGTTAGTACCTGCAATGTAAAAAGATACGAAAGGATACATAAATTATAGAATAAGCGTTATGAATTTATGGTATAGATAACACAAATTGCAAAATATGAGGGCATACTTTTGTGTAACCTCAATCCCTCTCTATGCTAGAATACCCAATGGAACAAAAAACTCAAAGCGTTAAAGGGGCATTCCAGACGATTTTCATAATTTCAGATCATGTAGTACATAAATCGACAGCTCCTTGTATAGATTTGTAGGATTTATTGTGGTCCCTGACCAGAGAAACAATAATCTGAAAAATCTTCAACAAATTACATTGAACAGTGTTGATGACATAGGAACCTCACATATTTCAAAAATGTAGCACTGTCATTCCATTAGAATACCACTTGCTTAACAAATTTACCTGTGTAGAATGTATGCATGTCATCTTCTTTTGTTCTGCTTCCTTGAACCCCGACTCATGCATTCTTATGGTAAGGCTGCCATGTCTTCATCCTTGTTCATTACAATTTGTTGTAAATTTAGAAAACTTTCTTATTCCTCAACCCAATTAATCTGGAACTCTGTATTCGGTATAACTAATTTACAGTTGTTCAAATGCAAAAAGTCTGAAAATCATCCGGAGTTCTCCTTTAATTATTGTTTAGACTCCCTGTCGCGGAAATCTACAGTATGTCAAAAAAGAAATGTACACTCGCATTTTCGCATTGATAACTTACAATATGACAAAATAAAACATCTTAGCTATATTATGCAGAAAACCCTATTCAGTTTGGTTCAGTGGTCATAGAGAAATGTGAATCGTTGTGAAGCATGTCGTGGGTCTGATTCTTGTAAGTTGAACACTTGGATGCTCTTTTAACTGCATAAAGGAATCATGTGAACACAATGGAAAGAGCATGGAGGGAAGTGACTCATAATATGCTCTACAAAACTCTTCATTTCTCTGTCACAATTGAAGCAAATCGGATTGGGTTTTCTGTAAGATGTGGGTAATAAGTTATAGTTCCATGATACCCTGAAATTATATTAACATTGATTCACTGTTTTACAGTTATCATTGCGGAGGTTCCCGTTTTAATTTTTGGGAGACATACGGTATAAAGCAAAATTAGAATGAAATATTTGTTCTTAGATTTTTCAACCGATGACAATCTGTTCATTTCCAATAATAGACCAGGAGCTGGCTGCTGGTCAATTTACCCCACCAAGCCCAAAAGGTTTAACCCCTCAGAGTTGCTGGGATTACCCTCCTCATTAAAAAAAAAAAAAACAAAAACAAAAACAAAACAAAAATGGCCGTCAGCCTGGTCCCTGAGGGCGGGTTCGGCCCCCAGAGACCCCCCGAAAAGGCCCTCCGGCGGGTGTAATTTACCCCATGGAGCCCATGGACCAAACTTGGCCTAAATGAATGTCCTGTGGGTGTACATAATCAAAATATAAAAAACTGACAAAATATCTGGTTGGGAAAGGGGTTGCCAGACCGCTTGTTTGCAGGTACAAAACCACGTTTTTGGTCAAGGAGTCTGCGCCAAGACTACACTGTCCCATAGGCCCTGTACTGTAGCGTCTCCCACTGAGGGACAGTGCCAGTTAGTGCATGTAGTAGTCTTGGCGCAGAATCCTTAACGCTCAACAAGGGTTTGTGCCTGCAAACTACCCGTTAAACCCTGGGACCCAGGGTAGTTTGCATCCAGAAATTCACCACACACACACACACACACACACACACACACACACACGACTCTATGTATACCATAACACTAAACATGTTACTTACCTTTCTCAATACTATTAATACAGACATTATATCTTGCACATAATAGGCCTAACTGTCGGGCCTATAAGATGTTCATACCTTTTGAATGTTTTACATGGATAATATCAATACACCTATGAGGAACACTGAAGAAATTTGAACTTTGTGTGAAGTTGTATTATGTTTTACTGGCCACCCAGCCTACTTATTCTGTATGATGTATTCACCTTATGAGACACAAATAGAGCTTTTCAGAAAATGCTGAAAAAAAACCCCTTTGTTGTGAGTACACTTCAGTTTCAGACCAACCACAACAGCACTTAAGGCCAGTTGTATAACAGATTTAAGTAAACATTAATTTTTCATCAACAGTGCATTAAACATGCCTTTAATAAAGTTTATGTCAACAAGAGGAAGTCAGATATAGCTTGGATTACTTTCTTTTCTCCTGCTTGATATCCTCTTTTGAATACAAATAACAAGTGTCCATCCTCATATGATATAAGATTCTTTTGAAAACCTCAAACTAAAAACTTGTTGTGTATTTGGCTGATATAAACCACCCTACGATGCATGAAATAGGCAAGCTTTTTTTGATTACAGCATCCATGGCAACATTTCCTTTATTTGACTCTAATAAATTCCAAATCAAAATAACTGCAACATTACATTAAGAAATGGAACTTAATGGTTTTGGAAATGATATCTATCCAATTTCATACTCAGTAGTGCATGTGACCTCATAGTTTTGGACAAATATCTGCATATCAATAAGAGTGATGAATATAATTATGGTGTTCTATGTAGATTATATACATGTATATTGCTGAACTTCCTTGAAACATCAAATAACAAGCTTCACAATAGAATGTTAACTTTCTGTAATTAAAATAAACAGGCTAAGAGCATTTACTTTGATCTTGTGTTCTCTCTATTTCTTCAGCACTTTTTTTTTTGGTCAACTTCTTATTTCTAGAGATACATTGTACTTTTTTATTTGTGATAATTCCCATAACCACACAAATGGTGGACATACTGCAAACACTGTGACCGCCATTGATAGTGACCATGAGGCCTATACACACCAAGTTAAAACATGAAATGCTTACTGAAATAACTCTCTTTTTATATAGCATATAGGCTGAGAGCATTCACTTGGTCCCGTGGTACCTTTATTCACATACCATATACAGAACAATGTATTTAATGTTTATGATTTAGTTGTCATTCAAAACCGTGGAAATTGCACATGAAGTCATGCATCACACTCTATGGTAGACTAAAGCTTACATAAATTAAGTATAATGTAGGCTTAATAAGCATTGCACATGTTTCAGTCACAATCTATGATTCCTGAACTGACCAGTATTTGGAATGAATTTGTTTCATACAAATACCACACATATTGGTCTATCAGCCAGTATGATGCTTGATTTGATCTATTATATAACTAATGTCTACTCACAACAACCAAAAATATATATGTATCATAATATTATCTATATTTTGTGTCACATAAGGTGGATACAAAGGGTAAGCAGGTTGTGTGGCCAGTAAAACACCATACAATTGCACTCAAATTTCAAAATCTCTTCACTGCTCCTGCTTAAAGGTGTTTTGAGAGTATCCATAAAAAAAAAATCAAAACGTATGAACATCTTTATAGGTCAGACATTTTATACATGCAATGTGTGTGTATGCGTGTGTGTGTGTGTGTGTGTGTGTGTGTGTGTGTGCGTGTGTGTGTGTGTGTGTGTGTGTGTGTGTGTGTGTGTGTGTGGTGAATTTCTGGATGCAAAATACCCTGGGTCCCAGGGTTTAACGGGTAGTTTTCAGGCACAAACCCTTGTTGAGCGTTAAGGAGTCTGCGCCAAGACTACTACATGCACTAACTGGCACTGTCCCTCAGACTGTTGGGAGACGCTACAGTACAGGGCCTATGGGATAGTGTAGTCTTGGCGCAGACTCCTTGACCAAAACGAGGTTTTTTACCTGCAAACAAGCGGTCTGGCAACCCCTTTCCCAACCAGATATTTTGTCAGTTTTTATATTTTGATTATGTACACCCATAGGACATTCATTTAGGCCAAGTTTGGTCCATTGGCTCCATGGGATAAATTACACCCGCCGGAGGGCCTTTTCGGGGGGTCCCTGGCGGCCGAACCCTCCCTCAGGGACCAGGCTGACGCCCATTTTTTTTTTAATGAGGAGGGTGGTCCCAGCAACTCTGAGGGGTCAAACCTTTTGGGCTTGGTGGGGTAAATTGACCAGCAGCCAGCTCCTGGTCTATAAGCAGAACACTCTTCTCTATTAATATTAAATTGAGAGAGAGAGAGAGAGAGAAAAAGAAGAAGTGTATAAGTACGTAGATCGGGTGCACGTCACGAGACCGACACCCACGAGTCACACAGCCCATGAGTCATACAGCCCACGTGTTGTAGAGATCATACAGCCCATGAGTAAGGCCCAAAAGACGTAGTCCCGTGTTGTTGTATATGTCGAACTCGTGGGCTGTTTTAACCTAGTGTCGAACTCATGGGCTCTATTTGCCCAATGTCCAAACTCATGGGCTGTATCACTCGTGAGCTGTATATCTCACGGACCTGTTTTCAACATCGAACTCGTGAGCTGTACGTGACTCGTGAGTGTCGATCTCGTGGGATAACCAACGTTGAATTCGTATTACTTACCCATAGCAAAAGTAGACAAGAAGAAGCAAACATGACACAGTATTGTGAGACTGGTGTTTGGAATCATGCCTCCGATTATCCCAGTGTTTCCAAGATGCAAAACGAAACGGACAAAAATGAGACTTCAAAGAGGTTGGGTTCACCTTGTAAGTCTAGGAAACAATTCTCTGATTCACTGAACGTTTGGTAGCGCGCTTTTAAACACCAGCACCAGTAGCAGTGGGAAATATGGAAAAGAAATGCAAGAAAATCAACCAGACTCTATGGAGACGCTGTTTTTTTTTTTTTTAACCTTTTCGTCCAACTTGAAATTCAGACTATCACGGAAGACATTTTTTTTTTCATGTAAACCAGCCAACAAAGATAGATCGGTTTCAGAGAGCGAGCCCTATCCTAATTCTATATAATTTATTTTTACTGGTATTCTCTCTCTCTTTCTTTCACGTTACAGAACGTCTCTATTTCAAAGCGCTATTCAGTTTCAAAAAGGAAATTCGTTGTCAAAACCTAATCTTCTTCTTTAAAGTGATGAGTGACGGAAAGGGAAGTCACACTGACAAAATTGACTCCCTTTCTTTCCTTTTTTTTTTTCACGTAAGCCAACCTACAAATTTAGTACATTAAGACTGCGTTAGCCGAGCTAAATTTTAATCAATTTAATCAAATGATATACGCATTTTTTCTGTTTCGATGTAAACACACCTTTACATTTAGGTAAAGGAGGAATGCAAACAAAGAATGAAAATAAAGACAGAGTAGCAAACTTCCCCATTTTGTAATTAGTACTTTTCCAATAAGCAACATAAACTTTAGATAAAGTGAAAAGGGAGTGGCGATGCCCAATGGGGAGGAATGTATTAACGGTTCTAATAGCCTTTATGAAATAAAATGCGTCCTAAGACACATTTACTTTTTTTTTTTTACAGATAATTCAGGTGTCCCAGCATTTGATAATTCCCAAGGTTAAAAGGCTGTGTTCAAATGGCTCGCTGCTGCTCAAAAAAGGAATAATTCAGAAAACCTGGTTTTTACTACATGCCGAGAATAAAGAAGAGGATCGAACCAATCATGGCCGGTAACCAATGCAAAGAATTATGTCTTACCAGAGAGGGGAAGATAAAATGAGGAAAGAAAAGAAATATGATAAAACAAACAAAGAAGCAAAAACAAAACCAGAATGAGCACTTTGCTGCACTGTACTCCAGGTGAAGCTGAAGAATCAGTTCAGTCTAGTGCACTCACGAGACCGACACCCACGAGTCATTATTTCCCACGAGTTCCAGTCAACGAGTCATGCAGCCCACAACGCATACATTTCACCAGTCATACTGCCCACAAGTTAGACAGCCCAGGAGTTCGGCGCTAAGTGTACAAGGTCCACGAGTTCGATATCAAGTAAGATGGGCCCACGAGTTGTACGGTCCACGAGTTCCACCTAGGCAAATTAAGCACACGGGACCTACACTAGGCATATAAGGCCCATTATTTTGTTCGACACAACGCAAAAAAAAAGTTCATGAGATCGACACTTAGCAAATAAAACCAATGAGTTCGACGGGATGAGCAGCGCCGTCTATAAACCAATTAAAACTGCGCAGTTTGATTTGATTTGATTTGATTTTATTGTTCCACATTTCAAAACATCAAACATGATACGATCGATTGAACATAAGATTGAACATAGCGTCGTAAATTACAAAGAATACAAGAGAAGATAATTTAACAAACATGAAATGTGGGGACCTACTAAAAAGCAATTGTACAGAGTGTCCTGATAATTCCACAAGGAGGAGATAATTGATAGAAGAGGGGAGCTTTGTTTCTGTAACCATGCTCTAACCAATGCTAACGGCTGCTGGGATGTTACCATGGCCGCAAGCAGTGGCAGTCTCCCTCTCTCATGAAATGTGGGGACCTACTAAAAAGCAGTTGTACAGAGTGTCCTGATAATTCCACAAGGAGGAGATAATTGATAGAAGAGGGGAGCTTTGTTTCTGTAACCATGCTCTAACCAATGCTAACGGCTGCTGGGATGTTACCATGGCCGCAAGCAGTGGCAGTCTCCCTCTCTCATCATGGCGTCTATCAAGGTATTGACATTTTGTAATAATAAAGATTCAGGACAAGAAGATGCATCCAAACGCGTGGCTATTTGTCTCTGTGGGCTTCGCCCCTTGGTGTATGCATCAAAATAATTTAGGTTTTTTCTCTCTCTTTCTCTCTCTTCTCCCCATTTTCTGTTCCCTATTTTCGCACTTTTGCTTTCTTTTTCTTCTTTCTTTCTTTTTTTTTCTATTCCCGACTTTCCCAGTTTCCCGCAATCTTTGTAGTTGTAAGTTTTTCACCCCCTTTACTTCCCTTCTTTCCCACTTTTCCCTCAGAGGTGCCCACATGTTACAAGCATAGTCTTTTGAGTGGGTACCTCCACTTTTTTTTTTTTCACAGAGTGTATAAATAGAGTGTATGTTTCTTTTTGTACCAAACATAAGGACATGAGCATGTTGTTATCCCTGTCTGACTATGTATATATGTATGTATATAATCAACGACTCGCATGCCAAATGTATCATATTGTTGTTTTTTTTTTGTACATTCTGTTGGAAAAAGAGTGAAAATAAGGTTTGAATTTGAATCGTCATGTAAACAGTTACTCATTCCTTTGAAACTGTATCGAAGATTAAATGAAACTTATTACAAACACCCCCAAACACAAATGAATGCATCGCTGTGCTGTCAATAGTTTTCATCAATTATAGTAAGATCATATATATGTCATATATGAATAATCATATATAATTATAGTTACAGAGATGAATACACATTGGTTTTCTAATACTTCTTGACATTCGGGTAGGATATGTAATACTTTATCAGTAAAGCAAGACAGAAAAGGGAAAAGACTATCTACCAGCTTGAAGTGGGACAACCCTATCAAAAGTACCGCGGACTGTATAACTCGTAGGCTGTATGAATCATGGACCTGTTTTCAATGTCGAAATCGTGGGCCGTATGACTCGTTTGTGTCGGTGTCGTGAGATGACCCCGTCTAGTCATCGTTATAAACCTATTCTCTGTCAAAGTAGGCCAGTTGATTTACCTAGAACACAATGAGACTCATCATGGTCGGGCATGGTTAACTGCATAACTTGCATGTTCCCTCGCAATGTCTTTTGTTAGTCACATTAATATCACAGAAACATGCAAGTTATGCTGAATCGAGATGAAGGTGCATTCCAAGTTTTTTTGTTAAACATTTCAGTACTTTAGCAATGATTGGCAGATGAGGTCATCTCAAGAATATTGGTTTGGAAGGATTTGTGTGTGTGTGTGTGTGTGTGTGTGTGTGTGTGTGTGTGTGTGTGTGTGTGTTTGTGTGTGTTGGGCGTTCCCAAGTAATCTGAAGAAAAATAGGAGAAAAAAATCTTTGAAAATATATGGAATGTTTCTATATATTCGTTTCACCGCAAAAGTGATGTTGAGGGTGTCATAAATCAACACAAATCAACACGCATTTAGATTTCAGGGTCCCTTTAAGGTGACCCGAGTTGTTCTGCCGGATGTGCATAGGAACGTGGTAGCAATGCTTGAAGACAGTGACTGATGTGCATTTTGTAAAGCAATGTGACAGCTGCTACCTCCTGTCGGGGTCATCCCATGAGACCGACACCCATATTCATACAGCCCATAAGTTGGACATTTAAAAAAAAGGTCTATGAGTCATTATACAGCTCACGAGTCATACAACAAATGCGTTCGACATTGGGCAAATAAGGCCCATGAGTTCGACATTGGGTAAACACAGCCCATAGGTTCGATATTACACCACGAGTTTCTTTCGTCGGCCTTTGGGTGCTAAATGTTGAATTCATATAGGCTGTATGACTCGTGACCTGTATAACTAATGGACTTTATGACTCGTGGGCTGGATGACTCATGAGCTGTATGACTCATGGACTGCATGATTTGTGGGGGTTGAACTCTTGACCCTTACCCGAGTCATACATGCCATGAGTTTGGCATTAGACAAATAAGGCCCACGAGTTCGACATTACATCACGGGGTTCAATATGTTGGTCTCGTGGGGGCGCCTTCCTTTGCCTTGTGTCAAAACCCGTGGGCCTTGTTTACTTATTGTCGGACTCATGGGCTGCATAACTCGTGCGTTGTATGACTCATGGGCTGTATGACTCGTATAGGCGGTATATGGTTCGTGGGTGTCAAACTCGTGACGGGCACACCTCCAGTCTGCGTTTAAGGATATTACTGACTAGCATGTTTTGTGTGTATGATTATCTCCTTATAGGTTACATCAAAACTAAAAAATGTTGGATTTAGGATGTTCTGAAGAAACTTTTTATTTTGTAAAATCTTCTCTGAAGATGTCGTATTCTCCGTTTGACAATGATTCAACACTCGTCTGATCTTTTCCACGTTTGTCTGTTCTTCTTCAGGTCTTCATTGTAAACATTGCTTGTTTTTGGTTCTACGGGAATGGCCCCCTGGAAAATTACCCCAGACCCTTCCCCTGACCGTAATCCTAATCCTAATCCTGATCCTGAATCTAATTCTAACCTTAACCCAAACTCTAATGCTAACTCTAATCTTTACTCTTACCTTATTACTAACCAGTATTTAGCTGGGGGTAATTGTTCCAGGAAGGGGGGGGGGGGGGGTAATTGCCCTAATACGCTAGCGGCTTGTTTGTTTGTTTTTCGGTGAACAACAGGAACATCCACTCTACAGTTTCCAGGTAATATGCTACTATCCACGGAAACCTCTAAACAGCAACATAATACATAAAGTATATGTATTATATTGCACATACTAAGAATCTTGCTATAGGATTGGTCAAGAGCTGATCACGTGATAAAGCGTAGTTTTGCCACAGTTTTGCCCATCACATCACCTGAGAAGAAAATTTCATTACTCTCTATGATGATAGTCATTTTGTTTCGCTGATCTCTTAGTCCACACAATCCCAACGCGTGATATAACTTACAATTTTGAGTACGCGCGAAATAAAAGTGCGTTGCACTGTGGTCTATCATTTGACCTGGGTCAAATGATAGACCACAGTGCAACGCACTTTTATTTCGGTGCCACGCGAGGGGCGCGGAGTAAATTTGTTGTTTTGTCATCTACGCGCATAAGTCTAAGGTAAACTACGTAGCCTAAGCCCTGAGGAGACCCTAAGACAGCTAAAACGGTTTCAGATGTAGAATAAAATGGGAATATCTAGGACCCTAGATGTGGAATATAAAGCAAATAATCAACTTTTAGTTTCAGGCAATGAGACAAACTATCACTTCCTCGGCGATCTGAATGTGTATGCTATCTTTCCTCAGCTGCGCTTCGGAAAGATAGCTACATCCAGATCGCCTCGGAAGTGATAGTTTGTCCCATCACCTTCACCAACGTTGATTATTTGCTTATTATCAGTATGGTTGGGTGTTCATAATACCGGACACCTAACGTTTTGCTATCAATAGAAACGTGAAAAATCTCACAATTTGCCTGAAATTTTACTCACGTGTGGAGAAAATACTCCGGAATCACAAGCGCGCACTGAAAATGCGGTCTGAGGTACGCGCTCTTAGATGGCGGCTTCGAACGCGTGGGGTGTCATTTTTTCCGCACTCAGTTGCCCTGCTCATTTCAACCGACCACCCTGACAATACGTATACATAAAGGGCACTTAAATGCGTTTTTTCGACAGGCCGATGTTTATTTGTAGCCGTCATTTTTTCCCCAATAATATTTGAATATATTTTGAATCCTTCGATATTACTTTTGAAATACTGTTTGATGAATTTGACTTGATTTTCATTAGGAAACTTTTCATCGTCATTGAAATAAATTAGATGAGTCGGTTTGTTTTTTCACATTCATTTCTCGTTTCTGCATCAACTCGTACGGTCGCAGCGGGCGACAAAATGTTTATGTCATGTACAGTTGGTACATGTGTGTGTATGTGTAACATGTGTGCACGATCGTACAAGCGGCGGTGACAATTTTGCGGTCAAAATCGTCAAATTTATTACGGAAGGATACTCTACATCTAACAACGAGTCAGCAAAGGTAGGCCTAGTTATATGTAGTTACACGATAAACCTTATTCGATTTTGCTAAATTTCGGTAATTTAGAGGGAATACTTAGTTGTTTTCGCCACATTTTACTCGGTAGCGTAGCCCAGTGAAGAATCGAACACCGTTGCGCGTAGTCCCATGCGTACATTTTCTTTCTGTACGCGCAATGCCATTATAATGCGCGGTCGGTCGTTATGGACCCGGTCGGTGGGTTGAACACCTACCATACATCCTGTAACATGAACCATCAGCTACAATTACTTCCAACAACAGCATTTCACGTCGGAACATGCATATGCTAAAACGGCGGAAGTGTAACCGAAGCTCAACAAAGTCATGTATATCAACATTAAACAATGTCACCGTACATCTTAAAACCAATAAGAAGTCACACACACACACACACACGCTGATTTTACGTGACGGCTCAAAATAGGTGAATTAGGTCAACCTAGTCTATCTTGAGTTTTTCATATTTCCTGAAAGACCAATATTTCTTCTCCATTTAAGTATTCTACAGCTTGGGACACATAAAACAAGTGGGAAATGTTTTTTTCAACAGTTTTGAGGAACACTTATTTGTGTAAAATAGTGTGATTAGGTTTGTCTACGAGACCCCTTTTCATTTCTTAAAAATCCTTTACACACTCTTCATTTTCAACTTTAATAACATTTAAAAGGATAATGTTACTGCCTTGAACATTGTCATTTACAATGGATAAAGAGTGTTAATAGAGCCTGGTCAATTTCAGGTTGTTGTTTTGTACTCCCTTCATTTTTTGTCGTATGGTGTTTTACAGCGGCTTTTTTTGTGGTCATATTCATTGCTCAGCTAGCACGGCTTGGTAAGATCAAGCGCTCAAATAGACACTCCACTTCGGAGCCTCTTTTCTCAGTACACACTTTTCCAGAGCATATACATTTTGTCTAATATTAAGTCCATTTCAGTTGAGTTATACATCATTTTCAAAACTGAAGTCTGCTCTTTCAGACAATATCCTTAACTAAAAGTCCATATCTGGCGGCTTTTTTTTTTCTTTTTTTTTTTTGGTTGCTTTTGTGATCCAGGGTCACATATAGAAAGACGTGTAATGATATCTTCTATGTGAATTGAAAGTGAATCAACAATCAGGCTTTCAAATTAATTCAATATGGATGTCTCTTTTTAATAATTGATAAATGACACAAAAACACGATCTTGTTTGAACATGTCGTTGAGAACTATGTCATATTTCTATGTAAATCTGCAAAGCCTTAAAAATGGCTTAACCCTCTTATGCGTCCCAGCTTGATAGAAACGTCGTATTTTTTTAATGAAATTCTCATTAAAAGCTTGTCGATGACATGGTTCCAAATCACCTTCTTTGTCAACCAGGACTGTATCGTCCTTGTTATACGCTAAATTAGCGTATCTCCTATTGTATTTGCCAAAATCTTCCTTTATTAGGTGATACGCTATGCGTATCACCTATTGTGATTGTCAAAATCTTCCTTTATTAGGTGATACGCTATCGGCGTATCACCTCTTGAGTTTGTACGGAATCTTCCTTTTTTTATTCTTCCTACTTTCTAACGAATTTTGTGGACAAAATATCTCAACTTGACATGACGGAATAACATGAAATTTTCAGTCAACATATCTCATATCAATATCTCCCTACATGAAACTTTTCATGACGATAACATATCTGTGACGTCATCTAGGTGCCATCATGTGATTTTCAGATAAAGTCACATGACCGATCATAACTTCATAATGAAATGTCATTTCTATATCATTTTCGGTAGACATAAAGTTCAAGTCACGCCTAATCGTTCTGTACTATGCTAAGTACTCAGGCCATCATGCATACTTCATTATTGAAAACGATATTGAAAACGGTGTTAGATGATATTGACAGTATTAACAGTATACTTTTCATATACAGAGATACATATACAGCTGTAGTCATTTCATATCATTTCAGCTTAAAATTTGTTTCTTAACTGTGTTATGTGCGTCCAATGCACTTACACAGACTTTCAACACTGTGATATAGGTTTCACTTTAAGTAAAGTTATACGCTTATCTTTGAAACGATATCGCACTTTACCATATATATCACTCAGATGATATCAACAGCAACATTGGGCTTTTATCCATTCTTATTTGAATAGAGGCGGTTTCAGTTGATGGAGTGAAATATTGAACATCAGGATTACTACAAAGCAGTGTAATCATTGAGTAGCTTTAACATTTACTGAGTTGACGATTCTGTTCGAGACAGCGAAATACGTACTGACCGTAGAACATCCAGTAACCTCTTGGATCATACGAGGATCGAAAGAGTACATCAATTTATCAAAAACATTTTTTTAAAGGACACCTGATAGAGTGAGTCAGTTAAATAATTTACTGTTATAATAATATACTAAGGGAACCTTCCGAACTGCGAGGTGTGTTGATATGTATTTGATAGCAATAGTAATAGTAATAGTAATAGTAATAGTAATAGTAATAGTAATAGTAATAGTAATAGTAATAGTTATAGTTACGATTACGGTAAATGGTACAGATACTACTACTACTATTTATAACAATAACGAATAATAATAATAATAATAATAATAATAATAATAATAATAATGATAATAATAAACAATAAATGTAATAATGATGATAATAATGATGGTTGATTGAAAACTGATTTGCAACCAAGTGGATAATAGCAGAATTGTGTACATTTCCATTGGGTGATAACATGAATAATCATACAATCAGACCCTGGCGGCTATAAGAATATAAAACTGTACAGTTATCATAGCATCATTAATAGAAATTTGATGATACAGAGTGAGCAAAATTTCAAAACAAATTAATCATACTTGTACATAGGCAGTTGATACACAAATATTATACAGTTAAGCTAACCATTTTTAGTAGTCTGTACTTTAATCCGAAGTCAATCATTGCAACTACCAATTTAGTTCAAAATTACCCGCACCTTCAGTTGTCAAAGTGTGTCAAAGACGATTAAGTGTACAATTTCTTCGAAAAGGATTGGTCTATGAATCATGCGAAGAAATAGCTGCTTCGGGAATTTAAGAAAAACGAAAATCTTCAAACTTGGAAGAAGAGGTATACGTATGCAATTATATACCTAGAAATCGGATCTCATTATCTATTGTAGACTAAAGTCACGGACAATGCCCATACTTCTAAAAATGAAGAGCAAAAATTTAATCGTATTCATAATTTGATTAGTTCAATAGGATATCCAGATATTATTTTCTCACTTTGCATAAAAAAATAATCGATTGGTTGGTAATAAACGCAAGTTGTGACAATATTCCTTGTTTATTGACATTTACGGTTGATTGAGATGGTTACAGTTCGTTATTCTGAAGGTTAGTTTTTTCGAACCATTTCGAACGATCCGAATCATAATGGAAGAAGGTTCGTTGTTCCGAAGATTCGTTAATCCGAAAAAAAAAAAGAAAAAAGGGTTCATTATTCCGAAGATCCATTGTAATACGAAAATGAAATAAACTTCGTAATTCCGAAGGTTTGTTAGTAAAGTGCACTGCGTTGTAACGATCACGGTTAAAACGAAATTCTCGCTGCAACTAAATAAAGATTCAGGTACAAAAATTTATTATGATTTCTTGTTTACTTTACTTTTCGGTCATAACGAAATTTCTATATAACGCACGAAAACTACCGGTCCCGATGGCTTCGATATAACGGGAGTGCACTATATGCGTGGTCTGTTCGTATTTCGGAGTAACGAAGCTTTGTAACATTGATACTTATCTAATTTTCGGATCAACAAACCTTCGGAATAAACAACGTCAACAAACTGGGACACCACTAACGTGAAGTTTAGCGTCAGGTTTTGAGCGAATAAAAGTTGTTTGTGTGTTTTGTTTTTTTATTCTGTTCGAGGCAAGAGAGCGGAGACTTGGGAGTTACCTTATGAGCCTGTGGTGAGGGTCCTTTGGTGACTCAACAAAACGAGTGAAAATTCCAGTACCTATCAGAGCCCCAACCTGACCATATTCCAACGTAGCTCACGGGCAGGGGGTTTGGATCGGTCCACTCGAAGAAGGGAATCTTGTTTCCATGGCGACCAACCTCCAGATGACCGTTGGCAAATGTCAACCAGAAGTGGTCATAATGCGGGATGAGCGAAAGAACTGCGCCACTGGTTGCGAGGTTTTTCTCTGTCTGACAATTATCCCACAGAGCGAAAGGTGTTGGGCAGCTCCGCTGGCAAAGCCCGATAAGTGTATCAGTCCCTCCCCCTCCTATAACTAAAAGACAGTCAAAGAAGAGATAACAAATAAAACAAAAATAAACAAACAAACAAACAAACAAACAAGTAAACCAGAGAGAATGAACTTGAGTCTCTTACATGTGGAACATATCCTGACAAGGTAATGCAAATTTTGAAATACGTATCATTATGCGCTTAATGCAGATTCATCATGCTATAAAAATATGTTTCTTCATGTTCATGACAGAAAATTTACGACACAATTAATTATACTTAAGAGCTCTCGTTTCTGTTCGATTCCTCATTTTATTTCTTCTGTTTCGTCTTCCTCCCCCTTCCTTTCTTCTTCCCATTGTCAAATGCTTATTTCTTAATCTCTTGGTTTCTCTGTTCCTCTTTCTTTCCTTTGTCTCTCGTTCTTTTTTGGTTTTCTTTTCCTTCTTCATCTTTGCCCCTTTTCTTTCTTCCCCTTTTCGAAAACATTTATTGCTATAGGTTTGTGGCCCACAAGGAGGCGATCTTTAACCCCGTACCTACGGTTTTCGACGACATGCAGGCCGAGTTCAGCTCCGACCCCGCTTGGCCGCAGGCTGCTTCCGAGTGGCTCAAAGTAAGCCAATAACAATTCAGTATCAAATCAGTGAGAATTAGAACTGCTTAACGATAATTCATTCATTTTCGCTAATGGACATCGTCACCACGACGCTTCTCTTCGCGGACTGGAAAGTTTGTTTGTTTGTTTGTTTGTGCGTTGTGCCACGTCATTTCACATCAGTACTCACGACCCCGCAAAATGATGAGAACATTGCGATACCTTTATATATCATTCAAGCTGTTATAAATATCTTTCCTGCGTTCTTAAGATTTGTTAGACGGACACTAGCTATCAAATAACTCATGTCAAATACAAATAATTGTTAATTCTTGGTATTTTTACGTTCATCTCTCTTCTTTCATATCCCTTGATTACAGTTGAGGCAATTTGACCCTAACAGATAAAGAACTCTAACAAAGAATTCCCCATTCGTTAATATCTAAGTTCAGAAATTTAAACATGTAAGTATTGCGCAATACAATGTACTTTTATTTTTTGTGCAAACTCACGATGGGCCTACAGCACATGTTTCCTTGAAAATTGTGCCCTCTATGTCTCGGTAGTTTGCAGGCACAAACCCTTGTTGGTCGTAAAGGAGTTTGTGCCAACAAAAAAGACTACATGCACCACACGCAGGACTGGCGTAAGTATTCACAATAGTTAGACACGCGCCTTAAAAAGATAATGATAATAAAAAAAAAACCCAACAACAACAACAACAACAACAATAACAACAACAAAGTGTCCCATTGGCCGTGTACTTGTTGGGAGCAGCTACAGTGGAGGGAATAGGAAAGAATTGCTTTTGCACAGACACCTCTACGACCAGCAAGGGTTTGTGTCTGCAAACTAATGACTTGGCTTCTCAGAGGAAACATGGTTGTGGTAGAGCGGAGTGAAATTACAGGAGAAATTTTTTTTTTTTCATTGTTGAAAAGGAAACAGATATTCGTCAGATTGGCATGGGCTGAAGAAAAACTTCTATTATCAAGGGGAGAGAGATAGGAAATTATTTTTTCCCTATCACAAGAAAAACAGAGATAGTCAATGGAGCATGTTATTTAACATCCAATCGCTTTGACTACGAATATTTAGTGGGATCATTCAAAAACAAAAAGCAAACACACTGATGTAAAACACAAAATAAAGTCAGATTACACAGAACAATAAAACAACAATTAGAACAGATATAATCTAACATCTGTTGGAGGGTATAGCTATAATGGAAATCCCGTATTAGTTAAGTGCAAGTTGTTGAAATTGCGTTTATTTACATATTACAGTGCACTCCCGTTATAACGAACACGGTTATAACGAAATTCCGGTTACAACGAAATAAAATGTAGGGCCGCAACATTATCAACTCTATGTATTTTTAGTGTTTATTCATTCGGTTATAACGAAATTTCGTTATAACGAAAGAAAACTGCCGGTCCCGAGGACTTCGTTATAACGGGAGTCCACTGTATATACATGCCATGATATCATATTTTTTTAGCTCTTATAATGCTTATACTTAGATTCAAACTCTCACAGATTGACCACCATGTCTTCTACGTTTGAAATATTTCATTGCCCATCCTGGCTGGACATCATGTAGAATTTTCTTTTATATTTGATGCATTTTTCATTGAGAAATATGAAAATGAATTGAAAATGAAAATGATAATAATTCTTTACGTGATTCACGCATGTCCATCTGTAAATGCAAAACACAAATCCTTTCACGTTTCGTATCTGTCTCTTTTATCTGTTTGTCTGTCTATATGTTTATCTGTCACCATTCCACAAAAACTTAACGTAGCTTCAAAGGTGGACGGTGTAAACTTCGCTAGGACCCTCATGGACAACTTCGAGTGGGCGTCGGGATTCAGTGAACGGTTCGGACTCTACCACGTGGACTTCAACGATCCCGCGCGAACGCGTCGCGCCAAAAAGTCGGCGGCGGCCTTTTGCGCAGATAGTGAAAGAGAACGATTTCCCTGCTTCGGACGCTGAGGCGAAGACAGAACTATGAAATGTAATCGACGATAATCAATCAAATTGCCTATAGACATCAAAAGAATAATAGTATCGCTATACAGTGCAATAAAACCAGAATCACGAAAAGGGTAACTCTCTGTTTGCATTGACTGGAATGCTACTATGTGTTAGATACAATAGACAGAAATATTATTGTTTAGATATATTTTGATCGATTGATACCCGCACAATTTTATTGTTAATAACCTTGCAAAGAATGACAAATGTTTTCATTCACAAGCAATGTAATCTTCGAAATCTAATGATCATAAATATGTTTTAAAGCGAAACGTGTAGAAGAAAGATGTATGAACTAATCTTTCATTGACAACTTCATAGGTGTGCACGTTATGGGTGATACTTCATTCACGGAATAAAGAATTAGATTAAGTCATTCAATGGACCTGACGTTTACCGTGGTTTATTATAGTGTCACGGAATTCTCCGGATAATTTTGCACATCTATAGGGATAAAAGTACGTAAACCCTCTCACTCATCCCTGCCACCTAACACACGCGAACACACAACGCACACGCACACACACACACACACACACGCACACGCATACACTCACATACAAATAATTTTTCCAGAAAAGCCTGTTGGATTCCATACAAATTTGAATCATAGTTAATTTGCATAAATAAAGCACCATAGGTATCACATATAAATTAAAAATGAAATAAAAATAGATAATTAAAATGCAATTAATCTGTTGAATGACATTTCCACTGTTCTAGATGGCAAGTAAAAGGACTGCTAAGGTTTACGAAAGTTTGTAATGACGTTAGCGAGCTTAAGATCTGCCACGCAAACGCTGAGACGACGTTAATTAGGGGAAAAATGGTGATCTGCACATATGAGAGACAGCTATTTTCCACCGTCATCTTAGCGTAAGGGTTTGCGCCGCAGATGTGAAACTCGCTTTTTGCTCCCTCAAGAATATGAACATTCCATTATTCCAAAAAAATAGTTATTAACTTGATTAGGAGCCCATGGATATTTATGTACATTTGATGAAATTTCACCTCAATATAAGACTCAAGGCGAGATACAAGAATGAACTCATCTGATACATGTAGGCCCTATACTTAGTAGATAAAAAAAAAAGTAATACGTTTTTTTTTTTTTTTTTGTATTCCTGAAAATATGTTGATACAGGAAAGCTTGTTTGTAAGGTTTGTAGGTTCTCTCTTTCTTCTCCTCTCATCTCTCTCTCTCTCCCTCTCATCTCTCTCTCTCTCTTTCTTCCCCCTCTCATCTCTCTCTCTCTCTTTCTTCCCCCTCTCATCTCTCTCTCTCTCTTTCTTCCCCCTCTCATCTCTCTCTCTCTCTTTCTCCTCCCTCTCATCTCTCTCTCTCTCTTCTCTCTCTCATCTCTCTCTCTCCTTCTCTTTATTCTCTCTCTCATCTCTCTCTCTCTCTCTCAGTTTACAGAATTTTGTTAACGTCAGATTCTCAAGTTAGTTCAGCTTGATTTTATTTCTGCATTTCTAACATGATTTATAGTACATGCGTACAGTGTATTTTGAACAAAAATGTACGTGATAGATTCAAGTATAATAATTACAATAATCTTTGAAGTATTTTGAACAAATACAATAAAATCATGGAAATCAGCCGTACTCACTTATTTCAATTTAAAAGAAAAATGCTGAAGTCTGCCATCTTATACAGGTGGTTGATAGTCATGGCAGCCTCAGAAAGAAAAAAGAAATCATGAAATACTTTAATGTGAAATTCGTATGACATTCCTCTTATATTGAAGGTAACTTGCGCATGAAGTTGAATTGCATTTTCATTAGCGAGCTATTTGTCTACAATTCCTGTGACCTTTTGGCATGGTGGTCTCAATTATTGATTGGGTCATCCAATCCACAACATCGTATCCTTAACAACGGCAGTGGGGCGTATATCAATTTTTATAATTAATACAATGCTGTCATGAAATCATCAACAAGTACCTATATATCAAGCTTTTCACTGAATCTGGGGTTATCATGATGATAGTCATTAGTAGCCTGGTTAAGTGCTCCACATGTACCTTTTTTTTTATGTCAGGCCTTTTCTGTGAAATTATATGGGGCCACTTCAATGAAACCAAAATTGAGATAGAAATACATAGGACGAAACCTGGCTGTAGCTTAAGTATGAACTCGATATATGCTTGAAACATTACAAAGAAACAAAACCATTGGATTCTATCAACCGAGCATGAACAACATCAAAATCATCATACAAAAAGAAAGAATACTAGATTGAAAGAGAAATGCAGATGAAGGGCAAGAGAAAGAGAAAGACAAATAGGGAAAAGGAGAGAGAGAGAGAGAGATAGGCCTATGGAACATACAAAGAGTAGTTGTTCATTTGTTTTCGTCTGCAAAGATTCAGAAACATTATGCCATTATAACGGGAGGGAGGGAAATCCTGGTGGCCAAACATCATTGTCACACATTCTGACAACAACACAAATCACCACCACCGATGATATCAAACTTAAAGTAACAAGAACTTTATTCTTCCCTCGCCTCACACGGCATCGTTCCAGTCTCGACTGGATCCATCTTTTTTCCAATGTGGTCCGAACAGGCCACACCCACATTGACTTTGTACAAATGCATATTCATAACACTATTTACAATATATATAATTATAATCATAATTATACATATATATCTATATCTATATATATATATATATATACAGTGAAGCCCCGTTACAACGAGGTCCGTGGGACCGCCGATATTGCCGCGTTATAATCGGTTATAACCGGACGCACTAAAAACAAAGAAAAACATAAGCATGGAGTCACATACCAAGCAATCAAACTTATTAACAGTCTTTGTGTTGTTATCACTAAAGTACACTGATCATTATAACTGAGAAAGAATAGAATGGAATCATTTGTGAGTTGATACGAAAAGAATAAAATAAAAGAAGGGGTTGAAAACACGTTCTTTGTTTTTCTTCCGAAAATCTCTTCGCATGTATTGTGCATGCGTTCCTAAAAAATGCACGGCAGGGTTGAATTCGATATCCTTTCTACACCTATCTCTTCCTCGTGAATTGAACCATTCTGACAGAATGAAAATATCGTTTGTGAAATACAGTATAAAATTATAATAACAAAATCACATTGTATTGAATGCGTTTGTTACTTTTCTTTTTCTGAACATTGGCGCAAGCAGAGTAGCATGCATTATTCAACTCACTTTACGCTGTGTGCGCCCAGCGGGATCGCAATGATTTCATGAATGATTTAGGATGTATTCCATGATATATGCACCAGCAGGGGATGAAAATGCGTTCTGTATTTTCCTCCCCCAAATCTCTTTGCATTTTGTACATTTTGTTCTTGAAAGGTACACGACATGGTTGAAATACAGTATGAAATGATAATGAACATCACGATGATTTCATTAATTATTTCGGCTGTAATCTTTTACGTAGTGTACATGTCAATGTTTCCTAACCAGCAGAACAACTGGAAGTCGGAACTAACATGCAAAGGATTATGATGAGCTGCACATGCATTCCAAAAACATATTTTTCCATGTTCTGCCATCAGATTGTTTCATTGGATGAAACGTTTTTGAATGAGTACTTTTTTTCATCCTACGGACTGGTTTGAGCTAATAATCAAGTAGGCCGACGCGTATCTCGAAAAAAAAAAATCAAATGATAATGTTCAAAGACTGAATTGAGAACATCGGACGGTGTCCGTGTGTCTTATCGCATGGTTTATAAGAAAACATGCAAAGAACGGTATCATGCAAAGAACGGTATTCGGTATCTGTCACTGATAATGGAGGATAAAGAGGGATAACGGCGGGACAATCTGAGCCCAGCACGTTTGTTTCCTCTTCCTGCCTCAGATCAATCATGTATAAGAGACGGCATGGGGATCGCTACAATAAAGCTCACGTGTTTATGCACATACAATACAAACGCGCAATATGTGTTCAAAATGACTCTGCAGAACGGGAAAGAGAACAGAAGGATAGCGTGGATTCGGTTTTCAATGTTTCTATAGTCTCGTGTTTGAAAGCGGCAGGTCAAGAAATGGAACTTCGTTGTATCCGATCAAATTGCTTATGTTTTTCTTTATCATGACGCACCGAAGATGTCCTCAATATAACCGGAATCTCGTTATAACCGAACTCGTTGTAACCGATCTGTTTTTCCATAGGTTTACGCTCAAAGAAAATGGGACCGACGTGATCACCTCGTTAAAAGCGGTTCCTCGGTATAAGCGAACTCGTTATAACAGGGTTTCACTGTCTATATACATATCTATATATATATATATATATATATATATATATATATATATATGAACGAGGATATCACAGGGAGCCTTAGGGAGCCAAGCATGATTCTTTGGGTAACCCTTTTATTACCACTGGCTGCTATACGTTACAGGAGACCACTCATACGGGTGCACATCACGAGTCCGACACCCACGAGTCATACAGCCCACGAGTCAGGCAGCCCACAAGTCATACTGCTCACGAGTCATACAGCCCATGACACGAGCTCGACACTGTGGGCCATTACAAGGCCCACCACGAGTCTGACCATGACTCTACCATTATCTGATACAAGGAAAACACGGCCCACGAGTCCGACACTAGGCAAAAAAAAAAAAAACCAGAACAAAACAAAACAAACAAAACAAACAAACCCATAAATTCGACACTATATGCAAATTTATACATTTACCTAGATTCGTTGAAAACAAAATCATGCCATATTTGTGATTAATTAATTTCTATTCTAAAGGGATACAACGTACTGATCAAGCTGTATACTTACAGCACGTAATATCATACTGATTAAAGGAATAAATTGATAACCATTCGATCTGTTGTGTCAAAGTCAAAGACAGTCGCCCTTAGCCTATACTCCGTAGGTTTAATAAAGAGAGTATGATACAGGGATTGGGGAATAACATATACAACGACCTTTTGTATATACACTTGTACTCAACAACGCAATTCTAACGATTTAAAATTTTTAGCTTTATACATGTAATGTGTACAGATTACAGAGACAAGCAAAAATGATTCATGTACAAAGATGGATCTAGTTATCATTCTAGTCTAAAATTAGTTTCTAAACTGAGTTGGTGATCTTACAGTAACATGTCTATACCAACACGACCATAAACTGACACAAACTTGCCACACTGTGATATAAGTTTCTCTCAGTCAAGTGATACACCTAAAATTCTATTGAAAACGATGATGAACTTTACCTTGTTCCTTTCATTTCATTTCATTTCATTTCATTTATTTATTTCAACACGGCACATGATTCAGCCAGACGGCTGTTCTTCCTCATGTCCGTGCATCATGAGGTAAAAATGACATACTTTTTTTTAAACATATACACATGTACATGAAACATATATACAAAATACAATGAAACAAATCAGAACTAAAGTAGAAAAAATATTTACATTAAAAAAATGAATACATGCTTGGTTTACTTGAAAAAAGAAGAAGATGGGGAATGGGTACAATATCACTGTGGTGTCAGATACAAATTCAAACTCCGTCTATAACCGCTAAAAATTGTTTGCTGTTTTACGCATGTTGGCAATGTATTCCATAATTTTGGACCTTGATAACTAAAACTCCTTTGCCTAAAGCAGGTTTTGATATATGATAACTTGAATATCAGCGTTGTATTCCTTAAATCATAATCAAAAATTTTCAACTCAAACATTTCACTTATATATTTAGGGGTTAAATTATAAGCGACTTTATACATTGTGCACAACATATGTTTTTTTCTTCTCATCTCAAGTGTGTCAACATTAATTTGTGAGTATAACAAATTAGTTGGGTATCTCGAATTCACCTGCAACACTGCTCTTAGAGAACGATTCTGAAGAATTTGAAGACGCTGAATATAACTCTGATTAACATTTGACCATATAACATCACAATAGTCAAAGTTACTTTGAATGATGGATTTATAGAATGTAGTAACCGTTTCAACTGATATAAGATGTCTTATTCTCTTTAACAGATACAAATCTCTGATAATGCGTTTACACAAATGTTCAATATGATGGCTCCAGTCTAGTGACTGATCAATGTACACACCAAGATATTTACAAGAAGGAACTTGTGTTATTCTAACATCATTTACAATCACATTCAAATTCACATGTTTAACCTTTTTTTTATCCTATTAACATAGTTTCACATTTTTCCAAATTAAGGGCTAATTGGTTACATATTAGCCAATCTGCA
The DNA here is from genome assembly GCF_964275005.1 of Diadema setosum. Taxonomy (NCBI): domain Eukaryota; kingdom Metazoa; phylum Echinodermata; class Echinoidea; order Diadematoida; family Diadematidae; genus Diadema; species Diadema setosum. The sequence goes on along the minus strand of NC_092696.1, from coordinate 20,641,684 downwards.
ATACAGGCCATATCATGGTTTAAATTTTCTTCCATCTGTTTTACATTTTTACCAGACACATAAATACACGTATCGTCAGCATATAATGCAACCGATGAACGTTGTAAGCAGTTAGGCAAATCATTGATATAGATTGTGAACAAAAGTGGGCCAAGATTGGACCCTTGGGGGACTCCACATGTTACGCTAAGTGATTTCGATTGAAAACCATTCACCTCAGTATATAGTGTGCGATTGCTGAGGTAATCCTTAAACCATTCACAGGCATGGGGAGCCATGCCAATCATTCGCAGCTTGTCTACAAGTATGGCGTGGTCCACTGTATCAAAGGCTTTTCTTAAGTCTATACTGACCATTCCTGTCATTTTACCATCATCCATAGAGGAGAGCCAGTCTTCTGTAACCTTCAATAGCGTGGTCATTGTTGAATGTTGTTGGCGAAAACCTGACTGGTTTTTGTTAATGGCGTCCACTGAATGCAAATAAGAGTGAACCTGATTGTACACAATCTTTTCAAGCATCTTCACAGTGATCGGCAGAATGGAGATTGGTCGATAATTATTGACATCTGTCTTCTTTCCCTTTTTATGAATAGGGATGATTTTTGAACATTTCAGTGAAGTCGGAATTTTACCAGTTTTAAAGGACAAATTGAATATAAAGGTTAATGGTGCAATAATATACTCAGAAACGGCTTTTAACAGACTCAGAGGTAGCGTACCCCCTTCACTTGATTTTTTATTCGGTAGAGCCCGCAATGCTTTTTCAACATCTGATTCAGAGATTGGCTGAAAACTAAAGTTTGGTTGATTGACTGGTACATACTTCCTGTAGCCAAAATTACTATCGTGCGTGACGCTCCTCTGTATGATTTGACCAACTTCACTGAAATAAACATTAAATCGATCTGCAACCTCATCTGAACTCATCAATGCACCATCTTTACCTTGTAAATACACTGGATCTTGATCTTTCTTCTTCGATGGCATAACATGCTTCAATGATTTCCATACCTCATGAGAATTTCTATCATTTGTTTCAACAGTCTTAGTGATATACTCAGATTTAGCCTTTCTTATTTCTGTAGTGACCTTATTTCTTAATATTCTATACTCACTCCAATCTCTGTCTTCTTTCGTTTTCTTTGCTGTTTTCTTTTGTGTATTTCTTACATGAATCAACTCTAATATTCTTCTTGTCATCCACGGGGATTTTTTCGTTCTTACTCTATGCTTTTTAATGGGAGCATATTTATCAACAATAACCGCTAATGTATTTTCAAAATAACCATAAGCATCATTTACATCATCTTTAGTTCTCAATTCATGCCAATCAATATCAGCAATTTCTTTAACGTATGCTTCCATATCTATACGCTTTACGTTACGTACCATAATATACTTGTGTTGGTTTGGGGGGGGGGGGTGGCGTTTGATCTGTGTTCCCATACAATGGATTAAACAATGATCACTTAGAGCTACGTGAATAACTCTACTCTGTCTAATTTTATCAGGATTATTTGTAATAATGAGATCCACTAATGTTGAAGTCACATTTGTTACTCTAGTTGGTTCAGTTACGACTTGCTTCAAATCAAAATTTTCCAATATCTGACAAAACCGTTTCGACGGCCACAAAGTTCGATCTAACATATCACAGTTTATATCACCAATAATAACTACGTCCATGTTGATATCGTCAATTCTTTGGAAAAGTGCCTCAAAATTCTGAAAAATTTCTACACCAGAGTTTGGCGGTCTGTACCATACCAACACAAGAATATTTGTCATGTATGTAAACTTCATTTCAAGCGGTAATATCTCCAACCTTTCATCTACTAAATCTAAACGTAATTCGTAATTAACGCTCGACTTAATATATGCGGCAACTCCTCCTCCATTTTTGTCTCTGTCTTTGCGTATTAGATCATAACCATCTATTTTGAGGTCAGTATCATCAATGTTTTCATTTACGTGCGTTTCACTTTGTGCGAACACATCAGGGAGAATTTGTTCATGCAACAATCGAATCTCTTCTATGTTTTTCAACAAAGACACGCAGTTGACATGAGTGAATGTGAATCCTTTACACTGACGGACTTTTTGAATCTGAACATCTGTATGGTCATCTTTACAAGGACTTACGTAACAACTTTTCTGCTCGTTTACAACGCCTGATATTGATATTGGTCCTGCACAGGTATCATCTGACAAGGAATGAAACGGAATTTCTCTAAACAAACACAGATCACAAATCCAGTCAGAGTCAGATTCAAATATTTTTCTATGTACATTTGTGCACTTTAAATGACACCACTTCTGGCAATATGCACACATCAAACCATTTTGATTATTTCTAACCGGAGTGCTACATGCAATACATGGAAATCGAACCGGCATATTACAGAGATACAGAGTATATCACTCACTTGATTCTCTTACAGTCAGTTGTGCCTGCGTTCCAGCTTCTCAAGATCTGCAGTTGTGGTTATTGGGACTTTCCTGTCGTCGTTCGTCAGAGCCGTGATTCTGCCATCCAGGGTCCAAACTCGTTTGATCTTCACATGCTTTCGCACCTAATTGATGAGTCGTTGTCTGGTCGTCGTCAGGTCCTCGTGTATGTAGACACGCGTACCTTTGAGATCGGCTCGCTTCTTGTATATTTCCGCTCTCTTGTTGTGGTTCGCGAACTTCACTATGATCGGCCTCGTCTTCTGCCCATCCCACTCTCGCGAAGTGACGCGATGACTCCGATCGATGTGCAGCGGCGCGATGTCGATCTTGAGCTTCTCCCGGACGACGTCGATGACCAGCTGATCCGTGTCCTCGTTTTTACGTTCCGGAATTCCTTGAAAGCGCAGGCAATTCCTGCGACTGTATTGTTCTTGCCCTTCACAGACTCGTTCGAGGTGATCAACCTTTTTCTGCAGTTTGTCAACTGTTTCGGCGAGTGACGTGATCTTTTGTTGTTGTTGAAGGAGGTCCATTTCAATTGCCCTGTATACCTCCTGGGTTACTTGTTCCCGGATTGCTGCCACAATAGCCTCCACCAGTCGACTACGTGTTTCGTCATTGTTCAGAGCTTTGTCGACATGGTCATGTATAGTGTGCAGGAGTTTGGGGTCTGGCTGGACGGTTGACTGACCATCAGGACCATCAGGACCATCGTCACTATCTATGGCACCCGTGTCTGCCGGCAAGACCACTGGTGAAGATCCGGTCCTCCCTTTGTTAAGAGTCATCGGCATATCTGGGGCTGGTTTCCGTGTTGATTTCTCAGGCTCCATATAACGATATCATTAGAGAGTGTGTCGAAATTTGTCACCAATGATCGCAGGGTTTGTTCTATTTTCAAACAGTGTGATATGAAGTGTGCACTCACTAAACAATATACTCTGATACTCAGATAATAGCACAAGTTTAAACTATTTATGTACGGACATATATCCAGTCGTATCATATCATTCCATTGTGTCTAAACTAAGTTGCTGAACTTATTATATGTCTACCAATGCACTTACACAGGCATTCCACGCTGTGATATAAGTTTCTCTTAGTCACGTGATACACCTATGATTGAAGACGATTTTGAACTTTATCGTGTTACTCGGATGATAGCAGCAGTATAAATAATTCATGTGCACAAATACATCCATGTCATATCACAACAGTTATGCTCAATCTGGTTTCTAAACCAAGTTGCTGATCTTACGATATGTCTACCAAGCACTTACACAGAACTGACATTCCACGTTGCGATATGTTTCCCTATGAGTCAAATGATATATACAATCATCGAAAACGATTTCTAATTTTGCCTTGTTACTCAGATTACAAAAAACAGTATAAAGTATTCATTTACACAAACATATCCAGTCATAAGATTGAAAACCATAACAAACTTTACCGTATATATATCACTCACATGATACAACTCAGTAACATTTGGATTTTTATCCATCTTATTTGAATAGAAGGGGTTTCAGGTGATGGACTGAAATAATGAACATCAGGATTACTATAAAACAGTGTAAGCATTGAGTAGCTTTAACTTTTACTGAATTTACGATTCTGCGCGAGACGGCGAAATACGTACTGACTATGAAACATCAAGCATCCTCTAAGAAAAATAATCATCTGGTTGATGATTATCGACAGTTGTGACAATATTCCTTGTCTGTTAACATTTCCGATTGATTGAGATGGAAACAGTTCGTTGTTTCGGAGGTTCGTTATTTCGAGCCATCGTTAATCCGAATGAAAATGAAAGAAGGTGTGCTACATTGTACTTCGTTATTCCGAAGGTTCGTTATTCCGAGGATTCGTTAATCCGAAAATGAAAATGGTTCGTTGTTAAGAAGATTCGTTTATCCGTAAATTAAATAATGTTCGAAATTCCAAAGGTTCGTTTGTACAGTGCACTCCGTTATAACAATCACGGCTATAACGAAATTCTCGTCTCAACGAAGTAAAAATTCAGGTACCAAAGTTTCATCTATATATCTCTATGTACTTTACTATTCAGTCACAACGAAATTTCTATATCACGAAAGAAAACTGCAGGTCCCGAGGGCTTCGATATAACGGGCGTGCACTGTACGCACCGTCTGTTCATATTTCAGACTAACGAACCTTCGTAATATTGATCCTTATCTAATTTTCGGATCAACAAATCTTCTGAATAAACAACATCACCAAATTGGGACATCATTAGTGTGGAGTTTAGCGTCTGGTTACGAGCGAAAAAGTTGTGTTTGTTTTGTTGGAGGCAAGAGAGTGGAGACTCGGGGTTGCCATAGATGTCCCTATAATGGTGAGGGTCCTTTGGTGGCTCAACAAAACGAGTGAAACTTCCAGTACCTATCAGAGCCCCCACCTGACATTATTCCAACGTAGCTCACGGACAGGGGGTTTGGGTCGGTCCACTCAAAGAAGGGAATCTTGTTTCCATGGCGACCAACCTCCAGATGACCGTTGGCAAATGTCAACCAGAAGTGGTCATAATGCGGGATGAGCGAAAGAACAGCTTCAGGGCTAGCGATCAGTTTGTTTGTTTGACAACTACCCCACAGGGCTGAAGGTGTTGGGCAGCTCCGCTGAAGCGCGATTTGGGTATTTGTCGCTGCTCCTCCTCCTCCTCCGACGACTGAAGGAGAGCCAAAGAGATAACAAATAAAACAAACAAGGAAACAAACAAACAAACAAACAAGTAAACCAGAGAGAATACAACAACCGGCCCTCTGCAAATCAAATTTGAGTATCTATGTGTAATATATACCCTGCTACGATAAAGCCCAATTCTCAAATCAAGCTTAAAGATTCAATTTCTTCCAATCTTGCATTTGATCTTGTTTTGTTTTCCTTTTTCTTTTTTGGCTAACTCAGGGAACTATATAAAGTAGGCCAAGTTGGGGTTTTTGAGCAATCCATTCATTCAAAGCATTTCACTGCCTCAATTGCGCGGCCGAGCCTCGCAATTTTGTCCGACAAAATATTGAAAGGTTTGAATTAAAAGCGCGGCCGAGCCCAGCAGTGTAAACGGACAAAATTGCGGCCGCGGCCGAGCCCTGCCTCAATTGCGCGGCCGAGCCTCGCAATTTTGTCCGTTTACACGAGCCACGGCCGAGCCCAGCCCCGCTTCAGTGTAAACGCGCACAAGGCCAAATGCGAGGCCAAAATTGGCCTCGCATTTGGCCTCGCTCTGGAGGTGGTCTCGGCCGTGGCCGAGCCGCGGCCGAGCCCGGCCTTTTCTTGGTGTAAACACAAACTGGGCCAAATGCGCGGCCAATTGCGCGGCCAATTTTAGTCTGGCTACCAAACCCTCTGCCTGTATCTTTCGCTATTCAGGATATTAACCCCGTCAACGTTGAAAACTAGTATAGTTTAAGGTGGTTTTGTCCTGCAAAGGATTCTTTCCTTCGGCAAAGGCCTTTGCCCGAACGGCGACTTCGTCGCCACGAAATTCATTTGGCAAAGGGTCTGAAAACCAGACAATACCAAATTGCATTTGTTTACAAGCAGAGCGCCACTACGACAAAATATTGAAGGTTTGAATCAAAAGCGCGGCCGAGCCCGGCGGTGTAAACGGACAAAATTGCGGGGCCCGGCCTCGCAATTGAGGCTGGGCTCGGCCGCGGCTCGGCCCAGCCCCGCACTGTAAACGGGGTCCTAGAGCGTTAATTTGTGTTCACATTATCAAATAGCGCGCTATCTCGATATCGGAAAAATTTCACAAGTCAGAAGATAGCGCGCTATCTCGAAACATCGGGCTGATGTGAAAACGCCTATTGATTAACAAAAGACATTGGAATGCACCCTCCCCTAGACCGAGCATAACTTGCAAGTTTGCTCGCAATGTCTCTTGTTAGTCATATTAATATATCACAGAAACATGCAAGTTATGCTGAGTCGAGGGGAAGGTGCATTCCAATGTCTTTTGTTAAACGTGTCAGTACTTAAGCAATGATTGACAGATGAGGCCACAACCAGAATCTTGGTTTGGAAGTTTTTTTTTTTTTTTTTTTGTGGGCGTATCTGTTCTCTTTGTTATAGATAATCACATTAAACACGGTCATAAGTTTGAGTTGTATGAAGGAGGATGTCGAACTAACAGGTTAAACTCTTTCACAGAGTAGTAAATTCTTGGAATAGCTTTTGGTGCGGAAGCTGTCGAAGCAACATCAGTTAACAGCTTTAAGTCTAGTTCAATGATCACTGGAAACATAAAACATAACAAATTTGATCCAGATTGCATAATGACCATCCCGTGGGTACACTACATGGAACTCCTCAAGCTCAGGATTGGATCCTTTGGCCCTTTACAAGCCATTGACTTACTGGGCATCATTATATAATTTGGGTACTTCAGGTAGACTATATAGATGTATCGTAATGTTCAGTGGCAGATCGGTGGGAGGGGCCGGGGGGGGGGGGGATGCACTGGGCGTCCGTTGTAATGGCACCAGAAACTGTAGTGGCACCAGAAAATGGCACTGAAGCCCCCTCCCTAAGTTAATGCAATGTTCAGAAAAACCGAAATACTTATGTACACCAAATTGCGTACTCACCAATGCGATACATATCATTCTGGTTTGAATTCTGACTTGATAGGGCAATCTGTGCGTTTTGATTGCTGCTGACCTCAAAATCCAGTGACACCACATCGCTTGTTAAGTACCAACCAATAGGGAACTGAAATCGCCTCTCTGTGTCAACGCCTTCGTTGGTAGTGTAGATAATCGGACATGCTACACGGCGGTTGATGAAGACGGCAAAACAAATAATCAAACACAAAGGTAAAAGCATAACACCAGTACCCATTGATATAGGATATACTTTAGATAATAAAGTAGATTGATCACCATATTAGACACAGACACAGACATAGCCACGTTCTCTCATAAGATTTTTTTTTTCTTTTTTTTTTAATAATCGACTTTTTTTTTTTTTTTTTGCGGGGGAGGGCGGGATCAGCCAGATGATCTGAAACAAAAATGCCCCAAGTTGTATCTTATCATGGCTCATTTCATTTACTGGAATCAAGCTTACTTAGAAAGGGAAGGCTTCTCACAAAAGACTTGCGTGTACTTCTGTAAAGCTCGTATCTCGCCCGTAGTTGCCCGGAGGTGAGCACGCAAGTCCGATATACATAAAGGCCGTGTCACACCTTTCTGGGGCAAGCCTTGCGGACGACTTGCAAAAAAACAATTTTTACTACCCGGAGGTCCCCGGAATGAGCCGCACATGACAGTACCTAGCACGTATCTCACCCGTAGTCACCCAGAGGGTGGCACGCAAATCTTTTTACCCGCAACCATGTTTAGGCCCTGTCACACCTTTCCGGGCAAGCTACGCAGGCTTGTTGCCTGTAGGGATTTTCCAGTATACCGGACCATTTCTGAGGGCGAACAAGGATTTGGGCGAGTAAGTGCATGTGTCTTACTTTACTGAACGCGTTCCACTTAAATTTTACTTGCGGGTATACTGTGTGATCTTTGCACCAGTCGCGTGGGGGCTGACAACTCAGTGAAGGAATTCCTTTGAAGGAATGGCAAAAGTCACACGGAATATCATTATTTTGTCTGCATACGTGGACTGTCAAGTACATGCGTGGGAGTTTCCTGTTAAGTGCTGCCGCTATGGGCCTCCTATTGACGTTCTGCGTGGACCTCTCCGGGCATCCCCGCGACTCACCCGGAAAGAGTTTTGGTCATGCTCAAAACTTGGGTGTGATTAAATCGGACTTGCGTGAGCACCTCCGGGCAACTACAGGCGAGATACGCGCGCTAGGTACTGTCAGATGCGGACCAACTGTGGAGAGCTCCGGGTAGCAAATGTGTTGCCCCGCTTTGTCAAGCCGCAAAACTTCCCCAGATACGATATGACAAGGCTTTGAGCATGCTCAAAACTTGTTCCGAGTGAGTCGTGTGGGTCCACTCGTAGAGGTACACGCAGAACACCAGTAGGAGACCCTGACAGGCAGCACCTCGCAGGCAACTCCAACGCAGGTACTTCTCAGTACCCATAAGTCGCTCCTAACAGAAAACGGATCGGTTTCAAAGCTCTCACGCAGGTCACACTGAATGCACGCAAGTAGAAGCTAAGTAGCACGCGTCTAGTAGGTAAGAAACAAGTGCGAAAATTGCAAACATTCTTGTTCGCCCGCGGAAAATCTTCTACGTGCTGGAAACTACCTCCTCAACACAAGTCCGCGTAGCTTGCCCGGAAAGGTGTGACACGGCGTTGACCAAATCTTTTTCGAGTGATCCCGGGGGTTGCCCGCAGAGGTCAACGCAGAACGCCAGTAGAGGTCAACGCAGAACGCCAGTAAGAAGGTTCTCGCTATCGCCAATGACGTGAAAAAACCCTGCGCATGCTGAAGAGCTCTGTCACAGGTGCACTGTGGGATTCCTCGGTCCCTTGTTCGCTTCCGGTTGTCTCACACGAGTCGCAGTTCCCATAAGATTCAATGGAGTTCTTTGTCTGCTTTTCCGTTGTTAGCCCTTTTTTCTTGGCTATAATTCAGCTTAAAAGAGTTGAAAGTTTCTAAGCTTTACTGATTTGCGGTCACTAGAGTCATGGTTCACTACTGCAAGGCTTCATTGTGCTGGTCAAATGATGGAAAGCGAAGAAATCTTCAACAAAAATACCTCTTTACAAAGACAGAGCGTGATGTATGTGCATGTGCAGCCAAAACCGGGACAAGCTCGTCCCATGAGCTACTAGTATTCCATAATGTATCTAAAGGCCGTGTCATACCTTTCCAGGGCAAGCCTTTGTGCGTGCGACTTGCAAAGAACAATTTTTACTACCCGGAGGTCCCCGGAATGAGCCGCACATGACAGTACCTAACACGTATCTCACCCGTAGTCACCCGGAGGTGTACACGCAAATTTTTTACCCGCAACCATGTTTAGGCCCTGTCACACCTTTCCGGGCAATGCATTCTGTTGCGTGTAGGGATTTTCCAGCATACCGGGAATTTCTGAGGGCGAGCAACGATTTGGGCGAGCCAGTGCATGTGTCTTACTTGCTGGACGCGTTCTACTTAAATTCTACTTGCGTGTAAACTGTGTGACCTTTGTACCAGTCGCGTGGGGGCTGACAACTCAGTGAAGGACTTCCTCTGAAGGAATGGCAAAAGTCCCACGGAATGTCATTATCTTGTCTGCATACGTGGACTGTCAAGTACATGCGTGGGAGTTGCCTGCTATGTGCTGCCGCTAAGGGCCTCCTCCTGGCGTTCTGCGTGGACCTCTCCGGGCATCCCCGCGACTCACCCGGAAAAAAAAGTTATGGTCATGCTCAAAACTTGGGTGTGGTTAACTCGGACTTGCGTGAGCACCTCCGGGCAACTACAGGCGAGATACGCGCTCTAGGTACTGTCAGATGCGGACCAACTGTGGAGAGCTCCTGGTAGCAAATGTGTTTCCCCGCTTTGTCAAGCCGCAAAACTTCCCCAGATACGATATGACAAGGCTTTGAGCATGCTCAAAACTTGTTCCGAGTGAGTCGTGTGGGTCCACTCGTAGAGGTACACGCAGAACACCAGTAGGAGACCCTGACAGGCAGCACCTCGCAGGCAACTCCAACGCAGGTACTTCTCAGTACCCATAAGTCGCTCCTAACAGAAAACGGATCGGTTTCAAAGCTCTCAAGCAGGTCACACTGAATGCACGCAGGTAGAAGCTATTAGTAGCACGCGTCTAGTAGGTAAGAAACAAGTGCGAAAATTGCAAACATTCTTGTTCGCCCGCGGAAAATCTTCTACGTGCTGGAAACTATCTCCTCGCCACAAGCCCGCGTAGCTTGCCCGGAAAGGTGTGACACGGCCTTAAAACGGCACGGCATCTATATGACGTCCGGCGTATACGCACCATCAACCCCCGATCGTGCCATTTTGTGAAAATCGTAGACCGACCAGTCGAAGAACATTGTTTACTACCCAGAGGTCACCGCAGATGACCCGCACATGACAATACCTTGCACGTATCCTCTGAAAGAATGACAGAAGTCCAACACAATGTCATTATCTTCGCAGATACATTATAGTTAAGGATTACCATCAAGTATGCATAATGGCATTGCCACCATTTTGTGACGAGACAGGCAGGAACCACTGTCCTTCCTTAAGGTCATAATAACACGTTTGTTGCGACAAGGATTGTCGCCACCGGCTCGGGGCGACAATCCTTGACGGAGTTGGCGTCAAGGATTGTCGCCCCGTCAGAGATTGTCGTCTGGCGACAATCTGTGACGCTTGTGCAGCTCCCAATTTTTGACCTCGATGGCGACAATCTATGATGGCAAAAAAAAAACAAAATTGTTGCGACAAAATCCTAATCCTAGCCCTAACCATCAAACCCTAACCCTAACCCTAACCCTAACTCTAACCCTAACCAAAAACCCTAACCCAACGTTTTTCCCATAGGTTTAACACGCGCCATGCCCCAATCTGTGCCATCTTTAAAAAAATATATGGTATACATGCAGGTGGTCGATCTGTGTACGCATGCATTGTCAGCATCGGCAAACTTCTACAATGCTCTCCTTCGTATTCCTGTATTTTCGTAATTTATGGGTCAAATTTTTTCGTTCGAAATTTAAAACGGATGACCATAGAATTTCTCAATAGAATATAAAAGTGAAAACTTTAGAAAGAATAGAGAAAATTGAGTTCACTTTGAATGGTCTGCCACATGCAGATATCCTTATCATGGTCTTACTTAATGTGACAGCTGTTGTAGTCCTTAAACCCTGGCTTGGCCTCCAGGTTTGCCACGCCTGAGTAGAAAGTTATTTTGCAATGGGCAAATATATATCCTCCCACTTCTCAAACGAGGACTCGTTAGGGGGGTATAGCACCCCCATTTAACGCACTAACTGATATATTGTGAAGTTTTATTGTTACCTGTATTACGAGCTCAAATATGTAATGGTGCGACCTACTTCTTCCCAGGTAATTAACTCTCTTATCTTACTCTGATTATGTCTGAATCTTCCAGGAATTTAGATCTAACTGTTAGGGAGTCTATATCTACAATACAACAGTTCTACTTGTAGATCTAATTTAGATAGTTAACTGTGTTACGGAGTTAATAGTATTCTTGAATACCGTTGGCGTTACGTGTCATCATCAGAAACAAAAAAGCACTCAACAAAAGGTCCGAACTTATATCCAAATGCAGACACCGGAAAAGAAAAACCATCCATGTGTCAAACCGATCCACCGTGCCACATGAGCACAGAAACACACCACTTTGCCAGTCTGCCTGAAGATCGCGACAGCGTGAAACCGCCGGTAGCAGACAAGGCACCCAAACACAGGTACGCCTATATATATAATTATATATGTATATAAGACTGGAGAAGAATCCATTGGGAAGTAAAGATTGCAGAATAGCGGCGATCTGACACTGGCAAAACATCAAGAAGTTAAAGATCGCGATCTGTAAGATCTCAGAAGGTGTGGTGAGATTGGCAAAATATTGAAAAGCAATCTTTAAAGGTAGGGGATACCTTTTACAGACCTCCCAAAATGCAGCAAAACATTAAATACGAACCTCAGGGGACTTGTTTAGGCCACTGCTGAGAAATTTGAAAGTCAACAGTTATCTACAATTTGAATAATGCACAAAAACTCAACTACTCAGTAGTTCTGTGTGTCAGCCACACTTGAAAAGCCTTTTTGTTGCAGTCTTCTGTATTTTTTATCTATAAACACAAATCTAAAAGTATAAGAGCTGATGTAATAACATATAGAGTGTGTGGCAAGAATGTATATAGAAATGTTTGTAAGTTTTGATGAACTTTCTTCACAAAATATACATGATGGACACACATGCAGTGCATTGGTCTCCAAAGGTAGCCTAGTAATGTACTGGAATTTACGGTGAGCCCCGAAAAAAATTCAATTCAAAATCTAACGGTCAATAAAAATGTACTAAATGATACCTTCCACTTTCAATACTTTATGGGAGTTTCTAAAATGATACTCTCTTCAACATACCACTGTATTTATACAACTCTTCATTTAAGGCATGCAAATGGGATTCCCTACCTTTAAGATCTTGAAGTTTTACAAGTACTACATTTCATACTATACCATCCCCGCCAAACTTCTCGACCTCTTGCCAGTGTGGCCGGACAATAAAACTTGAGATCGCGAAGATTTCGCGATCTTAAACTTTGCGACCTCTTACCGCTCTGATCGCGCCATGTCATGATAAACTTAGATAATGTAATGATAAAAGACGTGTGACATGCACCTACATCTACCTAGATTTGATTCTTCTACATCTCTTGTAAGAATATAACCTAGTCATATTCCAAGACAGTTTGAACTCTGAAATTGCCTCGGTCATACAGTGCAATCTGCGAAGTAAGGGGTTCACATCTTCCTGGTCCTTTTTGTTTATGTTTTCGATATAGACTTATGTGGATAACATGCAGCTAGTGATAACCACCAGGTATTGATGCATTTCAATTTATTCTTAACTGGAGGACGCCACACTCCCTTTTCTGTCTGACTTTTGCTAAATGGGTAAATTATCCGGTCCCACTCCTCGAAAAATTGTATTGTTATGCATCTTAACCAGCGAAAAGTGATATACCTTATAATTCGCTTCCATTGATTTATGTCATTTTCTGTTGATCATCACAATTTTAGATATCGAGCTTAAGCCCATACTCCATGTTAGTCTAGAAGACACATTTATGATAGATCTCACCAGGGCCCCGTTTTATCAAAAGATAAAATCGATTTTAAATTTCTTTACCACACAGGCTGCCATACACTTACAGTTGAATCAACTATATAATCAATTTTAACTCTTCATAAAACAGGGCCCAAGTCTGAATCAGATCATACAAATGACATTCTAAGCAAATAGGCCTCTAGTTTTAACGGCCAGTCGTTTTGATACTCATAAGGAACCATGCTAGACATGCTAGACGGAAGATTCCAGTTCGTATAAGAGGTAAATGTTCGCCGTTTTGCCTCTCATTATATACTTTATCAAGTATAGTCTTTGAATATCCATTTTGTCACTTGAATTTCTGCCCTAGAATTAGCATATGGATCTTTTTATGGAGGACCTGGGTTTCCATCACCTTGCGAACATGAAGTTACTTTGGTTCCTTTGATAGATAACATCGATTCGATAGCTACCTTGAAAAGGCCTTCTTCCGTAGATACTGGAGTTGTGCTTTTTCTGCCAGACTGATACTGACAGTAGCAGTCTTAGTAAAGCAAGTAGGCCAGCGGATTGAGGCTGAATTTTGGGGTCAACTGGCAACTATCGTATAACAAACAAATTTTGTATTTTTTTTTTTGAAAGTATATGTCTTAACAAACTTACCAGTAAAATTTACCCAGAATTTCTGCTCCGGAACATGCCCAAATGACGTCATCAATATGGCCACCCCCAAACCAGAAAAAATGAATGGGAATTTTAGGATATCTCAAGTGTTCATTATACAACTGACATTAATCATGAGATAAGTTGCCAGTGTATGTATTTCTTATTTCCTGCCTTTCTTCAAGCAAAATTGGGCCCATGTGACCTCTTTTTCAAAAAACCTGAGCCAAAATTAGGTCATATCTATGGCAACTTTATGCTGAAAACAATTTTTTTTTCTCAAACAAAAAATGCAACACCCTCTCAACAATAAACACCATTTTAAATTTATATAAGTATGTAAATTTAATTGACTGGAGTTGATATCTAATCTGTGAGAGACCATAGCTACCATGGTTACACTCAAACTTGCCTGTAGCCATTATAACACAGCTGTCCAGATATCACAATTTTCATTATTAGTGGTGTATTATGTATATTCCATCTCAGTAGCTGGATTTTTTTGTTGTTTTTTCGTTTTGCATTTGGCACAATCATAAGACAAGCTGACATTTCGTTCAAGCCAATTATGCATAGAATATAGATTAAGTAAATTTCTCATAAGATGAGACCCTCCTCCACCTCAGCCCCCACTCCCAATAAAAATGGTTAGTTTATGGCTGTTCCTTTCTTGCAGTCCTGTAGGGTGTTTCACCAAACTTCTCATTGGTTTCAGTTTCACTTCACTGGTTTCAGTCTCGCTATCTCACCTTTCTGATTGGTATGTTTCAGTCACGAGGACATGCTAAGTGAAACTGAAAACACTAATTGACACTGATCTCACTGAAATCAATGTTGGTGAAACGGGTCTTGCATGGACTTCTGTACGATATCAAAGCAAGCTCATTATACTCGATGGACTACTACAACAAATACTGTACTTCTGAAAGAAATGAAGAACTGCTAATAGAAACTGGATACACATTTTGTCATAGATCACATTAGTCCAGTCAAAATAGGATTTCACCCACTACTAATTGCAGTAGGAAATTCCACTGCAGTGCTACTTGTTATGGGCTCCTAAACACCCTACTCAAAGTCCCAAGAAATCCAGTGGGGCAAAATGGCTAAATATCCATAATATGCAAATTAGCTCCATTATGATAAAAAATACAGTGTTTCCATGAAAACAATGCTTCTAGGATTGAGACCGGAAGACCAAAAGTGTTGAAATCTATGTTTACGATGTTAGTTAGTGCGATGCGAACATTTCCATGTACATAATCTGGGCCTCATTCGCATAGTATGCAAATTAGCTCCCATAATGATAAAAATACAGTGTTTCCATGAAAACAATGCTTCTAGGTTTCAGATTGGAACACCGAAAATGTTGAAACCTATGTTTGCAAAAATACATAATTATGTTCCATGGGTACATGCCTTTAAACAGTCCTTCTGGTCCTCTAGCAAAGAAACTTCTGTTTAATGAAATTCAATGGAGTCAACAGACGATATATTGCTCTGCAATTTTGACTTTAATACACTGACATATAGTTAAAGTGGTTATCATTCGAAGGGAGCGTATGGGAAGTACCCGCATTAACTGCCTCTACACATGACCCTCTGTAACGCAAATGGGCCATTCTCAGATTAAGTGTTCAATTCCATGTGAGTAAAACCGAAAAATCAACCACAAAGTAATACATTCAAAGATGTGTTTTCGGAAACTTCAAAACCGGTCAAATACGAAACAAAAAGTGGAACATTCTAAATGATGGCCATTCATTGAGTAAAAATGAATTGAAATAGAGCATCATATATGATTTTTGATCACCAATCAGATACGTTACCGCAAATTTACATGTTGTAATGGACTCCTAACTCTGAATTAAATTTATTGTTTTGATCCAATTTCTGTTCAGGAAAAGACATCTGACCCTCCTAAAGATATTGGGGTTTTTCAAGAGGTAAAGATGTTGTCATCCCTTGCTAATTGGTAGAAATTATTTCTGTGTGGTAGGTTGAAATATGCTTTTTGCTGAAATAAAATATAACCTTAAGATTCACTTTGTATTTTTTGCAAATTTCGCTTACAAATAAAGTTTTGAATCCCACAAATCATGCAAAGGGAACGATCCGATCTGGAATTTCCACAGGAAACAAATATGAATTGCTTTCCTGGGGAATTAACTATTGAAAAACATCGAATCACCTTTGGTAACGTATCTGGTAAAATATAAGTAATAATTTTAGTTGTGTATGAATAAATAAATATCACCTGTTTAATTATTTACCTCATGAATTGATGTAAAAATGAATGATGTAAGCCCAAATTAACCATTTTAAACATTGTACGTAATATTTAAACTATGAAATGTAGTGGAAAAGAGCCCTAAATGTGAAAGCTGAGTTCTTCATTCACAGAATATTCTCATCTTACGTCTGAATGTATTTATCCATCTGATTATAAATATTCATTGAATTTTGATGGATAATGCAAACAAGGTTTAAAAAATATATTTTTGCAGGCACTTAGAAGGAAGTAGGTACAGTCTCTATGAACTCGATATGCTAAACAGTTGTTTGACCTATGGTAACGTATTTGGCTCATCCCTTTTAATGAAAATGAATAAATAATTGCTCAACTTATCAATGAATCTTGAGTAGTTCTTCATATGTTGAAAAACACTAGAATAAATATGCAACAGAACACTGAAACTTTTCTCGGAAGCGTTTCATAAACTACTTTTTACTCTTTCAGAGTTTGGTAACGTATCTGGCGTACCGTAAATGAATCTGTCGGTGAAGTTACAGAGCAATTTCTACTGAATATTCTTCATTTGAACATAACTTTAATTTTTTATGGAAGCGTCATTCTATGCAGAATTGTTTTATGAACACTTTGTTTTACATAACATTATTTGTCACCGTGGGTGCCCTGAATTATACGTAACGTATCTGCTAAATCTGAAAAGCAAAAAACTGATATGCTGAATCTTAGCTTCGTCTTGTAAAATAAACGTTCAAAGTTGTTGCATAGAATATGAAAGTGGCTGGGTTTTATAGAATAGAACTTTGGAGTTTATGAGCACACAACGATTTGTTTGTACAAACATTTACAATTTCTTTTCAGCATTTTGATTATGTGGTAACGTATCTGTCGGAAAACTTGGCAGTAAGTTGTGAGACACTGACGCACAAAGAAAAATCATGTGGAAGTGTTGCTCTTTTTCACCTCTCTGTCCTTTGGTGTAAGAATATAATCCTGAGGTCCAACAAAACGAAGCATGTAATGTGTAGGGATGAATTTTGACCAGATTTGATCCCCAGAAAGCACAAGACCAATGAGCAAAATTCGGTCACGTATCTGGGGTAACGTATCTGTGGTAACGTATATGGTCGATCATATTATTATGAGAGCGATATCTACCAAATATTTCTCACTTGTACTAAACTTTAATGTTGAATCGATGCGTCATTCCGAGGAGTAATGCATAATATACAATTTGTCTGACATTGCAATGTCTGTCGCCGTGGGTGGCGTGAAAAGTATGTAACGTATCTGTCGAAATAAAAGTGTAGAAAACCGATATTTCAAACATTGTACCGTATTCTCAATAAAGAGCTGTTGCACAAAATAATCTAAGTACTTGCAGTGTATGAAGTATATCCTCAGGGTTTCATATACACGGGGTCATTGCATAGTCTTGTTATTTTCGCAATGCTGTAACACTAAAGAAACTGGTAACGTATCTGGCGGTGAATTGGGCGACAGGTTTCAAAAGGCTATAAAAAAGAAGTCAATAAAAATTTTGGAACTTTTTGAGTATTGTGATTAGCACATATGATATGCTCATCGTCCATGAAAATGATATTTGGAAAGAATGTTTGTGGACGGAGAGGAGCAATAAAACATAATTCTGAAATAGCCGGCGACACTGCGTTTTGGGGGTCTTAACGACGTTTAACAGCAAAATTTTATACAAAAAGGCAGACAACCGCATTTGATCGTGTTTATTTTTAACAAATACACTCCTCGTGATATATTATAAACATTTAAATAGTATTTAATAGGTTTCAGGGAACCGCAAACTGTCATGGAATGTCGGCGACACCAAAATTCCGTATTTGAACGCTTTTACTGAGAATGGGCCAAATATCAACTCAATTACAGTCGTTCCAAAAGTGCATGTCTCAAAAAAAGTCGTTCCTTGAGTTTTATGACTATCACTTGAGTTTTATGTTTATGTATAATTATCGTATGGTGCTATAATCATTGTAAATTCTTTTCATTCAACATAGTTTTACGCACCTCATTTTCTGTTACAAAGGAAGTGATGTCTATCTGTTCTTGTAAAAATGAAATAAAAATTAAATTGAATTGTATTGAATTGGATTCCTGCCATATCAAGACACTTTTTTTTTTCTATAAAAATTGCCGGAGTAGAGATAAAATAACAACATTGATCTACAATATCTATGCATTCCAAAGGGTTCACTTGCAGAGACCACCTTGGGGGATGTGCTCAAAGTAACTCCATGCATCCTAAAGGCGATGAAAAACATGCAGTATACAACCGAGAAAAATGTTCCATGGTTACATACCTCTGAAAAGCTCTCCCGCCTGTGTAGCACATACGCTTTTATTTTCGTAAAATGCAATTAAGGTGATATAGGAGACGTTGCTTTACAATATCTATCGTCAAGTCCTTGGGAAGTGCCCAGATTACCCCTACCCTGACCGTCGTGGTCCCGAAACAGATTAACAAAACATGCATTATATGCCAAAGCAAACTCACTTGTACATGCATGCCATGTAAAGTCGTTTTGCCGAGAGGAAATAAAGACACTTTACTTTTCATGATTTTTAAATGGTAGAGACACTGCTTTACAATCATCATAATGGTCAAAGGGGTGCACATTCAACGGCGACCGAGTGGGACGTGTTCAAAATCATCGAACCCCAGGGCAATATAAGTAACATGCACTATAGCATATAGCACAAATATGTTTCAATTTTCAATGCCTTCACATTGTCCCGATCGTTACGGTTGTACAGCAATTGCCCTTTTGTTTGTAAGAAATGCAATATAATTACAAAAAGAAAAATGCTCTACATTAACTACACTGTCAAAAGGGTGAACATTCAAAAGCAATCCCTTGGGGAATGTCCAAAATTACACCGCCGCTCAAGACCCGTAATTACATCACACGGATACTATGAACGCAAATACCGACGTTCTTTCGTGCATGGTTTTAGAAGTAGTTGCAGCAATACAGCTACACACTTTTATATCAATGAATGTCGTGGAAATGATAGGAGAGGCATTGCTTCAAAATATCTATTTAGTGGGAGGATGCACATTAAATGCCAATCCTGTGGGATGTGCCCCCAAAATACACCACCCTCATGGCAATATAGAAAACAGTGAATATTATCAACGCGAATACACTACATGTTCCAAACGTACGTGTTTTCAAACTTCGATCGTGCCGTAAATCAAGGGCACTTTTGCTTTCAAAAATGCGTTGTAGTTAATAGAGGAGACATTGCTCTACAATATCCATATCGTGAAGAGGGTGAACATTAAAAGACAACCCCATGGGAATTGTCCAAAGGTACACCTACACTCAAGCCCCCTTAAGACAAAAATATAGATATTAGCAACGTAAACACCGTTGTTCTAGCGTGGATGGTTTTAAAAGCAGTTCCGACAATATAGCAAATACACTTTTTAACAATGCAAAGTCATGGAAATGATAGAAAAGGTTTAACTTTAAAAGATCTATGCAGTGAAGAGGGTGCACACTAAATGTCAACCCTGTGGTAAACAATCAGTTGCAATGAAAACATCTCGACGGAAGAATTTCATGAATTTGAATAACCCTGTGGTATGTGCCAAAAAATATTCCACCCTCACGGCAATATATAAGACATATAAAATCATATAATGCGAATATAAATATGTTCCAAACGTGTATGTCTTCAAAATGCCATCGTGCCGTACAGCAAAGGCACTTTTGTTTCCAAGAAATACAACTTAATAGAGGAAATATTGCTCTACAATAACTATATTGTCAAAAGGGTGAACATTCAAAATTAATCCCTTGGGAAGTGTCCAAATTCACACCTGAGCTTACGCCCTCTTGTTACAGAACACATATATTAGCAACGCAAATACCGTAATTGTTCTAGCGTGAATGGTTGTAAAAGTAGTCCCGGCAATACAACAAATACAATTTTCATCGATGGGAAGTAATGGAAATGATAGAAGAGACTTAACTTTACAAGATCTATACAGTGAAGAGGGTGCGCATCAAACGGCAACCCTGTGGGATGTGCCAAAAATACTCCACCCTCACCGCAATATAGAAAACATTATAATATCATATAACGCAAATATGTATATGTTCCAAACGTACATGTTTTCGAAATTCCATCGCGCCGTATAGCAAAGGCACTCTTGTATCCAAAAATGCAACCAATTACTAGAGGAAGCATTGCTCTACAATAACTACATTGTCAAAAAGGTGAACATTCAAAGGCAATCTTTGGGGATGTGTCTAAATTTACACCTACGCTGACGGCCTTTATTACAAAATACGGATATTAGCAACGCAAATACAGTTGTTCTAAGGTGAATGGTTTTAAAAGTAGGTCCGGCAATGCAGCAAATACACTCTTACATCAATGAAAAGTCATCGAAATGATAGAAGAAGATTTACCTTAAGATCTACATGATAAAGAGGGTACTTATTGAATTGCGACCCGGTGCCGTGTGCCCCCAAAATGCCCTTTATCCTCTTGGCAATATAGAAAACATATATTATCTTATAACGCGAATATATATATGTTTCAAACGTACATGCTGTCGTGCTTTATAGCAAGGGCACGCTTGTTTCCAAGAAATGCAATGTAATCAATACAGATAGTCACATAGTTCTTTACCTCAAGTGTGACATCCATATTAATATATTTTGATAAATAGAATACACAAGCAAAATGACACTTGACAATTGCACTCTCATTCCATTGCCTAAACCTGTTTTCGAAGCTCTTTCTCGTTGCCATGGAAACAATTTTGGTGACCATGGTTAGCCTTACAATGAGTTGAATCATCTAGTGACTGGATACTTTTACTGGGCACCTACTTATTTGAAAGTTATTAAGCTTAATTTGTAACTATTTGCGAAGAAAGAATTACGTCCTATCATTTTTTTAGGTTTTTTTTTTTTCATGAAAGCGTTACCATGGCAATGACTATATTTCTCCCATATTAACACATGATTAAGACGGAAGTTGGTTTGGCACTTCGCTGAAACCAACAAGACACATCAAAGAACAAATATTTATACATTCTTGTTATGTTTGAACAAATCAAATGAAAATTATGAAAATTATTATGAAAATTTTTGTTTATTTCTACTACGTCAGTGTAAGGTTGCTATAGAAACGCTATTGGTATGCGTACAACTCACCAGCTCAACTGAAAATGAGCATACTTGATGGCTGATGACCTGAGGTACATGAGAAATAGCATTACTGTAGCTAGAATCACTTCCTTTCCGAAATATTCCATTTTTATTATTATAAATGTCGAAGTGACAATTACTCTAGCAAAATTGCAGTTCTTAAGAAGCCATTTTGATGACGTCATTTGAGCATGTTCCGATTAGATTTTTAGGGTAAATTTCATGTGGGATATTGTCAGGATGTATACTTTTTTAAAAAGTTAAAAATTTGCTTGTTATACGATAGTTGCCAGTTGAGCCTTTTTTAAGCCACTTTTTGGCCATCGTCTGCAGGCCTAAAGTGATCAAGAATTCACTATCATCAAGGATGCTACTTGAACAAGAAG
Source organism: Diadema setosum (assembly GCF_964275005.1). Taxonomy (NCBI): domain Eukaryota; kingdom Metazoa; phylum Echinodermata; class Echinoidea; order Diadematoida; family Diadematidae; genus Diadema; species Diadema setosum. The sequence goes on along the minus strand of NC_092696.1, from coordinate 20,619,988 downwards.
AAAACTAAATGATTTCAAGAACATGGTTGTTATCAGTCGTCTTTATAAGAACAGACTTACATTCGTTTCACAAGATGCATCACGCAAGCTCGTTTGGCACAAAATATGTTCAGCCCATTAATTTTTACAGACAAAAGTAAACTGAAAACAATACTCCTGTAAAAAAAAAAAAAAAAGAAAAAAAAACCTGCTCAATGTGCTAGAAGACAATGGGTGGGAATGTTTTGATCTGGCCTACAGCCTTTACTGATGTATCTAGCTCTAATCCTGCAAAGTTGCCTTGAGATGGTTTCATGTGCATGCGAAAGCAATTCAGAATGTTTCGATGCAAATGTTACAAATCATGCCTAAACATGTTTGTGCATGTTAGCAATAATGTGATGATGCAAACCTTGCATGAATGTAGATTAATTCAGCTCGATTAAGAAATAGACCTTTCGACTCAGATTTTGTTTCTTCGATAGCCAAAATATCAAGGGGTTAATGACTGAAGAATTACAAAGCCATCATTTCATTTCATTTCATTTCATTTATTTCATTTCCATCCTTTGTTTCTGTTTCCGAGATTCCAGGATTTTTTTTTTCTTTTGCTTGAGCCTGCAGAGTGGGTGAAGGGATAGATAAAGAAAGACATAAATTATGTTCGCAGACGAGATTTTTAAAACTTGACACCTTGATTTTACATTCAGCTGCAGATTGAAAATAATCATCATATATACCAATTTATCCGATGAAAACGGCAAAGTACAGGGAAAGATTAAGTGACTTTGCACTAATCTATAAAGCAATGAATAGTGATGTGATTCACCAATAACTTATCTTTTTTTTTCATGTCTCCATGATACACTTTGAAAACAAGACAATGTTTTGGTGGAAAATTGGTACATATTTGCATAATTTTTTATTATGCAAATGAGAAAATAAAGGTGTATAGTTTAGTAGTTGTGGGTAATTGTTGTGCACATCTCTTAATCATACCAAGAATCATGAACAGGTCTTGATGTAATAACTGTTACAGAACATATTCATATATTGCAGCAGTGCGTTGTAGAATTTCGAAATCTGCCTGGTCTATGGACTCTTGAATACCAATTTGCAAACATATTTCCGTAAGTGTTAGTCAGTCTGTTCTTCTTTATTGATTGATTCCAGTACTTGATTTTACCTTGGACTGCATGACTACACTACAATGTGCACCTCGTTTGCTCGATAACTTTATAGCTGTTTTTCAGTACGCCAAGGTACATTTTGATATCAAGACTTTGTTCAGGGAAAATATTCATAGAAATGTCCAACTATTTGCATAATTCATTATGCAAATTAGATTATTAAGGTATTCTTAATAGCGTTTATTCTTGTATCTATTTATCACAAAAGAATTATCAACTTAGGTCTTGATATAACGACTACAATGATTCAGATTGGCGGCAATGTATTGTAGAATCTCGAAGCCTGCCGTAGTTTAGCCCTTGCATACCGATTGCATACGTAAATGCAAATATTGTTATTCATTTTTTCACCGAATTGGTTCATTTCAGTACTTGATTTTACTCGGACTCTGATGACACCGTGTACACTTTGTTTGACCGATAGCTTATCTATTTTTCACTACGCCGAGGTACATTTTGATAGAAAAATTTTGTTTTGGGGGAAAATATGTTGAGAAAATGGGGAAAAAAATGCATAATTTACTATGCAAATGGTTGCGTGTTTTATCTATTAATACTTGAAGTTGGTCCTTGTATGTCTTTATCACACTAGGAATCGTGAACCGGTCTTGATACAATGATAACTATCATCATGATTGTTATTCAGATTCATACATTGCGGCAATGCGTTAATGTAGTATCTAGAAACCTGTCAGTTCTTTATAGTCTTGTATACTAATTTGCATATAGATATTTGCATATGTGTTATTCAACTGTTTTGAATTGACCGGTTGCAGGATTTGATATTGTTTGGACTCTGACGACATCATGTACTTTTTGTTCGCCCAATAACTTGTTAAATTGACTTAAAACTGAAGTGAACAAGTACTATACATGGATGTGCATATGCAGTACTGCATTGCTGTATCAGCGACAACTCATAATTTGCATATTTCACATCTTAATTTGCATATGTAAGTGAATATTATAAACAATTCATGACCGAGCTATTGTCTCTGCATCTTGATATCTGAAATTATTACTATTTTTATATTGCTGTGGAGTTTTAATGAAAATTAGATCATCAAAACACCTTAAGAAGCAATGGAATGGCGGCCATTTTGTTTATGCAAATTCGATATTCTTAGACTCAAAATTCCGCTTGGGAACCGGAATTTTTGGATTCAGCGTACTTGAATTATACAAATTAAACTGGTTCCCAACTTTTACTAAAAAATGCCTCTGACAGTCATATTTTCCCGAAATCCCACTAGACTATTTTGTGCGAACAAACTTTTTTGAGCAGCAAGCACTACTGTGGCAATGAAAACGCCTTCAACGTGTATGAGCACGTATTCATAGAGTTCACAGCAGCGTTGATTTCAAAATAGTATGGGTGTGTCAATTTTAGGAGTGAGGCGGGCTAGGAGAGAGAGAGAGACCGAGAGAAAAGGCATACGAGGGAGGCAGCCTCCCTAAATGTTATCTGTCTTTGTTCATTTTATCACTGTAGTCATATTCTTCCATCAGTCTTAACTATTTACTTCCATATCACTATTCTTTGTCATATGCACACCGCCAATACATACGTATTGTAAACAAACACAAGCAAACACTCAAATCCTCATAATGTAAATAATCTACCTCAACAATTTTTTCCTTGATATTAATTGATTTCATTCAAATCATTCATAAATCAACCCATTCTGGGTGCAACATGAACAAAAAAACATTACAAATGGCAATTCGAATCACAAACAAATCCATTTGTCAATTCATACTACAAATAATCTCACTTCAACAAAGATAACTCGATTACAGACCAACCCTACTAACAATTTCTTCACGAGAAAGTTCTGACATGTAGGGCCCTACCAAACCTATATCCCTTGAATATATTGGTTTGGATCATGTAACACCTTCTTGCTTACAAGGGCATATACATTAAAAAAAAACACACACACAAATACATTATACAAATCTAAAATGAAATCAGTCATAAAGAACCCGACCGCCCCCCCCCCCCACCCGAAACAAATCTACATCTATCCAAAATATCAAATCCTACCGATATCTGTCATACCATTTATAACTATCCTTCTTCAAATCAAATCCCCAACCCACCAACCCCCGATTAACCAAAACCTAAATCATCCCACACCCACATTCACCAACCCACATAAATACACACACATACACACACACGGGTGCTGTTCGTTATTCCGAAGGTTCGTTTTTGCAAAGGTTCATTTATCCGAAACACGCAATACCTTACGAGAGGTTCGTTAATCCGAAAATAAAAAAGGGTTCGTTAATCCGAACATTATGTTGTGGCGTTATTCTGAAGGTTCGTTGATCCGAAAATGAAATTTGGAATAACGAACCTTTGGAGTAGAGAGCCGACAGAATAACGAACCTTCGCAATAACGAAATGTAACCCCCCCCCCCCCCCGACACACAAACCCGAATCGACACCACCTTCCTTCCTCATGAGACGACTTCCCAATGTGGATACATGACATAATGGATCGTACGCATACAAGCAGCATCCGCCCGCACGCAAGCACCACTCCGAATTCATATACAAATCCGTCAAACTCATCAAAGTCAAAGCTGCTGATAAAATCAATATGACGTTTATGCCAGCAACAGCTTACTAGGTATCCCTCCCCACGCGCAGCCAAAACACATACGCTGAAATAATAAACACATTCTTTCATCATATACACCAACACACACACACACACACACACGCACACACTCACATACACACACATACACACACGCACAAACGGACACTAAATTATCATGTGCTCGCGCACATACACATTTCCTTGAAACCTCAATCCTTGAATCCATCCAGATCAATCTGGTTTTTTAAAAGGAAGGAATATTGGAAATAACATTCGCTTAATTATTGATATAATAGAATATACAGATTTAAAGCAAATTCCTGGAGCAATTCTTCTCCTTGATATTCAGAAAGCTTTTGACAGTGTTTCGCATGATTACTTGTATCGGGTAATGAGAAAGTTTAATTCTAGTGATAAATTTATTGATGGGATAAAGGTATTTTACTCAGGTAGGAAAAGCTATGTTTCAAATTATGGACATTTGACTACACCAATAAATATGGAACGAGGTATTTTCCAAGGGTGCCCTATATCCCCATACCTGTTTTTGTTGGTTATCGAGTCTATGGCTCTTGCTATAGACAAAACCTAAATATTAAAGGTATCCCAGTGGGCGAAAATGAATTGAAAATATCTTTGCTAGCAGATGGCTCTACTTGTTTCATTGATGGTTCACAAAACTCGCTTAAATCACTTTTTGATACTATTGGTTCATTTTCTGAGAGTTCTGGCTGTAAGCTTAACATCTCTAAATCAGAAGCAATTTGGATTGGTTCTCACAAAAGGGTTCTCAAAAATTTCCATTTTCGGAGAAATCTCTTAAATGGAATAAGTCTACTTTTAAAACTCTGGGTATTCATTTTTCTTTGAACATAAGTAATCTGTATGATCTTAACCACAAGACAAAGCTTAAATCCATTGAAAATATTTTGAATTGTTGGCGTGTAAGAAATTTATCTCTGGTCGGGAAGATCTGTGTAATAAAGACCCTATTGCTTCCTCAACTTCTGTATTATTTTTCGGTATTATGTATTAAAATACCAAAGAAGTTTTTTAGACGAATCAATACAATTCTATATAAATTTATATGGAGTGGTAGAAGTGATAGGGTCAAAAGACACCTTTTGTGTAATGATTACTCTTTGGGTGGTTTAAAAATGATTGATCCATACATGTTTTCTATTGCACAAAAAAATGACATGGGACAAAATGCTTCTTGATGATAACTATCAAAGTATGTGGAAATTTATTGAATTATGTACTTTAGATGATTTTAGTGGTAGAAAAGATATATTGTGGAAAGCATATCCCCCTGCATGTATTTTGAACAAATTAGGCTCAAGTCAGTTAGCCGAATCTTTTCAAACATGGTACATTTTTAGAGAAAAAATTGTTAAAGATGAATTCAATACAGCTTTTTCTGCAATTGGTTCTTGTCAATGCATTTGGTTTAACAGAAGTATTCATTCAAAATCCAAACAATACTTCTTGTATGAAGATTGGTTAGACAAAGGTATTGTCTTTATAAGTGATCTACTCAACCCTCCCCATCCAGGTTATAAATTATTTGAAGAACTGATTTTGGATTATGATATTAGCAAAAAGGACAGGCGGAAATACAATTTTTTATTGAAAAATATTCCAAAAGATTGGTTTGTTTCCTCTGATTTAACTCCAGATAAAATATTTCAGGAAATTAAAGCAAAACTTTTAAAAACTCAAAAAAATCCAAAGTTCGTTTACAGTATAATGCAAGAAACATGTTATCCAGAAAGACAGACTGTATTTTGGAGTGACCTCCAAGAGTCCGAAGAAATCAATTGGGAAAAGCTTCATGTGAACAACTTTTTATGTACCATAAATACACGTATTCGATCTTTTCATTTTAAGCTATTTCACAGAGCTATAGGTTTGAATAACTTTCTATATAAAATTAAAAGAAAAGATTCTCCCAATTGCTCATTTTGTAAGAATGCCCCTGAAACCTATATTCATATTTTTGTCCAATGTCCTTTAGTTCAACCCATTTGGGAGGATACTCTTAAAGCTATCTCTCGGAAAATCAATAAGCCACTGAATGTTTCATTATTTTAACAAAATTTAATGTTTGGTTTTGATTCTGATAAATTTTTGACATATCTTTTTCTTTTACTTAAATATTATGTTTATATTTGTAAATTTCAAAATAAACCACCAAGTTTTAAAGGTTATAAATCGTATGTCATAGCCAACAAGGAGCTCGAGTATAATATTGCTAAAAGAAATAACAAACTTTCGATTCATTTCAGGAAATGGAGATTTGATCTGTAAATAGTATTTTAGCTTTCCAGACGACATCTCACATGGGTCTGTATGAGTAGTTTTAACCTTGGCATGTTTTGATGGTATACAATGTGTATGTACTTTACATGTTTCTGCAGAATCAGCCATAATTTTGTATTATGTATAATTCAGGAAGTTTGTTACAACTGTATTTTATCTGTTCTGTGGAATTGGGTGATTCAAAAGCTTTTTTTGTTTTTTAAGGCTACAGGCTAGCCCATTCAGGTGGATGATGTTTTATGAGACTGATTAGCTAAAGAGGAAACTTTAACTGTTATTGTCAAATACATGTAGCCATGTATTATGCATCTTTATATAAGTTGAAAAAAAACCCTCATTTTTAATAAATCATACTTTTTTTTAATGTATCACAATTTTTCATATTCTTAGTACATATTCTGTATGTGTCATGTTAGTGACACTTGATGTGGATGGGGTACAAATTCTCATGAGACAGAAGGACTGCCCTAATTTTCCCTTATACTGTACTAGGATTGAAATAGGTGCATGGATGTTGAGATATTTTATTATTTGTTAAACTTGAAAGAATGTTATGTACAATAGTACATACATGTACTTATTTGGTTTTGTATGAGTATTATGCAAAATTTGTTTACATGTAATGTTTTTAGGATTGTCATCCATTCCAGCGCGTCACATACAATTTGTACTGCCAGCATGCAGGTTTCGGGAATGATTCCGACTTTCCTATTTGTGAAATACTTGGTATGGCTGTTTTTTTTTTTTTTGATTTTGTTTTGTTTTGTTTTGTTTTGATTTATTTTTGCTTTGATTGTTTTGATTTTATGTATGATTTGTTTTTAAAAATCAATAAAACACAAAAAAAAAGAAAAAAAAAGAACGATATTACCCAGCAAAATGTGCTTCGAGGGCGGGCGACAATCCTTGCCGCCAGCCCTCGTCACAGATTGTCGCCAGACGACAATCTTTGACGGGGCGACTATCCTTGTCGCAACACACGTTGATTGAAATAGACTAATTATGATTACGAACCTGAATTTATAAAAGAACCCTGGTACTTAAAAGCATCATTTATCATTTTGTAGACGAAGCAAAAACACCGCTCTAGTGCTCCAGCATAGCTCTAAAATGTGAGTTAGGGAGTGAAGCAACCAATGCAAAATAAACTTAATCAGTATAATCAATGTTAAGTATTGTTAAATTTACAAAATGTGAACCAATTAGGGTTAGTTATTTATAATAAACCGTTTTAAATTATGGCTGATTGAAAAAAATAGTCATATCTCCTTATATCTTAGGCTTTATTGGGAATTTTTATATGGGAGGATATACATAAATATATATACTGAAAGAAATTGGACTGAGGAATTTTCTCTCGCTATACACACACACACACACACACAAACAAACACACACTTTATATGTATATATATGTGATAAACACCTAAAATGACATTAGACTAAAAACGCTTTATCCTGGCGAGGAAAGCGTTTTATATATAATAGTGATTCAATTGATCTGAACATTATGTATCAAATGTGATAACTCGGACATTTATTTTCAATCATCACTGCTCCCAGTGGCAGATAATACCTTTTACTATAGACAAGAAGTTGTTGCGTGTCAAAATCCAGTTAAGGCTGGTAGTAAAACCAGGAGGCTGACGAGGTATTTCACAGCTTTCACTTAAATGATGTGTGAGTATTTAATACACAAGGTGCCAATCTTCAGTACACAGTGCAAAATACTCCCCAGTAGTCTTACCTTCTTTAACTGCCTACTCGTGATGTCTCTTGCTATTTTATCCTGTCTACGTCTTTATTTTTTCGAGCATGTAATTACACATTTTATAAATGAAGACAGCACACACACACACTCAAACCACACACACCCCTCTCTCTGTACCTATTAAACTCTCTTTGTATAGATATTATAGCATGTATTCATCATGAAGAAGCAACCTGGTGATGCATTTTTGGCTAATGAAGCATGAACTTTTTCGACTCAAATTTTCAGCATCCTACGCCTTCTTCAGGAGTCTTCAAGACTCCTGAAGAAGGTCTATATATATATATATATATATATATATATAGATTGATAGATATAATATATATTGTGTGTGTGTGTGTAGAAGTACATCATTTTAACATCTTAAATTCACCGCACACTAAATACGTCTGTTGGCACACAAGACAAGCAAATGAATACCGGATTTCCGTACATGCCAATACACACACACACACACACACACACACACACCAACAGACATGTATATATTCGCAAGGAAAAAAAAATGAGTCTAAGGATCGAGATATCTCACCACACTGCGGTCCAAAGAAGTCATCCGTACACGTACACTCATAGCTTTTATCAGTCTCCGTACATGTGCCACCATTCCGGCATGGCGACGATTCGCAAGCTGTAACACAATAATTAAGTATTTTGCCTTTAGTCATCTAGTGATTCGTAAAAAAACAACAACAAACAAAAGAAAAAACAGCTATGGAACTGAACAGGGGTTGTCGTTGAATACCGAAATATTTTCTATGAGAACTTGCGCTTCTTCATACGTTCAACATATAGGAATATTGTGTGTCTTCAATGAAAAATGTATGTACATGATCAGAAATATCACTTGGCCAAAGAACAAATATCGAATAATCTGTATCTATACATGTAGTTAACGTAACTCTCGAAGACTTGTCAATTGTAATATTATATGACGTGTCTGCAAAAAAAAAAAAAAAAATTGCACAGGAGCTTAAAATGTTATCTTTATTCAAGAGATCAATATCAAAATCTCCCAGGAAGTACAGATCTTTGTTTTCTTGATTAATTAGCTCTAATAAAACATAAAAATCATTCAAAAATAATTACTTTCTTTAGCAGGGAGCCTGTATATCACGCAGTATTACATTTTTTTTTCTATTGTACATAATTATTATCATCAATATCAAGACATGTGCGTTTTCATTTCCACTGTATATCAAATCAGGCGTCACTGTAAATGATAATGAACAATTGACGAGTGTGATAGGAACGGGGCAACTACCCATCCTCGAACGCATTTTCTACCAGAACGGACAACAGAATATCCATTAATTTTATATAAGGGAGGAAATTTGTTGTTAAGCCATGTTTCTGTAACACCAATAACTGAAAACTTCATGTTTATCGGAGACAACAATATTGCATATTTTCGTAATTTCTTAGAAGACTGCGTACACTGACATGCAATAGACTGAACGAATGCTCATGGCATATATTTTGTATTTCTAAATTCTGAAATGAACTCGTCATGTAAAAAAGAAGTAATATCGACATTGGACATTCTTTGCATGTATATGAATTAATCTCATCCATATGTAAAATAAGAACGTAAGATGCCTCTTTATGTTGATGATACATCCATTTTTAATCATGGTAAAATAAGCAAAGGACGTACATAAAACTTGCAAGAAGACTTTGTTAGAATACGCAAATGGTTAGTCCTGAATGATATGAATTTACACCCACATAGACGAAAGTCATCTAATGTGCTGACAATAAAAATGGAAAATGATTTTTTTTTTTAATAATTTTTTTTTTTTTTTTTTTTTTTTTTTTTTTTACATGTGTCTGAGACCTTTTTTTTTTTTTAAACAAAATAAAGTTCGGAATCCAGCAATAAGAAAATATTGAGATCAAATATTTGAGTGTTTCGCTGAAAAAAAAAGAAGGTAAAACAAAGTGTTCCTAATTCATGTTGGGACAAACATCTTTAGGACTCTTGTTTTTGGATATTGCAGCCATTTCAACTGAAGGTAAAACAAAGTGTTCCTTTTAAATATTGGGACCAACATTTTTAGGACTTTTGTTTTTGGATATTGCATCCATCTTAAAACCAATTTAAATCAAATAAAAATTAAATTCCTTATACGTAATGTAAGCTCTTTAATACTTCATAAGCGTGGTTTCTAAAGTATCTCACATAAAGTTAAAACCTGAATCCCCATCTCAACCAAAACTATACCATCCCTTTAAACAAACATTCGTCCATAACCAATTAAGCCAACATATGGCAGGTTTTAATCAGGAGTGAGGAATTACCATGTTAATACATTTCACAAGGAAATGGATAATAATAACTGTGTATCTGTATATGCCGTGTGTAGCACTTACCTGGAACAACGCAAATGTATCTTTTGGTTTCCGCCAGCAGTGGATGGTTTCCCAGCTTTGCCATTTGCTCTTCAGACATCAACTTCGGTACCATGGCAACCGTATCCCCGCTACTCAGAGTGGTCATACCACAGCTCATATCGCTGATCGCCACCGGACAAGTTGGATCTGCAGCTCCACTCAACAAACCGCCGGCTATATACAATCATGATAATCATGCATTGAATAATTATTCGGTAACAACAATCGAATTTCGGCAATGTGTTCATAGTCTAGCCCCTCTTCTTCTCTCTTTACAAAGAAAGAAGAGGAGACAGCGTCACATATTTTTATCTGGTGTCATTGCATTATTCTAAGCTACCTCCTCAGTTCTTGAATAATAGTGTCTTCCCGATGATCATTAAAGGGCACCAAAGCCCGACCATAATTGTCATTGACTACAGAGAATGAGATTGGTTGTTTGAATCACGAAATTTTGCAGTCTTCGAAAAAAAAAAAAAAAAAAAGGAACCCCAACCAACAAACCAAAAAACAAACAAACAAAAACTTGAAACCAGTTAAACATGATATTATGTGTTATCATACTCACCAATGTTGATGATGAACAGTGCTCTTAGGCTAGCCTTTAGTAATCCGACCATTCTTTAAAATAATCACCAAAGCAGGAAAGAGATAATGTCGACTTAATAATGAGTGGTTGCTTAGTAAAGATAGCAAAAACCAATAGTTTCGCTACATGAGCTGTTCCAACAGAACTGGCGTGTGACAAACGCTTGAAATACACATGAATCACGTGAAGGTATATGTGAATGGTTAGTCGGAGAGCAATTTATTTTCACGTGGAAAAAGCGCGGTCGCAGTGCGTACCGAACGAGAGCAGTTATAGTAAATGTTTTGTTTCGTTTTTCATGTCTTTGCGAGAAACAATATTACTACTGACAACGCACGGGCCACAGCTGTCGATGTTTTATAGCTCCCTCTATGGGCGATCGAGTAGCTTTTCCTTTTTCGAGAGGCCGGTGTTTGTGGTATATAATGGGGAAAAATAATTGACATCACATTGGAGTTTTTCATTCATCTTTATTCATTTATGTATTTTTTCATTTATTTATTTATTTATTTTTATTTATTTATATTTATTTATATTTACTTATTCATTTACTTATTTATCTTTTTGTTTATCTATATACGTTATTGTGTTTTAATTTATCTGTTTATTTATTTATTTATTTATCTATTTATTTATATACTTACTTATTCATTTATTCATTTATCTATTTATCTATTATTTATCTATCTATATACGTTGTGTTTTCATTTATTTATTCATTCATTAGTTTTGATTACTTGGTTATTCCACGGAGGTTGGGAATAAACCAAGTGACAGACACTCCCACCTCCCTCCCTGGTTTGCCATTAAAGACTTTACCGAGGGCAGTGACCTTTCAAAAACCCCGCGGTAATAATGATAATAATGATAAAGATAATAATGATAATGAAAACAAAACAACAATTAGAAAATGATAATAATACCAACGCTATGATCATTGTTACTGAGAATATCATTGCTTACCTGTCATTGACATTCATTGGCATTCTTGTAGTATCTATCATGTGCCCTCATTAGCATTTACCATTATATTTATTATCATTGCTGCAATCATGAATAACAATGACAATAATAATAATAAGGTACATTTATAATGTGTCGTATAGATAATTACTGATACTCTCGGCGTATGAGAACCTGTAAGATTCAACACATGCTGTGTACACGTAAACAGCTAATATTACAATTAAGTTGAGAGGTGATTACCCGGATGTATAGTGAAGCAAGCCGTTGCTAACCTCAGCGCCCTTCAAGAACTGACGGTATCTCGTCTGCCCGTCTTCACGGAGGAAGAGAAGCTACTCATTAAGGGAACAGCAGACTTTTTTTTTTTCGGGCTCAACCACTTTTCCACCAAGTTGCCAAACTCTCCAGTGAAAGTACAGTTTTCAGTTAAATTCAATTCAACTTTTGAGGTGCCCCCTTTTGAGGTACCCACATAGTACAAGCACAGTCTTTTGAGTGGGTACCTCCACTTTTTTTTTTTCGCAGAATGTATATGTTTGTGTGAAAAATGCCTTACTTTATAATGACTACTGACAAATGTTATTCTTTGCTACCTATGTATCATTCCTTCAAACGCATGTCGAACTTATACTTTTTGTACATTCTGTTGAAAGAAGCGAAAATAAAACCTTTGAAACCTTTGAAAACAGAAGAATATGGCACATAACGGCATATGGACACATGAAAATGTACGAAAGGTATAGCCTTTAGCTAAAATGATATTTCTTAAAGGCGGGGAAGTCAACATAGGGTATAAAGATCAGTTTTTCATTTGAATGGGTATTTACCCACGAAAAAATATTCAAATAATAATCATAGACGCGATGCAATACATGTCGCAAAATACCTTTTAGACTTAAACAGACAACACTACAAGCTATACATCTTCAAAAGCCAAGAAGCCAAGAAAAGTTCGCATAATGTAAAAAGCCTTAGTAAATGATAATAACTAATAGTAGTAATAGTATAGTAATCAGTATTAGTTATAATCACTTTAGTAATAGTGATGACAATAACGATAATTATCACTAGGAGTCTAGAGCACACTCCATTTTGGGGTGACTTTCACAGTAGGCCCTACCTCAACGTTCTGAACACAATGGCCCGAATTCACGAAGGTGGTACAAATGAAACCATGGTTTAAACCATGGACAAAAACCATGGAGCGCCAAGTGTCGCACGGAATATTTCGTTACAAAATCAGTCTTTTCGTCGATGAAATGATTATTTTGTAACTAAATGAACATTTCGTCCACGAAATGATAATGTCGTCAACGAAACGGTCATTTTGTCGTCGAAATGACCAATTTCGTAACGAAATATTCCGTGTGACACTTGGCGCTCCATGGTTTTTGTCCATGGCTTAAACCATGGTTTCATTTGTACCACCTTCGTGAATTCGGGCCAATGAAATCACTGATGACTTCTCTTGCATACATTCTAAAGAAAATAGATTTCATAGCTTATGACGATGTATACAAATGTATAATAACATATTTCGTGTACAAACTATGTGCATATTTGTGAATGATTGATGTATGTATGCATTTTGTGAATAAATCACATCAATCAAATAAATAAATCAAGAGCAGTATTAATCATTGCACTTATCGACATGAATTATGGGACAATGAAAGTGAATTATGAAGATTAGGTACAGTTATATCGCTTGAGTTATGACGAGGTAATCATAATTATGCAATTTGAAGAACAGGCATTCTAGAAAAAAAAAAAAAAAAAACCCATAAGCCTACTTGTGCTTTCAAGATAATGATGTTTTTAACGGTTCGGACGGCATGGGAGAGGTACACTGCTACGATTGACTTTGTCTATGCCATTACAAAACGAATGTCAAATACTAGGAGACGTCTCGATGAATTATGATGGATATTATTGGCAAAAACTGTACCGACGGGAACCGATATATTGTTTAGAATTTGTTTGCAGTCCAACATTATTATCTGCCACAACTTGATAACGATATTTCGAGAATATTGACGATTGTGTTTTCCTGTCTAAATAATGTCTCTTTCGTGACTGAAGTTGGTTCATGGTCTTTTGTACACGATGTAATTTCATGGAACACTTGTCAGACGGAATATTATTTTGAGGACTGCTCGACAACAAAATACTCATTATTTTGTAATACATATATTTCTTGCAGATTCACATACTATTATAATGTAATTTATAAAATGGGTTCAAGAATGTAGCCAATTGGAAGCGCTAAAATGAGTCACGTGTGCTTGTATTAATTTCTCACTAACATCTTGTGTGCATAACATGTGTGGCGTACGTATACTCTTATACAGGGTACGTACAGTACTTATATGTGCGGGATTTCCGAGTGCGACGTGTTTGGGACGAACATCTTCGGACATCTTGATCCACAAAGGTACGTGAAAATGTTGTTAGTTTTCGACCCATTTCATAAAACAAATGATGCACATGATTACTTCGTGGCGTTAGTGGAGACGCAGCTCACTCTCGGGTATTTACAATGTAGTGCAACATGCTTCGCCTCGTCCATGTTTCACAATTGTAAATACCCTCGAGTGCGCTACGCCTCCACTAACGCACTCTATCCTGTGCATCATTTGTACAATACTTCTTTACTGCATAACAACACCCGATGACAGGAAATTTACCTCACAATCAATTACGGCACATTCGGATAGTTTTCGTTTCTCTTCGTTTTCTCCCCCTACTTCTTCTGTTTCTTTGCACTTTCTCTCTTTCTTTCTTTTTCTCCTTGTTCAACCTCCTTCTCCTCTTTCTCTTGGTTTCTTTGATCCTCTTTCTTTTCTTTGTCTTTCTTTTTACAAATCTCCCTCTTCTTTTCTCTTTATAATAATTTTTTCCTTCGTCATCGTTGCCTCTTTCTATACTGTCTTGTGCGGGCCAACTGCTGGGAGGTCCGGGTAGCAAAAAAAAAAAAAAATCCTCTTTCTTTTCTTTGTCTTTCTTTTTCCAAATCTCCCTCTTCTTTTCTCTTTATAATAATTTTTTCCTTCGTCATCGTTGCCTCTTTCTATACTGTCTTGTGCGGGCCAACTGCTGGGAGGTCCGGGTAGCAAAAAAAAAAAAAAATCCTCTTTCTTTTCTTTGTCTTTCTTTTTCCAAATCTCCCTCTTCTTTTCTCTTTATAATAATTTTTTCCTTCGTCATCGTTGCCTCTTTCTATACTGTCTTGTGCGGGCCAACTGCTGGGAGGTCCGGGTAGCAAAAAAAAAAAAAAAAAAAAAAAAAAAAATCCCCGCAAACCAAATCGCAATGCTTTCCCCACAAACGTTGTGACAAGGTTTGAGCATGCTCAAAACACCTTCCGGGTGAGTCGCGAGGGTTTGCCCGCAGAGGTACACGTAGAACACCAGTAGGAGGCCCTTAGCGGCAGCACCTCGCAGGCACCTCATACGAGGGTACTTCGCAGCTGTAACGCAGGTACTTCGCAGCCCCCGTATGTCGCTCGTAACTGAAAACGGATCGGTTTCGAAGCTCTCACGCAGGTCACGCGGAACACACGCATACAAGTAGCAGGTAAGTTCCCCCTGCGTGCTGGAAAATTCCTCCTCGCAAAAAGCCCTCGTAGCATATACCCGGAAAGGTGTGACAGGGCCCTTGGTACAGGTTTGTGGCCCATAAGGAGGCCATTAAACTTACCCCTTGCCCATAGTATTCGACGATATGCAGACCGAGTTCAGCCCCGACCCCGCCTGGCCGCATGAGGCTGCTTCGGAAGGCCTCAAAATAAGCCGATAACGGGGATGTAATATCTCATCAGTGATAGTTAGTAGAGAGCGCTCTCCTCTCTCCCTCTCTCTCACTCTCTCTCTCTCAGTTTACAAAATTTTTTTAACGTCCGATTCTTATGTTAGTTCACTTTAGTTCTGTTTGATTTCATTTTTGCTTTTTCATGAAAATCTAACTTAATTTATGGTGCATGTACAGTGTGTTTTGAACAAACACGTACATGATAGGTTCACAATATATTAATGACAATAATCTTTGAAGTATTTTGAACAAATACACTGAAATCATAGAAATCAGCCAACTGCCATCCTATACAGATGCTTGATAGTGATGGCAGCCTCAGGAAGAAAAAAAAAAACACGGACAAAATTCATGAAATGTATACTTTAATGTTCGTATGATATTGCTCTTTCATTGAAGAAAGCGACACATTGAGGGATACAACAGATCAAGCTGTATATTTACAGCATGTACCATTATGCTAAACGAAGGAATGAATTTATAATACTAGGGGGCCTACGATCCGTTGTGTCAAAAATGAAAGGCAGTCGTCCTTAGGTTTTATAAAGAGAGTATGACAGGGAATAGCATGCATAATACCATACAATGACCTTTTTTTTTTATACTCAACAACGCAAAACATATACTTTATTGTGACGCTTAATAATCTTTTTTAGCATTATAACGTCTACAGATTGCAGAGATAATTACGAAGAAAAAACTTTTCCTGTACACAAAACGATCCAGTCATCATTCTAGCCTAAACCTACGTGTATAGTTTCTAAATTGAGTTGTCTATACCAATAAACTAACACAAACTTGCCACACTGTGATATAAGTTTCTGTCAGTCAAGTGATACACCTAAAATTCTATTGAAAACGATAATGAACTTTACCTTGTTACTCGGATGAGAGAAAAGTGTAACCTATCTATGTACACACATACATCCAGTCGCATTATTCATTCCATCTAATTAGTTTCTAAACTAAGTTGCTGAACTTATATGTCTACCAATGCACTCACACATGCATTCCACGCTGCGATATAAGTTTTTCCTAGTCAAGTGATACATCTATTACTGAAAACGATTCTGAACTTTACCGTGTTACTCAGATGATAGCAGCAGTTACAAATCATTCATGTGCACAAATACATCCGTGTCATATCACATCATTCTAGCTTAAACTGGTTTCTGAACTAAGTTGCTGATCTTATGAATAATTATGTCTACCAATGCACTTGCACAGACGTTCTATATGTTGTGATATACATTTCCCTATGAGTCAAATGATATACAATCATCGAAAAGGTATTTTGATTCTGCTTTGTTACTCAGATTTAAAAAAACAAACAAAACAGTATAAACTATTCATTTACATAAACATATCCAGTCATAAAATTATCATATTCTGGCTTGAAATTAGTTGGTATTCTTGGCACGTGTCTAATGCACTTACACAGACTTGTCACACTGTATTATGAGTTTCTCTGTCAAGTGATATATTTATCATTGAAAACGATATTGAACTTTACCGAGTTACTCAGATAATATTAACAGTATACTATTCATATACAGAGATACATCTAGTCATTTCATATCATTCCAGCTTAAAGTTAGTTTCTTAACTGTCTTTTATGTGTGTCCAATACACATACATAGACTTTTCACACTGTATCTTTGAAAACGATATCGAACTTTAGTAACGTTTGGATTTTTATCCATCTTATTTGAATAGAAGGGGTTTCAGGTCATGGATTGAAATAATGACATTAGGATTATCATAAAACAGTGTAAGCATTGAGTAGCTTTAAAGGGATGGTACAGTATTGGTGGAGATGAAAATTGGGCTTTCAAATTTTTGCGAGATGCCAAGAAAACACTTATGTTATAGTACAGAGCATACCATTTTAAGAGGAATTCAAAGTTTATTTGATGAAAATCGGGTTTGGAATGACTGAAACATCCAAAAACAAAGTAAAAAAAAAACGGTCGTCATAAAGTGTGGGTCCCACACTTTATTGGAATTGCTCTTTTTTAAATATCTCAGCCATTTTAAAATCAATTTTCATCAAATAACCATTGAATTCGCCATAGAATTACATGCTCTTTCTTATTTCATATGAGATTTCTCATTATTTCACCAAAAAAAAATGTTAAAAACCTGAAATTAGGTCTCAACCAAAACTATAAGATCCCTTTAACTTTTACTGAGTTGACTATTCTGCTCGAGACTGCGAAATACGTACTGGCAATAAAACATTAAGCAACCTCTTGCGTCATGCGAGGATCAAAAGAGTGACGATGCAGCAATGAATCTATGTTATTTTTTTTTTTCTGCAGGACACCTGCTATAAAGTGAGCCAGTTAAATGATTTACTGTTATGTAATAAGGGAACCTTCCGTTCCACTTTGTTGATATGTATTTGATAGTAATAGTAATAGTGATAGTAATAGTAATAGTAATAGTAATAGTAATAGTAATAGTAATAGTAATAGTAATAGTAATAATAATAGCAATAGTAATAACAATAGTAACAGTAACAGTAATAGTAACAATAATAGTAAGTAGCAATATTAATAAGCATAACACTACTACTAATAATAATGATAACAAAAATAATAATGTTTTATTGAAAATTAATTTGCAGCCAGTGGGTAAAAACAGAATATACAATCAAACGTGATTAGAATATGAAACTACAGTTATCCTAGAATCATTGATGGAAATTTTTTGATACGTAGTGAAAAAAAATTTCAAAATAAATCAATTATACTTGTACATATGTATTAACATAATACAACTACTATACATACAAGTTAAGCTATTCCACATTCATACAGAGAGAGAGAGAGAGATAGAGACTAGTCTTTTTCATTAAAATGAATCTAATATACCCAATTCATTATACACATGAATTCATGTGATATTTTTCACATTTAGTGGCCGCATAGGCAACATGAAGCTCGTAGCAATGTATCAATATGAGATACTTTCGCGAGCTTGCATCGTCTGTGAAAATCAAATATAAGCCTAATACCATTTCAAGGACAATCATTTAGCTTTACTTAATTCGTCAAATCATCATCAGCGGTTATGTGACCATAGATTGTAAAATGTATGCAAATGTTATAACCAAAATATCAAGTTTGGTAGAATTATTATCACGACATTATCAGTAGTCTGTACTATGATTTCAAGTCAATCATTGAAACTCTACCACTTATGTCACAATAACCTGCACCTACAACTGACAACTTTTCATAATTATGTGTATCAAAGGCGATGGAGTGTACAATTTCTCCGAAAAGAACTGGTCTAGGAATTGTACGAGGAAAAAGCTGCTTCGCGAACTCATGAAAACTAAAATCTTCAAACAAATAGGTACAAGAGGTATGTGTGCAATCATATACCTTGAAATCTGATCTCACTATCTAGGGCCGACTAAAATCACCGACAATGCCCATACTTATAGAGTGGAGAGCAAACATTTCCTAGTATCCATAATTTAATTAGAACTGTTGGTTTTCCAGATATCATTTTCTCTCTTTGCATAAGAAAAAAATATCGACTGGTTGATGATTAACGACAGTTATGATATTCCTTGTCTGTTGACATTTCCGGTTGATTGGAACGGTTTTAAAAGGTTCGTTATTCCAACGGTTTGTTAGTACCCACCGTCTCACAGTGGGCCAGAATGAACTCAAAGTGCGCCAAAATTATATTCCATGGTTTCTTTTTACCCAAATTTGGTGTTTAGGGGTAATTGGGGCGTAGAATTGATTGAACATAATTTCAAACTCATATGACGTCACTTTGATGCTGATTTTTCATTGGCTGCATCGAAACTCTGTCTGTAGATGACGAATAAAGCAGTGCAAATCTTAGGCTGTTTTTTTTTCTTTAAAGATGATATTATTTATCTTTTCACATTCACTGACACTGCTTATATACTACCATTGAATACAAGATGCTTGCATGTCACAGAAAGTGTATAAACATTCGGGTTTCGTTAAAAGAATCGAATTCATGCTGAAAGTTCCCATTTATGATGTACGCTGTACTTTTAGGTGAATTTCTTCATTCTATTCTAGCAGGACATAATTTAATGTTTAAAATCAATCTCCGATAGTTCTTATCTCTCTACTTCATAACCTTTGGCCTACGCCATATCAATTCATACAAGCGCAAAACTCGAACAACCATTTTGTTTAATTTTACTAGAAAGATAACAAATTGTGGAGTCAGTAATCAGGAAAATGAAAGGTTATGACTTAGGAACTATAAGAATGAGTCTGCCGTGTAAGAAAGTTTACTCGAAAAAGCTGTAATAAAAGATTTTTTTTTAATGAAAAATCTGTTGGAATCACTATCATATGAAATAAATTCATCCCCGTTCCACAATGATTTTTTTTTCCTCATCAGTCAGTCGTCGGAAGCAAAGATTTTTGCTTCCAGCAACCCACAAAGTGTATGGGACCACAGTCTGATGAATCCGATTTGTATTGGTCGCCTATCAGGTCAATGTCAGACAGGTCGGGCATGATCCGATGAGGCAAGATCGTCCGATGAGGATCACGCGAGCAATGTCTGACACTGACCTGATACAGTAGTCGATCGACGCAATCGGATTCATCAGATCCCGATCCTATACACTTTGGTGAGCGGCCGGAAAGCAACAGACTTTCCTTCCAACGAGTAACCGATGAGAATAAAATCTCTGTGTTTTGGTGTATGACGTTCTAGATGCATGTCAAGAGTAGGATCGACGTATTTGGGTGTCCATTATGTATTACAGAGGGTATAGCTATGTGTACAGTAGAGCATGACTATGACAATATGGACGATATGGCTATGGTCTTGGCTATGTGCAATTATCTACTCTTTTATCTTCGGAAGAGGGGTGTTTTAGGTGCCGGACTAGCCCTACACATGTATTTTAAAACTCTGTTTACCTCTTATTCAGTGTTAATCACGTTTCTGTGCCTTTATCGTGCGAGAAAAAAAAAATACATTAAAAAAGAATGCCGCCCTCATGCGGCGCCGTATGATAACAGAATTCCTAAGCGGCTGCCAGGTCCAAAATAGACGTAATGGCCTGAATTCACGAAGGTGGTACAAATGAAACCATGGTTTAAAGGGGATGGCTAGTAACTGATCAGTGGGAATCAGTGGGAATGCTGAGGGATGATTGTTCCAATCCTTGTAGGATTCATTTAAGAGTACATTATATATCTATTCTTGTGTGAAAATTATTTGCTTCAGAATGGTCTCATATTCAAGTAATGTGCAGTTTAATGTGTCCAGGTAAGCGTCGCTGGTCAGTGACGGGGCATTAATCTGCACATTACTTGAATATGAGACCGTTCTGAAGCAAATAATTTTCACACAACAATAGATATATAATGAACTCTTAAATGAATCCCACAAGGATTGGAACAATCATCCCTCAACATTCCCACTGATTCCCACTGATCAGTTACTAGCCATCCCCTTTAAACCATGGACAAAAACCATGGAGCACCAAGTGTCGCATGGAATATTTCGTTACGAATTCAGTCATTTCGTCGATGAAATGATTATTTTGTAACGAAATTGCATTTTGTAACTAAATGAACCTTTAATCCACGAAATGATAATTTCGTTAACGAAAGAGTAATTTTGTCGACGAAATGACCAATTTCATAACGAAATATTCCGTGCGACACTTGGCGCTCCGTGGGTTTTGTCCATGGTTTAAACCATGGTTTCATTTGTACCACCTTCGTGAATTCGGGCCAATGTGTCGCGGAAAAGCGGCTCTAACATAAAAAGTGTCAAAAGGTGGCAGCCAATTCTGGTATCAGCTTAAAGCTGAGACATGAAGGAATGTGGTGGTAATAGAATTTAGTTGGAAATTCGTGGAAATCTTAACTTTTCATTTGGATATATTAAAAAGACAAATAATTATTCATAACGTAAAATAAACTCTGAGAAATATGTGGGAGAAATTACCAGTTGATATCTCAAAAACTACATGTTGAAATTAATCATTTATTAAAGAGGTTACAATTTGCTTCGAAGCTCTCAAAATGTTGTATTTTGCTACTTCAGGTGGGAAATGTACCCCTTTAATGTACATACCTGATTTGAATATTCTAATGAAATATTCTTCAAAGTATTGCCTCTCAAGAGCGCATGTCAAAAATTTAAAAATCCCAAATGCCAAAAATGACTTTTGGCGCACTTTGGTATCTCTCTGGCCCACTGTGCGTCCGTTTGTGTTATGATCAACGAACCTTCGAAATAGCGACCCCTTTCACTTTTGGATTGACAAGTAAAGGCCTAAGGAATTTGCGTATTTTGAAATCACGAACCTTCGGAATATCGAACCCCCTGGTCGATCCTAATTTCATTTTCTGATAAACGAACATTCTGCATGTCAAAATAGCATCACCAGATTGGAACAGCATCAGCGGGAAGTTTAATCTCACGTCTCGAGCGAGCGAAAGAAAGAAAGAAAGAAAGAAAGGAAGGTGTGTTTGTTTCGTTCGAATCAAGAAGGTGGAGACTCAATTATGGTTGCCATAATTGACAAGGGTCCTTTGGTGACTCAACAAAACGAGTGAAACTTCCAGTACCTATCAGAGCCCCCACCTGACCATATTCCAACGTAGCTAACAGACAGGGGGTTTGGGTCGGTCCACTCAAAGAAGGGAATCTTGTTTCCATGGCGACCGACCTCCAGATGACCGTTGGCAAATGTCAACCAGAAGTGGTCATAATGCGGGATGAGCGAAAGAACAGCGTCATGGGTAACGATCAGTTTGTTTGTCTGACAACTACCCCACAAGGCTACAGGTGTTGGGCAGCTCCGCTGAAGCGCGATTTGGGTATTCGTCCCTCCTCCGATAACTAAAAGACAGTCAAAGAAGGGATAACAAACAAAACAAAAACAGACAAACAAACAAACAATTCAAAACGTGGGTCTCTTACACACATGTGTAACATACCCTGGCAAGATAAAGCCAAATTCTCAAATTGTGTAGATTCAATTACTTTCAATCTTTCATTAATTTTGTTCATTTTTGGCGAAGTTGTGTTTTTTGAGTAATCAGTTAATTCAAAACCATAATACCACTGCATTAATCGAGATGAAATAACGATTGAAAAAAAAATGAAATGAGAGCTAAGAGATGAATAGAAATTGATATTGAATAGTTAATTGTACTGTAGACAGAAAATTCACTCTTATATGTTTTAGTACTTAAATTACTTGAATTCCGATTCCTAGCGAACTTATGCTTTTGCCTGAGGTTTCTAGAAATTTCCCAATTACAACACATTTTATAGAACTTATATAAAACACTTTAATCCCGATTCTTATCGTATTAACTATTTGCCTGAAGTTTGGTTTACTTAATACAAGGTGCTTTTCCGTTTTTGTTTTCCCTGAAATAACAATAATAAGAATAATAATGATAATGATAATGATAATGATAATGATAATAATAGTTATGATAATTAACAAATAATGATTTTCCAGTATCTGTTTTACAATGCCATTAATGATTAGGAAACGTGTAAACAAAGATAATAAGATATGAAAACGAAGGCAGCAATAATTATGAAAAAGACGCACGTGGCATCCTGATCATTTGGGAAATAAAAAAGTCACTTGTTCTAAAATTATTGAAAATGAATATGAAATTACGGACCCAAATGATATTGCTAATATTTCTAATGAATATTTTATTGATATAGGATCAAATTTAGCATCTTCCAAAAATGAAACCAATTCTAATTTTATGCAGTATTTTTCTAAATCATTTGATATTTCTCTTTTTTTCTCACCAACTTCATACCATGAAATAGCATTGTTAAAGATCTTAAATCCAGTAAGTCCTCGGGTTATGATGGTTCAAGTGTTTATCTCCTTATTCATTTTGTCACACCCCCAATAATACACATATTCAACATATCTCTCAGTTCTGGCCGCTGCCCAAACTCACTGAAAATCGCAAAAGTGATTCCCATCCATAAAAAAGACGATCACACACAACTAAAAAATTACCGCCCAATATCCCTTCTCCCAAGCATTTCAAAAATTATAGAGAAAATTGTTTATAAAAGACTATTTTCTTTTTTCAATGAAAATGAAATTCTTATTCCGAATCAATTCGGATTTAGGAAAAATCATTCTACAGATTACGCTATTACTCAACTTTGTGATAAAATAATTGAAGCTTTTATTAATAAGGAACATATTGTTGGAGTTTTTATGGACCTGAGTAAGGCATTTGATACTATTGATCACAAAATTCTTATTCGCAAATTAAAACATTATGGAATTGGAGGAATACCTCTGCTATGCTTCACCGATTACTTATCTAATCGTGAGCAATATGTTGATTTTGATTCATGTTCCTCCAGGAGATTAAAAATCAATTGTGGAGTACCACAAGGGTCTATCTTAGACCTTCTGTTATTTCTTATCTATGTTAATGATATAATTAATGTTTCACCAATATTAACTTACATTTTTTGTTTGCAGATGATACAAATATATTTTATTCACATAAAGATCCACAGATACTTATCCGCACACTTAATTTTGAATTATGTAAAGTTTCTTCTTGGTTCAAATGCAATAAATTATCTTTAAATATTGATAAAACTAGTTTTATATATTTCAAAAATGTTCATTCTTCTGATATTTAATGTAATTTATATATTGATGGTACCCCTTGTAGAAAAAAAAAGTCTAGTAAATTTCTTGGTGTAATTATTGATGCTAATCTTACCTGGAACGAACATGTAAATAATATAAGTTGTCTTGTATCAAGAAACATAGGCATATTGCTCAAACTGAAAGATCTTTTGATAGAAAAGTCTCATTTTATTTTATATAATGCACTGATTTTACCATACATCACATATTGCAATATGGTATTGGCAAATTCTAAGAAGACAAAAATTCAATCAGTTCACCTTTTCCAAAAAAGAGCACTCCGCATTTGCACCAACTCACATTATCTTGCAAACTCTGAACCATTATTATCTAAATTGAAAACTCTGAAAATCAACGATATTCATACATTACAATGCGCAATATTAATGTACAAATACAAATCCAACACCCTTCCTTCCTCGTTCCACAACCTATTCATTGTGAACTCCAACGTCCACGCTTACCCAACTCGACATTCCAAAGATTATCACCTCCACAATCCCGAGTTAATGAAAGCTCATAAGTCAATTAGACACCATGGACCTGACGTTTTGAATAATCTCCCTGAGCAAATCAAGGCAACCACTAAATTATATTCTTTTAAGGCACTTATGAAAAAAATCTTTTATCGAAATATAATGATTTATGAGTGATAAGAAGTTTTTGGGGGTTTTATGTTCACTCATAAACAGTTTATATTGATAAAGTATTAGTTTTAGTAATTTGCTGCGCATCAAAATTGTTGATATTGTATACAGAAGTATGTAGCAGACATACATGCGACACAAATATACACCAGAAGCAACTCAATCAGGTATATACCCAAACATTAAATTAACAAAATTGTATTTCATCGCATGCACAGCTCAGCACAGCACAGCACAGCACAGCACAGTACAGCACAGCACAGCACAGCACTCACCTCAGCACAGTATTATACTAAAGAATGCCTATTGATAACAAATAAACGATAACTATTTTGAATTTTCCTTTTATTTTTGACTTAATAAATTACTACGATATTTTGGATTTGACTATTGATTCTATTTTGTAGACACTTCGTCATACAGATATGTAAATCGATTTTAAGTCTCGAATTTTACCCCGAGACCTCGATCCATGTCAAACTGCTGCTTATGATCGCGGTCTCCTGCTTTTCTCTTATTATAGTAACCAAAAATGTTTAATTTCAAAAATCAGTTTATTAAAATCCCCCCGTTATATTTTTTATCTAAAATTCATTTATTGGAACGACATGATATACTCGGAATAATCAATTATTGTCTACATAATCTACAACTGTCGTTTCAACGATTCGCCTCTGAACATTTTTTTTTTGTGTGTGTGAATGATAATGCTACACGTCTTATACATCGAATACTGTCATGTTCATAGTGTGTGTGTGTATATATATGTACTTTGAATTAATTTGTAAGACAGTATGCTTGCTTGTGTGTCGTCTAATGTTAATTTATAAATATGTGTATTCTTTTGTGATGTGTGATTTAGAAAAAGGCAGAAATAAAATAAAATCAATTAATCAAATCAATCAATCAATTTCTTTTCTAAGTATTTAAATCTGAATTGTTTGGATTTAGGTTAGAAGATATGTCATTGCAAGGAACATATAGAATAAATGCACCAGAAACTATGAGCAGGTTTGTGTGCTTGGACAAAAGTTCATGCATTCAATTGATTTTGTTTGTTTTTTGTGTAAATTGGGGAGAACTATAGGTATATCGGTAATGCACAGAACCCCCCCCCCCCCAAAAAAAAAAAAAAAAAAAAAAAATAAGTTAACGAAATTGCATACTAATACTTACCAATACGATACATTTCATTTTGATTTGAATTCTGACTTGATAGGGCAAAGTGTGCATTTTGGTCGCTGCTGACCTCAAAATCCAGTGTCACTACATCGCTTGTTAAGTACCAACCAGTAGGAAACTGGAATCGCCTCTCTGTAACGCCTTCGCTGGTAGTGTAGATAATCGGGCATGCTACATAGCGGTTGATGGAGAAAAACGGTAAAACAAACAATCAAGCACACAAAATAAGGTACGAACATAGCAATAGCGACTGCTGATAATGATGACTTTTGCTTCCAATAGTATAATTTTACACCTGGCTGTTTTTTAATCAAAAGTGACGCACAGACCAAAACAGACACAAAAATTATTATTCACAAACTCTCAAAAACTATAAAAATCTCTATATGAAGAGTTTGATCTCTAAATGAATTAAATACACTCTTGTGAGGAACAAAATTGATAAGATAATATGGGATATATGTAACTGTGACTTCTAGAATATTTGGGTTTATGTAACAAGAGAGGTATCACTGGTAACCCTTCATTATGCTTTATCCGATGACGGACTTATTTAAACATCTTTAAAGATGGAGTTAACCCGTTTCATGTGTTAATATTATGTATGTCTATACTCTACATAAGTGTTTGTGTGTGTGCGTGTTCGTTGGAGGGTGATGAAAGTAGGTGTGGGGAGAGGGCTGGGAGAGGCACTTTACCTTATTATGGAGCAAGACGATTTTTAAAATTACTGGGAATTTGGCTTATTTTATACATCTGGCGGTTTGCTCAAAATCGTATTGACTTTCATATGAATTTGACATGTATTGAGGTAAATGATGAATACATAAATGTCTTGTGTCATATGCCCGCACATGGCTTTTAAAGGGATGGTATAGTATTAGTGGAGATGAGCATTGGGCTTTTGATTTTCTGTGAGATACCAAGAAACCACTTATGAAATAGTAGAGAGCATACCATTATAAGAGAAATTCAAATTTCATTGGGTGAAAATCGGTTTTGCGTGGCTGCGATATCTAAAAACAAAGTAAAACAAAGTGATCATAATGGAAGGTGAGTCCCACCTTTTTATTACAATCGCTCTGTATTGGTTTATCTCAGCCATTTCAAAACCAATTTTAATCAAATACACGATGAATCATCAATTACATGCTCTTTCATAATATCATTTCATAGGAGTTTCTCGTTATCTCACCCAAAAAATGTTAGAAATGTAAAGTTCGGTCTTAACCAAAACTATAAGATCCCTTTGATATGATATTATAATGTATATCCTGGCTCCTTTTTTTTTTTGCCACACAGGAAGCAAATATCATGAAAACACGAGCAGTGCAAGTTAGTATAAATGCATGTTATTCATATTTTACTGAGTTTTCAGACGGTCGAGTTTTCACATGAGGCCAAATATTGCCCTTGTATGAGCACGGTATCCACATTCATTTTCGGATTAACGAACCTTTGGAATAACGAACATCACCCAGAATTGATGCCCCTTTTTCTGAGTTAACGATTATTAATATTTTTTTTTTCATTTTGTTGATTATTATTATTATTATTATTTTTTTTTTTTTGTATTCAATGTTTAACCTGAACAACGAAAAATAGATTTTTGTATATGAAATCTGTTAGCTCATGGCCATGGGAGCGTCTTATGAAAAAGACACACATTTTTAAAACTTTTCAAGGAAGGGGCATATTTGAATGCATATTAAGACACAGCATTATTTCATTCCCTGTATTTTGTGCCAGACTAATCTTTGCAACATGCAACAAAGGGCGCCCTTTTCTATTTGGTCGAATATCTCCGGATAATAGCCGATGATAGGCACAAGCCCTACTTTATGATGTCCCCGATCACGATCTAACTTCGATACTCATATATATATACCCAATACACCCACGCTTCTCATTTTTTTTTTTTTTTTTTTTTAACCCGAGGTCCACTTTGGCTCCTACAAATTATTTCGAGGCCCTTGGTTAGACAAATAATATATACATGAAACTTTTTACTCTCATTTCTGATCGACATCGCGGCCTATCTGCGCGACCTTCGTGGCATAATTTACCATTAGCAGATGAGACAAAACCCAGCATTAGTACTTCGAAATAGTTATAAAATGTGACTTAGGGACAGAAACAACCAAGGTAAAAATTTGAACCAGTATAATCGATCCTTGTGAACAATAGTTCTACTTAAAAAAATGCTTCCAGACTAAACCGTCTGCATAGTGATATCTCCTTATATGTTAGGTTTTATTGCAAAATTTTTAAATGGTAGGATGTTTTGTGATACAGTACTGACCTTCACATATGCATCAAAAGTGATATCTTGAACATTTTTTTTTTCAATCACTGCTCCCAAATGAAAACAGGGCCTTTAAGCAGGGAGAATACATCATCCCTCATAACATCACACACGTAAGCCCGTGTGCTGAAGAGACATTGATATTGTTTTTTTTTTTTGGCACTTTAAGCAAGGTTATACGGACTTATACATGTACTTCATTTCGACCACTCCCGTTTCTTTTTTACTACAATGTATAATTATCATAGTGTCCTCAATTACTGTACAGTCTTTTCATTACACAATGTTCTGTTAACCTTATTCTCTGTTATCAAAGGAAGTGAAACATGTATGTTTTGTCGAAAAATGAAATAAGCTTTGAATTGAATTGAATACTATTCATCATTATCCATGGACCTACCTCACATGGACATACATCGCTCGTTTATTTATTCAGGGAGATCACCTCCCTGATTTATTAAAACACTCGTTTCTGTGAAAAACGCCACTACAATATTGTAAAGATGCTTTCTTGCTTTGATCTCATCGTGCACCACTGTCAGCCAACCTGGATTAAAAAAAAAAAAGAAGGTGCTTTGAAATATCTAAAGACTACTTGCGCTGAAGATAATAACTCTCTTAAATCAAGAAAAATGCATACAAGTATGCAGTTGAAGTATACATTGGCAAATCATCGCTCAGTTAATTTCATTTGCAAATGCACGTAATTTACGAGAGAAAGCAAATATTTTGGCAGGTTGGTTCAAGTTTCAAGTTCAAGTTCAAGTTTGTAAAATATTTATTTTCCATCTTTTTCATGTTGTATATCACATACATAAGATTGTACAAGGAAGGCAGAACCTCAAAAAAGCAGAGCTTGTGGTTGTGATTTGTAATCTAATTTTCCCACTTTTCGCACATTGTTTTAGAATTAACATGGACAAAAATGAAGACGGACATGTATGTCTTAAAGCAACGTTCTACGCGTGTCCATAAGAGTCCACTACAGTAATTAATAATTTTGTGATACGAAATTTGTCATGATTTGAGGTTTGCTACTTCCCATCATTTCGAAATTCAGTTAAGTCTGAAAAGGCACTTCAGCGAAAAATAAAACCGAAATGAGGGAAACGGTTCTTTTGTCAGTGACGATGCACGATCACACATCGCCATTGTCCTAACATCTGAAACGTAGGGTTCATACTCATCAAGATGCACATACTCAGGTGGCGAAAATGTTGGTCGGATAAAAGAAAGACTTGAGTTCGTAGTTCACGTGCGTAGTAGGTCCATGATTACATTAACTTCTATACGCTTCATTTTTCTACGAATTTTGGGAGTCCATTTCAATCTCGCCGAATTTTACACTTGTAGGTGACTATATAATACAGTCTATCATCGGTAACACTCTTATTCTGTGATTATGTGCCTAGGGGGTGATGCACACATGCACACACGTCTTAAAGTAAGCGATTTCACTTAAAAAGTAAAGCTTTTCGCAATGAATGCATGAACTCCTCCTCTTATTTTTTTGCCCAATAAACGATAGCAGTGTAAGTGTAATGAAGTGTAATTTGAGTAAATAAAAAAGGCGTCTTTTATGTGATATATTACAGGGCAAGAGGCGCGACTTCACGTCTTGCCTCACTGACAATCACCGGTCATTCATGATTTAAATTTGATGTCTTACTGAATATAATAGGTTTCATAATAAATCATACCGGATGATTGCAAAGTACTTTACTGTTTGCAGTTTTCAATTCAATTCAATTCAACATTCGGAAAACTGTTTGATTAAACTGAGTAGTGGAAAGTCGTCGTTATCATTACACGTCAGTGTGACTGAAGCGAAGGCTATCATCCAAAACGAACATAATGAATGTAATAGTGGTGATAATCCCTCCGTTATGTGAGCAGTGCAGGAAACAGATCGATCAGAAAAATTATTTATTCAAATGAGATTTTACCCAGGTTAGCCTTATCAGTGCAAACACTGTCTCTCCAAACGTCTTCTGTATACTTGCAAAATGCGGATTCTTAAAAGAGTCGTGTAGTTCGTCTTTAATGTATAGAACTCTCCTTCTTATTCTTATTCCCCATAAAGAGCGTATAAAGTGTGTGTAGTAACAGGGAGGTGCTCACCTTAATCTTCAGCTGGTAATAAAGGTATTATGATATCTCTCCGATCCGCCATTGATACATAAGCGTCACCTCGTATAGTGGGGCAGATATGTGAAAACAATGTTGTAGGTCCATGGTCAGACACATAATGTTATTCCATTTTTTTTAACTCGGCATGTTAAATACCTGTTTGCACCTAATTTCAGCGTCACTCGTCACTTAGAACTCAAGATTCAAGGGATTTTGAATATTTCGTCCATATTGGAATTCAAAATGGCGGCCATTCGATGTTTGTCAGACACTTCAAATTAATCTGTCATTAACGTCAACATGTCAAAACGCTCTTGTGTACCAAATTTTGGTGCCAGAGGTCATTTGGAACTGAAGATAGGGATCTTTAATTATGTATAGTGACAGCAGCCATATTTGAACTCAAAATGGCGGCCGATCCCGTGGTCAGATCTCTTGGATCCGGCAATTTTTGGAATCAGTGCCCGAAAATACCCCTATGTGCAAAATGTTATACTTTCCGCCGGATGTGAGTATCTCGACCAATTTTTGCTATAATATATCTGCCCCGCTATAGTAGCCGTTGCGCGCAACGCGCACAACGCCTTTTTCCAGGATGAGCAAACCAAGGAAGTCTTGTATAAGAATACGGTGGCTAAATCATCATTGCCATGATTGTAACTTTGTGAAGGTAATGGACACGCATAGCTTCTGTGTGTTATGAATAATAAATATAACCAAGGTTATATTTAGTTCGGATTAACAGTGTTCTTAAGTACCTTACTAGACGATGTAACGAATTTTATTTATTCTTTGACCTTCACTAACCTTTACCCTGCACTGTTCGCGCACAGAATACATTTCTTTATACAGTTATGTGTACTATGTGTATAGTTATTGTAGTAACATTGTATATGACCCTTTTTTTATGAATCAAGTGATGATCTGAATCAAAAGTGCCCCAAGCTGTATTCTAACGTGGTTTATTTCATTTACCGGGATTAAACGAATAACGGGAAGACTTCTCACAAAAAGCTTTCGTTTATTTTTGTTCATTCTCCCCGTGTATAAATGCGTGCTGTTCCACACGGTAGGCTACTCATAATAGAGCATTTCGTTTTATGCTAATATTGATACAAATCAGTGGTAGAGTACCCACGTAAGCATGCATCATTCATGTAATTGCCACCATTGTGTGGAATATGGCGACACAGGCGTTGTCAGCTATACAACATCCCTCAAGGTCAGTTGGGAATTGAAATAGTGTAATTGTGATTACGTGCTGAACATATAAAAGAAGTCTGTAACTGCCTGTGACAAACCATTGTTGCTCTATACTTCAGTACTTGTCAATGCCAAGGTTGGCAGCAAAGCGGAAGCTGTATGATAAATTTCAGTGATATGCTGTGTGAGTAACATGCCATTGAGAACAAATACCTGCATGACAAAACCAAGTCTTCAAAAGAATTATCTTTACCCGGTTGAGGACGAGCTGATTTTGCTATATACCACACGTTATCCAGAGACACCTGCCCGAGTATTGATACTCGGGACTAATCTTCAACGGGTTAAGTCTCTGCTGTGTTTGTTTTGAATGAGAGCATGACCCATGGATGATTGCCATCAATCAGTTGATGCATGGTTGATGTATATATATATATATATCATGCAGTTTTCATCGATTCAATTAGAAATAAACAACAAATTACCCGACTTTTAGATACTGTTTTAATTGTGTGTGTGTGTGTGTGTGTGTGTGCGCGCGCGCGTGTGTTAATCAGCTTCTTTCAATATTTTTTCTATTGTTGTCGGGACTATTTCAAAGTACAAGAACATGCAAATTAAGACAATGTGTATCCAGAAAAGACCAACACTATACATACACACATACACGCGTATAAACAGCTTCGAGCGTTGGTGTGCCTGTTTTTGTCTGTGTTCACTCCTGTGTGGTCTCATTACTTAGTTTTTTTTTTGTTTTTTTTTGTATTTCCAATTAATCTCACTTTTCCAATAGCTAAACGATTTTGAACGAGCAGTTCGATAGGTTTATACATCGGGTTAGTATAATATACTTGTTCTCTTTTCCTCTTTTACTTCGGCAGTACTGCTCTCCAATGTATTTTCATATATCCTTTATCACATTGATTTGTTGTAATCATTGTACTAAAAACAAAACCAACAACAACCGAGTGATATGTCAATACATATGATTATGAAGAGATTCATTGCAAAATGAGATAAGCACCATTTTCAAACATTTCAAAGTAAGTCCATCATCAGATAGAGCAAAATTAAACCTTTCTAGTAATACCTCACTTGTGCCATCAAACAAGGAATATTCTAAAAATTATGAAAAATAAATCCTGTATTTTCTTATTATTTTCTTCGTTTGTTTAGCAGCTTTAATCACAAATATCTTAGCTTAAGAAGAATGGAACTAGCTCGTTTCGTTTCGTATACATTTTTTGAATTGAATAGAGTACTCATGATTGTGACACAGAGAGAGAACGTGGCAGAATGGTGAGGGATGATCATGTTATTGCAGAACTTGATAATTATTATAAATTTGACTCTCTCTCTCCCTCTCCCTCTCTCTCTCTTTTCTCTCTCTCTCTCTCTCTCTCTCTCTCTCTATATATATATATATATACATATATAAAACACATACTATGTAGAAACACATTATATCATTTATATGTTAATCCACGGCATACTCTCAATGCGTCTGTTGGCACACCGGACAAGCAAATGAATACCAGTTTTATATAACAAATGCTAACATACATACAGAAATATACATACAGACAGACAGACGGATACGTATACTCAAAGAAGGAAGAGAAGAAGGATCGAGATATCTCACCACACTGCGGTCCAAAGAAGCCATCCGTACACGTACACTCGTAGCCCGTATCAGTCTCCGTACATTCGCCACTATTCTGGCATGGCGACGATTCGCAAGCTGTAATACCATGAACTTAATCATTAATACCATTGACGCAAAACAAGCAACCTATACACAACACGGACACAATAAACCAAGCAAATCATTTAGGATTCGTTTATTCAGTATTTCATGAAGACGATGATATAGTAGGACAGGGAAAATACACAACGCAAGATACATAAGGAGCAATTTACGGAAATACATAATCTATAAAAGCTAATGACAAGTCTCACACGAAAACAAAAACAGAAATATCAGAAAAGTAACATTTTAGGACCTAGAGAGAAAGGCGGAGCGGTGTTTGAAGCCAAGTGCAGAAACGTAACCGAGTAGAATAATATGTATTCACAGAAATGTGATAAGATAGACTTCTATAGTGTTATTAAAGCGAAGAATAGTATTATACTCCCACACGCAACACACACGCTCAATAACACTTGAAGCAAGTGTACAAACATTGGCGAATAGAGACTTTGCTTTTAAATTCCAACCTTTCTAGGATGTAGTTCTTCTCAAGATTGTCTACTTTACGGAGCAAGACTAGAGACTGGTTACTGGTTATGTACGGGCCCGGCGAACCGGGGGGGGGGGGGGAGGGTGGGGCTCGGGTCCCCCACTTTTTTTGCACATACGAAGGAATACATAAGGAATATATAACTTTGGGCCCCCCACTTTTTATACCCCGGAAATGCGTAAGTGGCACTAGAAAAGAAAAATAGACAGAAACCTTTGAAGTGTGAGGGCTGTAAGGCTTTGGCTTTGTTTTGTTTTGTTTTGTTTTGTTTTTTTTTTTGCGCTGAAGACTTTTTTTTTTTTGGCTTGTCAGCTGAAGAAACCCGTAATTGGCACCCTACAGAACTACAGAAGTTGCGCTGAAGCATTTTTTTTTCTTGTTAGCTGAGGAAACCCAGAAGTAGCACCGGAAGTCTGAAGTGCCCCTTTTTTTCACCGTCCATGATATTCATCAATACTGGAGGTTTGGCTTATTTTAAACATATGGTGGTTCGTTCAAAATCGTCGGTCCACAATAAAGTATTGACTTTTGATATGACTTTCGTGTCACATGAGGCAAATGATGATCACATGAATTTCTTGTTTCACATACAGGAAACATTGATGAAAACATGAACAGTGCACATTAAAATGAATTACATGTTATTGATATTTTATTGAGTTTTCAAGTATTGACCTTGTATGAGCATGGCATCCACTATACGATATAATCCGGATTGAACTCTGTTGTAATTTAAAAAGCCTCGACATGCTTTTCTCATTACAATTTGCGAAAAGGAATATACAAAAGTTCATATTAGGTAAAATTTGAGAATATTGGATGGTAACATCGATACTCTTTTTAGATATGAGTGAAATCTATACGATATATAAGACAACAGTAATGTGCTATAAATTTCCGTTACGTGTTTTCATCCATTATCCAACATTTTTTATTTGATAAGTGAAACACGTTTTTTCCCCCTTTTTGTGGGGGAAGGGGATATTACATAATTATATTCATTGATTCACAGCCAATTTTTTGTTTTTAATATAAAATTCGAGGACAAAGTTTTTCATTTCTAGCCAGTGGATCAATATTTGTAGTTTCATTGTAAATTATTGTAAAATCTGAATGTCAGAATTGTACATGAACGCAATTGTGTGGTCTGCATACGAAGTCAAATTCAAGCCGACAGACATATTGGAAAAAGCATTGACATTTCCATAGGCTCGTAACTGCGATTATGGGGGGGGGGGTCATAATCGGATATATTGCACCTTTCTACTAAATCAACTCAACATCATTTTTTTTTCACCTCTGAAAGTTGTTGTCTTTTACATTTAAGATTTAGCAAACTCGTCCTCATTTTGGTGGAATATTTAAGAACTTGTAATTAAAAAAGTGATAACATAAATGTTCAGGGAAAGTGTGAACGGGTAGATCATTTTATTTCGATCTTCACCACAATGTGTTCACATAGTCCACTGTGTGAAAACTCTTGAATTTAACAATGGGAAGATGATTTCGCACTATCGTATGACGTGGGTCACACAGTGATGTTCTGTTTCATACTGTAATTGATCATTCATGTGTTCACAACGTTAAAACGTTTGAATTTAACAGTGCGAAGAGATTTCACACTGTGTCCACAATGTGTTCACATTGCATGTCACATAATGTTCACACTGTGGGATACACTGCATGTTTTCTTTCCAGCAGATTTGCGTGTTTCCATGTTACTGCATTGTAATAATAATAATAATTATACATACAATTTCTATAGCGCTGTTCTCCACTTTGATTAAATGCTCAAGGCGCTTTACAATAGGTACATCAAAGCAAACAGATTGAAAATACAAGTACATCACAGTAATAGAAGAAGATGAAGAAGCAGAAAAAAAAGACATGAAAGTCTGTCATTACAAATCATTGTAATATGATTAACATAATTTATAGGGAAATATGCGAGATATGTATGCTCAGTGTAAGGGAAGGTGCATTACAATATCATTTATTAATCATGTCAGTACTAATCATGTCAGTACCTTGGACTTAGAAAAAAACATTTGATAAGATTTCTCGTGATATTTTGCTCAGGAAACTGAAATTGTACGGTTTCAGTGATAATGTATATGGTTCAAATGTTATGTTTTTGTCTCCGTAAGCAAGTAACTGCTATCGGCTATAAATGGACTTATGTCGACGACATCATTTGTCATATCCGGGGTGCACAGGTGATACTAGGGTCATTGTTATTCATTTTATACATGAACGATCCATCTCGTGTTGTCCATCATTGTAGTATGTCACTGTACTGACGATACTTGTTTATACGTAGCATCTAAAGACCCCTATGAGCTCGAAAGAATGGTGAATGATGACTTAGCCTCAGAAGTGAACTGCCTGAACCATAACGAGTTACTGTTGACAGGATTGAATGTAAAAAAAAAAAAAAAATGTAAAGCTATGCTGATGGGATCACAAAGGAGATTTCCCCGTTTTCGTAACGTATCC
The DNA here is from genome assembly GCF_964275005.1 of Diadema setosum. Taxonomy (NCBI): domain Eukaryota; kingdom Metazoa; phylum Echinodermata; class Echinoidea; order Diadematoida; family Diadematidae; genus Diadema; species Diadema setosum. The sequence continues at coordinate 20,583,463 of NC_092696.1, read as the reverse complement.
TTCTTTATTAGAAATAGCGAGCTGGAGTTTGTCTCGGAATGTAAATACCTTGATGTCATATGTCATTGTCGATAGTCATTTGTCCAGGGCTCCACAAATAAGCCATGTAAAATCAAAAGCATTAAGTAGTTTACACGCGTTAAGACGCACACGGCCATTCATTGAGCCAGATACCGAGATTATACAATGTATATTTTTTTCCCATTCATTTTCAAACTTGTTTCATTCAATTTCACAAATTTTTACTTCAATTTCGTCGCGGGATGTCGGGAATAGGCCAATCTTACTTTCAAATTCGTCTTTCGTCGTTTATTTTCAAATAAAATCCATTGAATTTAGTCATTTGGCATACATTTTCGTCATTTACAGTTCAAATTCGTCAGTCTCACTCGCAGCACTCAAAACAGCAGGATCAATTTCGTCTTTTGTCAATCATTTTCGTTAAATTTTCATTCATATTCGTCTCATATCTCTATCCGGTGTCATTTCCCAGTCATTCATGTATTTTTTTTTCTGTAACCTTTCACGTTTTACATTCAGGAGTTAACATACACACACACAGAACCACAGATACAGACACACACACAAGCAATCCGAGTACACACTGATACAAACAGACGTACCGTCTCGCATACGACAACATCTGGCTATTAATTTGAATGAAAAATTCATGAAATTTTGTGAACAAAAACGAATTTGATCTTCACATTCTGCGATCCATCAACGGGAGGGATGAATTTGAATGACAATTGACGATTTTGAATGCTAATATGTCTTCGAAAATGTTTGTCGAAAAACGAATTACAATGACAATTGACGAAATTGAAGTTAGGATTTGCGTTCCACGTGCTTCTCGGGACGAAATTGAATAATAAATCTTTGAAATTGAATGACAAAAGTGCGAAGATGGATGGGAAAACCTATATTATACAAAAACATGATACAACCCCATTTTGATTACTGTAATACAATTTGGATGAATTCAAATTCCACCGCCACACAGAAACTCCAGGTCCTTCAGAACAGGGAACTGAGAATAATTCTGCAAGTAAATGGTATGTATAGTCAAAAACTATACTGTATAAAACATTACGTAATTGTAGACTGTCTGAATGTGAGGTTAGAAAACGATCTGGCTATATTGGTTTTCAAACTACTACGCAAAATTGTTCCTGAGGAGATTTCTGCTATATTAACAACAAAATTAGCACATTACGAACTGAGAAATAACGAATTCAAAGTTTCCCTACCAAAGCCAAACACTAATTTCAACAGAAACAACACATTGTATGCAGCGTCTAAAGTCTACTACAGCCTCCAAATCAATTTCAGATGTGAAGCCCAGTACTGTTATATAGATTTATGTCAAACATTGATTATATCATTTTTTAACTCCGTTTTAATCAGATAAAGTTAGATTTGTATAATTTTTTTTTAATTTTGTGTAGATTACTTTTTTTTTCGGCTCTGCCCACCCAAATGATTTAATGTATCTTGACGATATCGTATTTTTTTTTTTATCTATATGATCTTTTTTCACCTTAACCAGGCTTTGTTATTGTATTTTTGCTTTGTCACTTTGTTCCCTGTCGTGTTGTGAATGCTATTTTTTTTTGTTTTGTATTGTATTTTGTTGTTTTACACTGGCCATGTATAACTGATATACGGACTCACTAAAAAATAGCCCCGAGGCTGACAATGGGTTGTTTTTAACCGTATTGAAATAAATAAAACAAACAAAACAAACAAACAAACGAACAAACAATGACTGACAAAATAATGCCACGGGCAGAATCCTAGTTTGGAATTCGTTTGTTTGTTTGTTTGTTTGTTGGCATAATATGCAAGTAATCTGAAGAAAATGAGTAGAAAAATAATCATAAGAATATGGGACTTATTTAGATATTCTTTTGACCTCATGGTGAAATTATTAATCAATACAAATTAACATGCACTTGCATTGCATAATCCCCTTAAATGGGAAGTAACCCAAAAATACATGTTGATTGAGGGAATGGAGCAATATCAAGAATGCATCTGTGAAAGTTTGAGGAAAATCCGGCAATCCTTTCAAAAGTTATGAATTTTTGAAGTTTCGGTGACGACGCCGCTGGATCAGAAGACTATTAAATACGGATTATGACATCACGCATGGATTACATATAAAGAAAATATAAAGAAATTAAGCATTTTTTTTTCACTTTTCTAGCATAATGAAAGAGCACTAGACTTACCTCTTTCAAAAAGCAGGGGGAATAATTACATGTATTACCCTTGACATTATGTCAGTAAGAAGTTCAGGGAATGTGTTCTTTTCATATGAAATGATACTTTGTGGAATTTTCCTTATACTTTCTTTATATCGTAGTACATAATTATGTAATGTCATGATCTGTAGTAGTCTTCTGATCCAGTGGTTTCGTCACCAAATTTCAAAAATTCATAACTTTTGAACGGATAGTCCGATTTTCCTCAAACTTTCACAGATGTGTTCTGCTAATATCACTGCATTCACTCAATCCACATGTATATTTGGAGTTAATTCCCCTTTAACAGTTGACTCCGTGGCCGATATAATATAACACAATATGGTATTATGACGATAAGTCTTTAGTTCAGCAAATAAAATCAATACTTATATATATATATATATATATATATATATATATATATATATATATTATTTATAAGTCTTAATTTTGTATCTATAAGTAAACAAGCGTTCACCTGTAGCCAAATCATACTCTTGGTCTCAATCAGGAGTGATGCGTTTTCATACTTCTAAATTTCACTGGGCGAAATAGCTAATTTTTGTCGGGAGTGGCACTTACCTGGAAACACGCAAATGTATTTTCTGGTTCCCGCCAGCAGTGGATGGTTTCCCAACTTTGCCATTTGCTCTTCAGACATCAACTTCGTTACCATGGCAACCGTCTCTCCGCTGCTGAGAGTGGTCATACCACAGCTCATCCTTATTACATCTGAACAAGTTGGGGCTGTGGCTCCACTCAACAAACCACCGGCTATTACACACGTATGGAAAAGTAAATGTAACAACAACCAAAGTTTGGTGACGTATTTCGTCACCCTCCCACTCCCGTGTTCATTCCAAAGAAAAAAAGAAAGACCGAAGAATTTAGAGAAAAAGGTCAAATATTTTCATTGGTATCGTTGCATCTCATTTTAAGCCTGATTTTCATGACCCTCGCACAATCTGATTTTACCTCATCTAAGACACCTTTGATATTGTGTGAAGTTATACTGTAAGATGACCAAAATGACTTCCTCATAGTAATTTCTTCTTTTATCGAATTAATTTTTGTCTTCTCCCAGCCTGTCAGTGTATGTGAAAGAATAATTTGTCGTGAAACCACATTGAAATTTAAAGTTTATTGTTTGTTTGTTTTTTTGCATTTAGCAAAATTTTGCACACCTCTTTGCCTGTCTGTGTGTGCAAATTTTCGCATTAGGTTTGCTTAGAAAGATGATTCCATTCTTTGGCTCCAGGGAATGGAGATTGACCGCTTGAATTAATTTCGCCGTCTTCAAATGGAAATCAGTTACATGGTAAATCCAGCCCAAATACAAGTAAATCGCACAAAAAAAAGAGTAAAATCTTACGAGTTCAACGGTAAAAATTTGACTGAAATCGGATGAAAAATAAGGAAGTTATGACATTTGGAAGTTTGCTTATTTCTGCAAAACAGTTCTTGTACACTAGAAATGAATATGCAAATGAGTGAGCTGATCATGTCATAACCTCACAATTTTTCATTTATAGTGTACAAAATAATCTATGACGAAAATTCAATGTTTTTGTCATTGAAGTCTAAAACATGATGATACTCTTAGTTGAATGACTTCATAATAGTCATCAGTCAGATATACCAGGATTTACGCCTCGGACATAATTGCGGTCGAATGAAAAACTGGAATTTCCAAAATGTTATGTACAAACTATATGGCAAGTTGTGAGGGTATGACATGCTCACTTTGGCATTTGCATATTCATAATGACCGTTCAAGAACCGTTCCCTGAAAAAAAAAAAAATAGCGAGACTTGAAAGTGTCGTAACTTCCTTATTTTTCAGCCGATTTCGATCAAAACATTACCGTTGGACTTGTAATATTTTGCCTTTTCTTATCAGACTAACTTATATTTGGACTGAATTTCCCCTTTAAACATGATTATGTGTTAATTATACTCACCAATGCTGATGACAAATGCTGCTCCTAGGCTAGCTACACGTAATCCAACCATTCTTAAAGCTGGTACGATGAAACACCACAGCAGGAAAGAAATAATGTCTTCAATCAGGTGTTCACAGAGAAAACAAGAATTTTGCTTCCTGGAGCTGTTTCCAACAGAAATGGTGAGTGAAATACCCTATGAATCACACTGCGATTGAAGGTGTATAGCTGGAGAGTAATATCATTCTCATTTGGCGAAGCGCTGTAGCAATGGGTGCCGAACGAGAGCTTTATGTTTCGACGTGCTGTTTTGTAGCGCGGCCGAGAATGAACATTCGTGTTATGTACGTGGGCCGCTATGTTCCTAAAGCGTCCTCTCTCTATTGCCCCAGTCACACAGTGCTTTACGATGGGTTACGCCCGCCGCAGATAGATACGGATGAGTGAACGCAGGGGGACGCAGCGTGGACGCAGGCATCCGCAGGGACGTATGTAGACGTAACTGTCAGTAACTCATCCGTAAAGAAACGCAAAATGACGGCGCCAAGCCTGCGAAATTTTGAAATGTTCAAAATTTCGCAGAGGGATTCTACTGATGCAGACTTACGCAAGTAACCGTAACCAAACGTAATTATCCGTAACTGAACGTAAGTATCCGTAGCCTGGACGCTGACTATCCGCAAAATATTTTACCTCCCGTCCGTTTGCGTTCGCTTACGTCCACCGTAAGTATCCGAAAGTAACCGCAAGTTAACGTATCTCAACACTTTCGTCCGCTTACGGATATTTGCGGACAGTTATGGATGCTGCGGACGATTACGTCCTTCGAAGTTTTCCATTTTCCACTCGCATGGGAACACAGAGACTCGTGGGAAGCCACACAACTCGTGTTGCCAAGCTGCAGTGCATTTACCTGAAGGAATGCAACAACACAGTCGGAGCAGTGGAGAGGCAGAACCGCGTGGTCAAATTATGAAATTTCTCCAATGAATGGTCATTTTAGGTAGCACCAATATACTCATGACATTGGTTGACCCTTGGTACTGAAATTTTTTTCTTGCACTCAATGAATGTATATTTTTCGAAAAGGCAATATTTCGGGTAGGGGATGGGGTGACAGCATTCAAGCCTACATTCATTTTTCTGGCCGGGAAAAGTGTGGGACAGCGATAACTATTATAAAATGAGAACGAATTTAGTATTTCTCCATTGTCTTACCCACTTTACGCTCCATGGAATATGTATTACATTATATATATATATATATATATATATATATATATATATATATAATATATTGTACTTGGATGTGGGAGGGGTGTTTCATTTCATTTCATTTCATTTATATATTTCATTCTTTCTTTCTTTTCGGCAAACATAACACGAAATGAATCAGAAGAACATAGGCATGTATTCGACTTTACATGTAGATGATCGTTAACAAATAAAAAATATTATACATGCATACTGGCAAGATACAAAGTTATGTCTGGAGAAGAAAAAAGAAAGAATTGAGAAGTTCAGTGAAAAGCATGCTTGTAAATTGTGGACCACTCAAAGGGTCATTCTTCATGTGAACATATTTGTGTATAAAGACAGGATAGAACAAAACAGAACAGAACAAGACAGGAGAAACACACGACATTACATGACTTGTCAGAAGGGTATACCATTGAAAGTAATAAAGGAAAGAAAGGAAAGAAAGAAAAGGAAACATGAAAGGAAAGGCCAACACCCTGAACATCGGGATCGAAAGAGGGAAATGAGGTGCTTCAGAGCTCGAGCAGCTCAGCAAAGTCTGTTTGTACAAATAAGATAATGTAAAAAAACAAACAAACACAATGATGAATGAAATGACTGACGAATTAAATGATTGACGATGAACACTTAGGTTGTAGAGATCAGCTAAGTAACGAATAGTATATTATCTTAGTTTGAATTCAACAAAAAAAGTTTCAACTCACGCTTAAACGAATTCAAAGATAAAGAGTTTTTTATATCACAGCTTAAAGAATTCCAGAATCTAGGCCCAGTGTAAATAAATGTATCTCGCGCCAATAAGGTTCTCAAAAGGGGTAAATGAAACTCATTAGATCGCCTGGTGGGATGATTATTTTTTTGAAAACATTTCTTGGAAACGTCCAATTAAGAATACTGGAAAGTGCATTCGTGTTATAATTAAACATAAACTGACCCAGCTGAAAGAAAAACAAATCTTTAATCTTTAAAATCTTATTTTTCACGAATAATGGATCTGCATGGGAACGTGGTGAAACACCAAAAATATTACGAAGTGCCTTTTTTGTAATAAAAATAGTTTATCTAATAAAGTTGATGGGCACTACCCCGTGCTAAAATTCCATAATTAAGATAAGGTAATATTAATGAAAAAATACATTGTACAACGTCAACAAAGAAGACAACGGGATATGAGATTTAAGTCTATTAATAATTACGCGAAATATTACGCGAAATTATTTTACTGATACTAATAATATGAGGCTTCCACGAAAGTTTATCGTCCACTGTAATACCGAGAAACTTATGTGAGATACACGTTCTAAATAGAACGTCATCAAAAATAATATCTGTGCCTAAAACTTCTATAGACTTACTAAATAACTTATACTTTGTTTTCTGAAGATTTAGTGATAATCTATTGGCTCTTATCCATTGAGCCATTTTTTTTTAAAATTCAGAATAACAGTATGAACAAAGGTAAATGGATTTTGGTGGGAGAAAAAAAAATATTTGAATCATCGGCAAGAAGTATAAAAGAAAGCAATATGTTATGTCGGGTGATCTGCAAAGATCATTAATGTAAATGATGAAAAGTAAAGGTCCTAATATAAGTTTTTGAAGTGTTTGAAAGTCTTGATGTCTTTTTTTTTCTGGAAATGTAATAAACATTGCTTTTAACATAACCCAATAAGTCATGAATATCGCTGCACAACGACAGCGTAACCACATGTCTATTCCATGACTGTAAAGTAATAATTTTCTTACTCAAATGTTTAACTTATCGATCTGTATTGTATTATACTTGTGGTATAATTAGGTTATGTATTCTTTACATTTATAAAGTTTATTCATATTTGAGTTGCACAGATAAAATTTAAACCTCAAGTTCAAAATTTCATATAACTTTTATTACTGTAAAGCAAATGAAAGGATTACGAACTTGTACATAATTCAATTTCAGTTTTTCCCAGTGTACAATGTAAGACAGTCCAATATGTGATAACCTTGTTGTCATAATTCACTAACTTAGCAGGGATCGTCAAAGAAAACCATACTGTCTATAATTATTTATAACAATCTGTAACTATCCGTAATTATATTCCACATACTAAGAATGTTGCAATAGGATTGGTCCAGAGCTGATCACATGATGAAGCGTAGTTTTGCCCATCACATCACCTGAGAAGAAAAGTTCGTTACACTCTATGTTGATAGTCCCTTTTGTTTCGCTGATCTCCACACAGTCCAGTTAGTCCTAACGCAAGATGAGTACGCGATATAAAAGTGCGTTGCACTGTGGACTATCATGTGACCTGGGTCACTTGATAGTACACATTCAGCGTGTTTCTACAGAGAATCCGATAGACCTAGCATTTGCAAGCGCGTAATCAAACAGTGCGCTAACGCAGAACCGGGTTGTTTCTACAGAAAGCGCATAATCGGATTGAATCCGATTCTCCACCTGAATGCAGGTGTGACCGGATGTCTGGAAAGTTGGCTGGTGCATTGTGGGCCCTAGCCCGGGTCAAGCATCTACTGATGATGCGGATGCGATCACCGATTGAACGAAACTGAGCACAGGGCCTGCCGGCCCTGGGCCGGCCCGGCGCCGGCCTAGTGTGGGTACAAGTACAACATACTTACAAGTTACAACCGGCTGCTGGACGAATTTGTTTTCATCTAACTTAACGTTAGGGCTTCTACTCTAACGTTAGCTCTTCACAGCGTTTATATGGATTAGAAACTAGTTTTCTACCAATTCTTTGGTTCGTCAATTTTTCACGGATTTTAAGATTGGATTTTTGTAACTGGATTATCACATGTGACGAGACAAAATCAGTTCACAGAGACACAGCTTCTGTCGCGTCTGAGTTCTGTAAGTTCTATCTAGATTCTAACGAGGCACCTAGTTCTAACAAGTTAGAGTAGGCCTAGAAGTAGTTTTCTAGAACCTCTACTCAACAGTTGGGCTAGGCCCTACGTTAGGCATATTTCTAGTCGCTAACATTCAACGTTAACAAGTTCAGATAAAAAATTATTTTAGATTAGGGCCTACACGTTTTAGGTGTAACGTTGGATAGATGTATATCTAACAATTGTTAGATGATCCCATAAATAGGCCATAGCGCCTAACTTAGAGTCGTTAGGTCTACTGCGACTGGATACTAGATATCTAACACGTTAACTTGTTAGCTCTAATGTTACTTCTACTTGTTAGACTAGAGTCTTTCTATTCATGTTACTAGTTAGTGATTTCCACATAACATTACTTGTCATTAGGCCTAACGTTAGATTCTAACGTAAGGCCTACGAGTAGGCCTACGTACTTTTACTATTACTAACGATAAAGGGGCCCTGAAATCCAATTTTATTTGAAAACATCACTTTTGCCGTGAAACAAATATCTCCATTGTTACAAGGGGGTTCTAAGAAACATTCCATAGGCTCTAGCTTAGGCCTACTACTTTTTAACATTTTTTTTTCTTCTATTTTTCTTGAGATTACTTGGGAACGCCCACAAAAAAAAAAAATCCTTCAAAACTAACATGTTAATCAATTGTTTTAACGTTAACGTTAACAGTTAGAACAAGATCCAGTCCAAGTATTATTCTGATATAAATATTCTTGAGATGACATCACCTGTCAATCATTGCTGAAGTAGTTTTTTCTACAGAAAATGAGAAATGTTTAACAAAAGACATTTGGAATGCACCTTCCTTTCGACTCAGCATAACTTAGATTAGAAGTTGCATGTTTCTATCATATATCATTGGGACTAACAAAAAACATGGCGAGGGAAGGTGTAACTGTTATTCTAAATCTAATGTATTTTGTTAAATATTTCAGTACTTTAGTCTTTACCAATGACTGACAGATGAGGTCATCTCTAGAATAATATTGATTAGAAATGTCTTAAAGTAGATCTAGCTGTTAGCCCGTTAGAACTAACATGTAAGTTTGAAATGTGTGTGTGTGTGTGTGTGTGTTTTTTTTGTGGGCGTTGCCAAGTAGAACTCTAGAGTCTAATCTGAAGAATAAAAAAGAAAAAGTCGTTAAAAATAAATGGAATGTTTATAACGATAGAATATTCGTTTCACCAATAAAGTGATGTTGAGAACTTGAGGGTATTTTAAATCAACACAAATCAACATGCATTTGAATTTCAGGGCCCCTTTAAATTAGGCCCTAGACCTAGAGAACCACTCTAACTTAACAAATTAAAATGTTCAGTAGTCTAACTGTTAAGAGTATTAAACACAAACGGCCTAACGTTACAACTAAACTAAGAATCGACTGTGTGTCATTGGATAACGTTAGAACAAAGGCCTAACGTTAGGGCTAACGTTAACTGTTAACTGTGTTAGACCTCTTTCTTCGGGCAGGTAGGATTTAATTCAGGTAGAAACTCGGGTCTATGGAACATCTACTACACTAGAACTGTAACGTTAACGTTAGTTATATTCCAAGTCAACGTTAGATTTTAGAATAGAAGTAGCTGTTGCTAGGATGCCTCACAAAACAGTAAACGGTTATCGTTAGATAGCGTTGATTTTAAAGTCTGTTAGTTAGGCACCCTGCCTCTAAATCTAACGTTAACTAGACATCTAACGTTACACCCCAAGTGGACTCACTTTTTCCGTTATTGGATTGACAAAATGTGCTTTAAATGTTTCGATAAATCAATGTTTTAATTTCCTTTCATTTTCGGACTAACGAAACGTCGTATTTTTATAGGCCCTACCAAGATCCATATTTGATTCTTTGTCGGATTAACAAACTATAAAAGACCCTAGTAACGAACCTCTAGAATAATGACAAAAAGTTCGTAAAACAAACCTTAACACTAGTTTGCTAGTGCTAGACTTGATTAGAGTTTGTCTTTTCCGAACTAAAAAGTATTACTAATTAGGCCTAGAATATCTATTTAGACCCCAATGTGCATCTGACACGTATTGTTAGCGCTAGTCAGTATTGTCAATAATAGAATGTAACAAGTTAGTCGTACTCGTACTAAGTCGTAGAACTAGCGATAGGTTCTAGACTGAGTAGACCTAGTCTAGTAGATCTAGCTCGAATCTAACGTTAACTGTTACTAGTGTTAGTTGCCTTGGTTTTAAAATCACAGCGCAACGGTGTTAAAATAACACACCTTCCCCTGTTCGTGTGTCTTTTCTTTAGGCCTATGCTAAAATTCAGAGTATTTTCTTTACAAGTTTGTCAAATCTGAGGCAAATTGTGACTAGTAACGTTAGAACCTGATACTCGGCCGTGTTGGAGACACCCAACTAACGTTAGATAATAGCTGCAGCATGCATGCAAAACATAAAAGGGCCATTCTCAGATTAAGTGTTCAATTCCATTTGAGTAAAACCGAAAAATCAACCACAAAGTAATACATTCAAAGATGTGTTTTCAGAAACTTCAAAACCGGTCAAATACGAAACAAAAAGTGGAACATTCTAAATAATGGCCATTCATTGAGTAAAAATGAATTGAAATACAGCATCATATATGATTTTTGATCACCAATCAGATACGTTACCGCAAATTTACATGTTGTAATGGACTCCTAACTCTGAATTAGATTTATTGTTTTGATCCAATTTCTGTTCAGGAAAAGACATCTGTCCCCCCTAAAGATATTGGGTTTTTTCAAGAGGTAAAGATGTTGTCATCCCTTGCTAATTGGTAAAAATTATTTCTGTGTGGTAGGTTGAAATATGCTTTTTGCTGAAATGAAATATAACCTTAAGATTCACTTTGTATTTTTAGCAAATTTCGCTTACAAATAAAGTTTCGAATCCCACAAATCATGCAAAGGGAACGATCCGATCTGGAATTTCCACAGGAAACAAATATGAATTGCTTTCCTGGGGAAATAACTATTGAAAAACATCGAATCACCTTTGGTAACGTATCTGGTAAAATATAAGTAATAATTTTAGTTGTGTATGAATTAATAAATATCACCTGTTTAATTATCTACCTCATGAATTGATGTAAAAATGAATGATGTAAGCCCAAATTAACCATTTTAAACATTGTACGTAATATTTAAACTATGAAATGTAGTGGAAAAGAGCCCTAAATGTGAAAGCTGAGTTCTCCATTCACAGAATATTCTCATCTTACGTCTGAATGTATTCATCCATCTGACTATAAATATTCATTAAGTATTGATGGATAATGCAAACAAGGTTTAAAAAATATATTTTTGCAGGCACTAAGAAGGAAGTAGGTACAGTTTCTATGAACTCGATATGCTAAAAAGTTGTTTGACCTATGGTAACGTATTTGGCTCATCCCTTTTGATGAAAATGAATAAATAATTGTTCAACTTATCAATGAATCTTGAGTAGTTCTTCATATGTTGAAAAACACTAGAATAAATATGCAACAGAACACTGAAACTTTTCTCGGAAGCGTTTCATAAACTACTTTTTACACTTTCAAAGTTTGGTAACGTATCTGGCGTACCGTAAATGAATCTGTCGGTGAAGTTACAGAGCAATTTCTACTGAATATTCTTCATTTGAACATAACTTTAAATTTTTATGGAAGCGTCATTCTATGCAGAATTGTTTCATGAACACTTTGTTTTACATAACAGTATTTGTCACCGTGGGTGCCCTGAATTATACGTAACGTATCTGCTAAATCTGAAAAGCAAAAAACTGATATGCTGAATCTTAGCTTCGTCTGTAAAATAAATGTTCAAAGTTGTTGCATAGAATATGAAAGTGGCTGGGTTTTATAGAATAGAACTTTGGAGTTTATGAGCACACAACGATTTGTTTGTAAAATCATTTACAATTTCTTTTCAGCATTTTGATTATGTGGTAACGTATCTGTCGGAAAACTTGGCATTAAGTTGTGAGACACTGACGCAGAAAGAAAAATCATGAGGGAGTGTTGCTCTTTTTCACCTCTCTGTCCTTTTGGTGTAAGAATATAATCCGGAGGTCCAACAAAACGAAGCATGTAATGTGTTGGGATGAATTTGACCAGATTTGATCCCCAGAAAGCACAAAACCAATGAGCAAAATTCGGTCACGTATCTGGGGTAACGTATCTGTGGTAACTTATATGGTCGATCATATTATTATGAGAGCGATATCTACCAAATATTTCTCACTTGAACTAAACTTTAATGTTGAATCGATGCGTCATTCCGAGGAGTAATGTATAATATACAATTTGTCTGACATTGCAATATTTGTCGCAGTGGGTGGCGTGAAAAGTATGTAACGTATCTGTCCAAATAAAAGTGTAGAAAACCGATATTTCAAACATTGTACCGTATTCTCAATAAAGAGCTGTTGCACAAAAAATCTAAGTACTTGCAATGTATGAAGTATATCCTCAGGGTTTCATATACACAGGGTCATTGCATAGTTTTGTTATTTTCGCAATGCTGTAACACTAAAGAAACTGGTAACGTATCTGGCGGTGAACTTGGCGACAGGTTTCAAAAGGCTATAAAAAAAGAAGTCAAAAAAATTTTTGGAACTTTTTGAGTATTGTGATTAGCACATATGATATGCTCATCGTCCATGAAAATGATATTGTGTTAGTGTTTTTGTGGACGGAGAGGAGCAATAAAACATAATTCTGAAATAGCCGGCGACACTGCGTTTTGGGGGTCTTAATGAAGTTTAACAGCAAAATTTTATACAAAAAAGCAGACAACCGCATTTGATCGTGTTTATTTTTAACAAATAAAGTCCTCGTGATATATTATAAACATTTAAATAGTATCTAATAGGTTTCAGGGAACCGCAAACTGTCATGGAATGTCGGCGACACCAAAATTCCGTATTTGAACGCTTTTACTGAGAATGGGCCAAAAGTCATGGCCACATTACCGTACACGTGTGTGTCAAAAACTGGTGATTGTCTTCCGGGTCAGTATCGGATTACTGAACCTGGCGTGTTTCTACAGCGCTGACACTGGAAACTGCCCCGGAAAGAACTACCTCATTAGACGGTTAAGTTAAGCGGAATCGGTATCGGAATCTGCATCGGAAAGAAACCGTTACTGGTGTGTTTCTACAGCCCCCTCTATCGGATACAATCCGATAGACCCGGAATTTGGGGTTCTGTAGAAACACGCTGATTGCAACGCACTTTCACTTCGGTGCCGCGCGGTGCGCGCAGCAACTTCATTGTTTTGTCATCTACGCGCACACGTAGCCTAAGTCCTAAGGATACCTAAAGACAGCTAAAATGGTTTCAGATGTGGAATAAAATGGAAATTTCTGGGACCCTTGATGTGGAATATTATACAAATAGTGAATGGTCACGAGTGCAATGGTACGAGATTTCGCACGAGGTGAAAGATAGAGGCGCTCTATTCAACGAGGCGAAGCCGAGTTGAATAGTGCGCCTCATCTTTCACCAAGTGCGAAATCTCGTTCCATTGCACGAGTAAAGACCATACACTATTTGATTTATACAACGTCCAAGTAGATCTTTTTGGTCTAAGTAGGCCTAGAAGTCTATGAAAAATATAGCCATACTTACATGTGGATCCACTGCGATTCTCTTTCTGGCTTGTGCAATCATTGTAGATTATCGATACAGGTCACAGCTATACTAGCGCTCATACACGTACACGTACACTAGCACTACGTAGGCCTACGTACGCGCATGCATGTACCGCACACGTACCTGCGCTAGCTGCATGCGATCCTCAATATGCAACACACAGTACACGCAGTATACCGTACAATTTCTCGAACCGTGGAATAGAACGAAAAAATCAAACCAAGTTGCACGCAAAAATAGAACCAAAATTGCACGGCGCGTGGAATGGAGTACTTATTTAATATCACGTCACCAACAATCCTCCAATCAAATTACAAGGATCTACTTGGACGTTGTATAAAAAGCAAATAATCAACTTTTAGTTTCAGGCAATGAGACAAACTATCACTTCCTCGGCGATCTGAATGTGTACGCTATCTTTCCTCAGGTGCGCTTCGGAAAGATAGCTACATCCAGATCGCCTCGGAAGTGATAGTTTGTCCCATCACCTTCACCAACGTTGATTATTTGCTATACTATCCGAAAATATCCGCAACTCTCCGCAAGTGTTCAGAACTATTATGTGCCAATTCGCAAGAATATCCGCAAGTGGACGCAAGTAGTCGCATCTGGTCGTATTTGTAGGTATCGCCCGCATTTTGCCCCGTATGTTTTGAACAAATTTTCTGGTGACGGCAAAGGAACCGCGGGAGTCCGCAGAAAAAAAAAAATGACTTTTTTGGACGTAACGTCGGACGCAAAGCATTATGTGTCTGGGGCTTATAGACCGATTCTGTGACGCGCTATGTGTATTTTTGGCATAGGCAGCGCCATTACTGCGGGGTCTCAGCCGACCCCCCCCCCCCCCTCCCACTCCCCCACCCATCTCCCTACATTAGCACGCGTACGGAATGAAAAACTGATACATGGTTGCTTTAGCCAATAGGCGTCTCGTACTGAGTGCGCGAATGCTTGCTTAGTGCGCGAACCTTTGTTACAAGTGCGCGATAAACATGTTGCCCGGGGGTGGGGAGAGGAGGGGAGGGGGGGGGGGGGTAGGCCACATATATTAATAGGTAGATTGATCAAGCCCATTCACAACCCATGCGTAGCTTTATAGCAAAGGCGCTTAAAGTGAAAACAAAGTTCTGGTAAGGGCTTGAGAACCCGTCTGGCACCGTTTCATATTTGCTTCCAATATATCGAAAGAGTCTACAGAGAAACTTACCTGGCTGACGCGGTTTGCCGGAATGATGAGTCGTTTTGGAGTATTTTGAGAAAAATAATAAAAGTCGGTAGACCGACTTTTATTCCAGAAGGCTCCAGACTAACTCGGTCTCAGGGAAAACTCGACCCTACTTCAGACAATTTACACGCAGTTCGTGATCGCCATATTCTACTGTATAATACCAAACGAGGCCTGACTGAACAGACAGGAAAGTGCGTACTAAGTAGTGCTAATAGGCCGGTTTACTAATGTATGCACAGATCTTTAATTTTGCACACGGCCGCAACCTCGGGCAAACATAAGGATGCGAGCCTGCAACGTCGGCTGCTGCAGCCGTCCCCGACAAGTCCCCACATGTAGACTTACGTGTATGTTGTGTACATGTGTGCGATTCATCAACTTCGATTTTACCTCCTGGCATTTCGTGTGGCTCTAAATCAATTCCCAACCTTAGATGAGGGAAAATTCTGCTGTGATCAAACGCAGTTTGGACTATAGTTTCGATTTTATTGAACTTTGGCTTCGATTTTGTCTTCAGTAGTTCTGAAAATGGGTGGAAAACACTGCTGCTACGGAACATACAACAGTATGACCGCATCACTTCAAACTTCAATGATTTTAAGCATTATGATTGATTGTGAAATCTAAACTAGACAACGAATCTGTCATAATCGATATGTTTCCAAGGATTTTTTATTTTTAAAGGGAAGATAAACCCCAAGAACAATGTGGATTGAGTGAAAGCAGCAACATTATTAGAACACATCAGTGAAAGTTTGAAGAAAATCGGACAATCGATGCAAAAGTTATGAATTTTTAAAGTTTTGATGTTGGAACCGCTGGATGAGGAGACTACTGGAGGTTATGACGTATGAGTGGACAACAATACAAAGAAAATATAAAGAAAATACTACAAAAATCAATTTTTCATGAAAATTACAAATTCCATCAACTTGATATTGACATATGTTAAGGGTAGCAATTATTCCCCCTGCTTTCTGAAAGCGGTTGGTCCACTGCTCTTTCATAATTCTAGAAAAGTGAATTTTTGTTGAATTTCCTTTATATTTTCTTTGTATTGTTGTCCACTCATACGTCATAAATGGCCACTATAGTTGCTATTTATTTCTTGAAAATATGATAATGCCAGAAGAAGACAATTCAATTTCTTGCGCAAATTGACAAAAGACATTCAAATGAACTCAAGTTGAATTTGAATTTGAAATGAAGATATTGAGCCTCCATTTAAACATCGTCCCCAAGGGCTATGGCAGCTCTTTGTCAAAATGGCTTCCACACACTCTTTTTTTTTATTTGCTTATTCCAGAAGAAGAAAGCGATAGAATACTGCTAAACAGCCATAATATCTAATGCAATCTGGTGTTCAAAGAAATTTAAATAAAAAAAAAGGTTTCATTGATGAGTTAGTTCTAAATTCATGTTTTCAGTTTAGTTCTAATTGCAGTATTTGTGACGGCTAACAGTATATGGATATCAAATGCATGTTTTTTTATGGAAGCATAGCAAGTAAATTAACTTTTTTTTCGTAAAATGAAAGGCCATTTTTTTTTTGTATCTGTCTTAAGAATATTTAGGAAGTTACATTTTAGAATAGATACACGTCATATAGTCCCATATATTCAATGATATGGTGTTTGTGTCAAAGTTAATGAATGGCGCCAGTATCCCTGGATATTCATATTACTCTTTTTCGGAAAATTTTCATGTTTGCCACCTAAGATATGCATTCATCATTGGTGAGATATAATCGGTAAGCATTTGCCTTGTTTATTTTAGTTGTTCCTTAGATGATTTCTATTTCAGATTATATAATGTCTGTGAGTATTCTACTGTCTTCTCCTTCTGAAGTTAAACAAATTTTCAAGACAAAAAAAAAAAAGAAGAAGAGGGTATTGCAGCCATTTTGACAAATAGCTGAAATAGCCATTGAGAACTCAGCTTATGATGGCTCAATGTCTAAACTTCTTTGTATGTAATTGTCAACTTCAGCAAAAAATGTTTATTGTCTTCTTCCGGCATTAGGACATTTTCATAAAAGAAAAATGGCATCTATGACAGCTATTTTGGAAAATGGTTGCAATTACTATTATAAGCAATTTTTTTCTTCTTAAAAATTTGCGAAGGAACAATTTCTAGAGTTAATGCAATCAAGATATATTGCTTGATTTTTAACATGATTTTCAATTTATGAACACATTTGTCGACTTTTCTTTCTGAAATTACCATTTTGTAAAACAAAATGATTATGACAATGGCAGCCATTTTGGAATAGGGCGGCCATGGCCGTTGAGGGCAGTATTATAATAATCTAATACAAATATTTATTTCAAACATAATTTTCAAATTGTGTGCAAAATCTTATTGACTCTTCTTTTTGTGAAATCAGGAAATAAAAAATAATGGAATCCATGGTGGCCATTTGGAAAAATGGCTGCAATGGCCATTGAGGGAGCTATTTACAATAATGTAAAACATAGGCGCAAGATATATTTCAAACGAATTTTTTTAATTGAGGGCAAGATCTTATTGACTTTTCCTTCTGGAATTAGTTAATTCGGAGAAAAAGGTGGTATTATGGCAGCCAATTTTAAACATGGCCGCCATTGGCGTTGAGGGCGCAATTTGCGATGGCCCAACATGTACATTTATTTTGAATTTTATTTCCCACTCGTTTGCAAAATCTTGTTGATTTTCCCTTGTGAAATTTTTAATTTTTTGCAAAAAATGCATTTATGGCGACCATTTTGAAAAAATGGCTGCCATGACCGTAAGAGGGCGCAATATGCGATCGGCCAATGTCTAAACTTATTCTAGATGTTATATCCCACTCGTTTGCAAAATCTATTGAATTTCCGGTCTGAAATTTGTAAAATTTTAAGAAAACTGGCATTTATGGCGGCCATTTTGAAAAATCCCTGCCATGACCGTTGAGGGCGCAATTTGCGGTGGCCCAATATCTAAATTTATTGTGAATGTTATTTCTCATTCGTTTGCAAAATCTTATTGATTTTCCCTTCTGAAATTTGTAAATTTGTACGAAAAATGGCATTTATGGCAGCCATTTTGAAAAATGGCTACCATGGCCGCTGAGGGCGCTATTTACGATGGCCCAATATCTGAATTTATTTCAAATGTCATTGTCAACATGTGTGCGAAATTTGGTGCTTTTATCAGAAAATGCACAATTCCTCTAATTTTTCAAGCTATGCCGCTTCACTATATGGCTTACTCGAACTTTGGCTAGAACTTGAAGCTGACGCCATCTCAAAGCAAGATTATAGCAAACAAAAGTTGTCGATTATCCGCAGCGAGTAATGATCGTAGACAATACACGCGTGAATGCAAAAACAGTGTGGCGCGCGCGTCCGCGCTTATTTCGCTTGCCCGACTTAGTTACAATCACTAGGGTCGCGTGGGGTTGACGTCATTATGCATATCATTAGTAAACAGGTCTATTCTGTACGTAACAATAGGGAGCTTTAGATTTTAGACGCGCGGACGTTCAAAGAGAAAAAAACATGAACTGAGCGTGCGCAGTAACTTGATCCCTGCTACTGCGCACGCTCAGATCATGTTTTTTTCTCTTTGAACGTCCGCGCGTCTAAAATCTAAAGCTCCCTAATTATAATGGACAATGCGCGGTCCTCAAGCCTATACGCACATCACCTCAGTTGCTGAGACGCGCGGTCTTTGAAGTTTTTGTTGTTGTTTATCAAGCGTCTTTGATTGTTTTTAGAGGTGCTTGATAGGCGCACACTAATTTTGCATGCGCGCCAAAGAGGTTTTTGATGCGCGCGGTGTAACAACTCGGACGATTACTGCGAGTAGCCAGAACGCGAAGCGCTACGATGTAGTTTATACAGCTACAGGCCGCTACCATAGTACATGTACAACACTGTACAATCCAGAGGGACAACCAATACAACTCATCCCGCCGTCAAAGCGAGGCCGAGTTATCCCCGAGTCCGAGTTTAGCCTGACCCCGTTCGGGTAAGTTCTGAGACTGAACCTTTTTGGTTAATATTTCGCATTTTCGTCGTTACCCATCGAATATCTTGTTATTATACAGCGTTAATCTGCACATTTCCTAGGTATACGTTCACATTTGGGAGCGAAATTTGACAACTTTTTCAGGCGTACCAGAACTTCGTGTGGGCTTTAACTAATAAGACACGAAAGTGCGCTCTAATCCTGTTCAAAACAAATGGACAGCGCGCGGTCCTCAAGCATATTACGCACATCACCTGAGACCACAGTACATAACTTCAAAGATAGCGCGTCGCAGGTGATGTATCTTTGCCAGAGACGCGCGCTGTCTTTGAAGTTGTTGTTGTTTATCAAGCGTCTTTGGGGGAGTGTAGCCTGAACTCTATTTTTAGATCATGTTGTTGCCAAATTTTTACCTCCACGAAATAATCCTTATTACTTTAAAATCTCGTTCTTCAAAATTATCCCCTTAATCGATAAAAAGCTACGACTATAATTTTTAAATCTTTTTCAGATATTAAAAATACCACTACCTTTGGAAATGAATGATGTTTCTAGGTGTACTGAGTTTGTACTTAGCTCTCTTTTGTATCGTCATGTAGGGTAGCCATTTTGTGTCCATTTTTATCGCGCGCCTTCGTATCTTGTTATCTCTACTATCTTTGCTTTATAGCCAGTTGCGCGCACATTACATGCTGCCATTTTGTTAGTCTTCTGTTACGTCACGGCTTGCGATGAACAGGGGGAGGTAAAAAAGAAAAAAAAAAAGTCAGCGTAGGCCTGAGCTATGCTGTAACTCTGCAAACCCTGTTCTGCGCACGCATTCCGTGACGTAACAAAAGACTAACCAAAATGGCGGAGATCGCGTGCGCTGACTATGCTTTCAGACCCCACTTGATCATTCTACCTATATAGTTCTGTGGGGTAGGCTGGGACACCGCAAAATGAGCTAATGGCTGCGCCCAGTGCCACAAATTGTCTGCTGCCCTCAACGAACCCGAATCGGTCTATAGACCACTGAACTCTATTAGTGGAAGGGGCGCTGTGCGCGCTTGGCGCGCACTACACACCGAAAAGTCACTACGCTCGTATTGCACTGTGGGTAAAAGATTGAAGCCACCGGCAATATTGCCGGTGGCGGCCATTTTGGGACTTTGCTATGGGGCACCAATAAGGTGCCAAGAATCACATGGCTATTTCGTTACAAAATGAGTAATTTTGTCCACAAAATTGCATTTTGAAATCAGTCATTTCGTTGAAGAAATATTGATTTTGTCAAAAAACAGTTGTTTTGTTAGGACATGTTCATTTTGTCGACTAAAGAGCCATTTCGTAATGAAATACCCCGTGCGATACTTGGCGCCCCATGATTTACACCAAAATGACTTTCCACTGAGGAACGCGCGCTTCTTCTGCGTACCCATCTGCACAACCAAAGCGTCCTACGCGCAACATCACAATAGCGTAAAGGAAAGTGGGCGGGGCCTAAAAGTGGAGTCCTAAAATGGCAGCGCCAACTAAAGCACTTCCGGTGGCTTCCAGCACTGCGCGTAACGTCATTTCCAGTATTGACCGATTCGGGTTCGTTGAGGGCAGCAGACATTTTATGGCACTGGGCGCAGCCATGAGCTCAAATTGCGGTGTCTCAGCCGACCCCCCCTGCTCTCCCCCACCCCACGGGCAACATGTTTATCACGCACTTGTAACAAAGGTTCGCGCACTAAGCAAGCATTCGCGCACTCAGTACTAGATGCCCATTGGCTAAAACAACCATGCATCAGTTTTTCATTCTGCGCGCGTAAGAGGGGTGGGGAGAGAGGAGGGGGGTCGGATGATACACCGCAGTAATGGCGCTGCCCATGCCAAAAATACACATAGCGCGTCACAGAATCGGTCAATAGAGTTCAGTGCTATAGACCGATTCGATTTCGAGGTCCTGTTAACCTACTGCCGCTAGCGGCGCTATAACGGTCGCAATAACTGGGGTCCAACGGGGGCTTCCAGCGAGCTACCAACCTAGCGAGTTGCATTGCAGCTCAGTAGCGGAGCCGCCTTGCGCACCCATCGCGCATAGTTAGCATAGTTGTGATTGTTTACTCATGTACTTTCAGCGGCTTTTAATGCCTTTCTTTTGGACAAATTAAGTGATTCCGACATATTTATCTACAATGAAAACTTTAAAGGAAGGATCAGGAAAACATATTGTGCAGTTGTTGGGTGCCCAAATAACAGAAAAAAACGGAAATGGAAGGTGCGCGTGGCAGTGTGTGAATTTCATTCACCACTGACGCATGATGAATATACAATTAGAAACAAGTGAAATACAACGGTATTAAAAATGCACACTAGATTTCGAAACAGAGTTAGGTCTATGCCTACTACATCCTCTATTTAATTAGGCTATCACTGCATGCTCGTAAAATATGTTGTTCATTTTAGAAGACAAGTTAAGATGAAAGATTTTGATAGTTCACTGGTTATTTATGTTAGGTGCTTGGTTTCTTGTACACTTCCTGGCTATGTTATATTATTATGACAAACATTTTACAGCCTACACTACAGGCAAATTAATGTTTCAACATGCGTTAAATTCTTATATTGTTTTCACCTCTTCGATGTTCAGCATTGCATTGACCATTCAGTTCAGTTCATTTATTTCATTCTCATTTTTCTTCCAACAAAACATAACACAAGGTATAAAAATAAAACAATCCAACATAAGCAAAAATTGATTTATATACAGTTAAAGTGCGAAGGATAAACGAAAGACACCAAACTAATAGAAACAAATTATGTATACATACGGGAAAATACAAATTTATATTTTAAGGGGGAACAAAGCACGCCTAGGTATCTAGCTATTCAATTTTGGCCTGAAACTCTGAATTTGAATTTTGATATTGACAGTAGACACTTATAAATATTACCATGGATGGGGCAAACATCCGCTTGATAATCATTTTAAGAAAGTGTAATCTGAAAATAATTTTTGTAGATTATAATATTAGGCGTTAGCACGATGTCATGAAATGTTACTTAGACCTAGAATAGTAGAAGTTTTGGTTGTTGACATCAGGCGACTTTAATTTAGTTTATAAATACGATTTAGAAACGCCTAGTGTCTAGATCTGTATTCCGTTTGGTTTACTTACCTTAGGCTTGTCTGAATGAGTTAGCGACAACCGAAAATGACGGTCTAGACATCTATAGGATGAAGGGTTCTAGAAGTCAGTAGGTCTAATCTGGACTCTTGCCTTATTTGTATTTAATTATATCACTAAACTTCTCAGCAGTCTAGGCTTACTCGCAAGACGTCTGCCTGCGCCTAACCCTAGCCATAGTTCTCCCCAGCGGTTTTCATTCTCTTACACAAATGTGAATATATGGGGCTTACACGCGAGTACCCAAGTCATCGTCATAGAAATAGAGTCTACAAACACTCACGGATCGTACCGATATTTACCTTGAAATTCAAATTTTGGCAACAACCGTATGCCACCTACCCATTCGCTCATACTCGGGCAAAGTTGTTTAATTTTCACGAATTTCGCTTATCACTGTTGGACCGCGGATTTTACGATTAGCGAGCGAAAAAATGCAGTTGTCACAAAGCCAGACGAGTCGATCGCTGCCAGAGAGATAGCCGGGCTGCTGGCGCCGGGTGGTAAAAGCACTGGCTGCCGCTGGCACCCTTGCCACGTACGCACAGCGCTTGCCGCGTGTTTTTTTTTTTTTTTAGACGGCGCAGATTGGGGACCCTAAAAATCTATTGGGGACCCTATCCCTAAACCTAACGCTAATCCTAATCCTAACCCTAACCATCAAACCCTAACCCCAACCCTAACCCTAACCCCAACCCTAACCCTAACCCTAACCCTAACCAAAAACCCTAACCCAAAGTTTTTCCCATAGGTTTAACACGCGCCATGCCCGAATCTGTGCCGTCTTTAAAAAAAAAACGCGGCCGGGCCGGGCCGGGCCTGGATGGCCCCCAGTTATGGCGTCACCTTAAGAGGGTGCACTTCCATGAACAGTCGCTCGAATCGGTCTATAATATATATTATAGTAATATGGAGGGTGCAGAGAGCCCAGTGTAGCGCGGCTCCGCAGCGCGAGTACCTTACCCTTTTTCCCCTTTTTCCCAGAAGCGTTGACAGCATGAAAAAATTGATTGTATTTCATTTGGAATCTCTTGCTTTTTTGATTTATTGAATTTTATGTCGTTAATTTTGTCTGATAATCTGTTTGGGTACTTGAGATGGATCCCTCTTTGATTATTCCATAGTTGTATCCGTCTTCACATGTTCGTTCGTTTGATTCTTCCTATGTATACGTGTGCTATCAATGATGTACTAGGTGTTTCAAAAAACTTTTCCCACTTTTGATTCTTAATAATTCAAAAACTATATATCAGATAACACTGTCATTGATATGAGTGATAGCTGAATAGTGTTCAATTTTGTTGGAGGTGGTTTAAATATGAAAGCATAAATCAGTTTCATGAAATCCATGATTACTTTCACAGTTAGGTTCCAGATTTTGCTCTATTTTCAACCCTCTGTACAAAACTTCCACTTTGGGTGTGTATGGGAGTGTGTGGTTAACACCCTGACAATGGTCCTGAACAATGGCCAGGGTTTGGCTGCCTCATTATTTGTTCATGAGAAATTCTACTATCACAACTAGTCTTTATTCAGCCTCTGGCAGTATTTGTGTAAACTCACTTCACTGAGATGTCATTCTAATTGATTTTGAAGCAATCAAAGTATCGCGAAGTGATTTAAGTTATTCAAGGGATAGGAATATTGATGTTGTCCTTGATGATGATGATAATGCTGCTGCTGCTAATGATAATGATAATCATGACAGTGACAGTGATGATGATGATAATAATAATGATAAGAACGCCGATGTTGATATTGGCAGTGATGATGATGATGTTGCCCCAGTATGTTGCAGTGGGAAAAAGGCATTAAATGAAATCAATTATTTTTTTTTTTATGAATATTCAAACTCACTGGCATTCTTAACAATATTCTCAGGCTATTTTGCTGTATTCGAAATTAGATAATGAAATAATAAAGTGAAAATTATTTTGTTTGTGAGTTTTTTTTTTTGTAATAAAGAAATGACAGTTAAACAACTTTACTGTATCTACTCTTTCCTATCTCAGTATTGTGAATTAAGTTAACTGTAGTTACATTTTCCCATCTTGGAATTAATTTAAAGAATTGACAGTTGACTGTGTATTTACATTTTCCTAGCTTGGAATTAAATTAAAGAGAGTACAGTTTACAGTATAGTAGGCCTACCTATATTTTCCTATGTTGGAACTAAGTGACTTTATAACGCTAGTGTGCAACTAAAACAAAATTTAAAATGGTAAAAATAAATTTACTATGAACTTGCTTAAGTACACTAACATTTAAAACCTCCCACTCTCCACTTGTCCTCCCCAAATATCAATACACTTTTGAAGTCTGTGGCGAAATGCCCTCAAAGCAGAGGAAGATTTCTGCATGAAGTCAAGGGGCTTGTGCCGAAAGGGTGGGTTGGGTGGTGGCGCGTCGCGTTAATGGGAACACCACCCTTCGTCAGAAGCCCCCCCCCCCCCCCCGGTTTTGCCGAAAGGGTGCGTTGGGAGCGTTGGGTCGCGTCGCGTTGACTGGAACCCCACCCTTTGTCCAAAGCCCCCCCCCCCCCCGGTTTTGCCGAAAGGGTGCGTTGGTACTTTTTCTCATGTAATATTAAAAGACGAGTTTTGAATTTATATTTAACCTTCAAACAACCATTTCAAAGAGGCTATCGTCCGGATCGGTTTACACTCTATTACCACTTGGTCTACAGCCAGTTGCGTTGGTCGAATAGACTATTTAATATCAGTTGGTCTAATAACCAGTTGGTCTAACGTTAGTCATCATTTCGTCCAATTACTGTTTGGCCTAATTGTTATTTGGTTTAATTACTATTTGGTCTACATTCAATTCGTCTAATAATAGCCATTTGGTCTATTTTTGGTCTAACACCAATTTATATCATCAAATACCGATTTGGTCTATTATGAGTTGGTCTAATTCCATTTCGTCTAATCATCAAATGGTCTAAAATAAAACCAAATTTGTCCAATATAAATTCTATGCCCATAACAAACATCAACAATTGCTTGACGTAATTCATCAAGGTCCTGGAATGGCCGTCGAACATACACCAACTCCTTTAGATATCCCCACAAAAAAAAAAAAAAAAAAATCACACACTGTGAGGTCTAGACTTTTGGGGGCCTGTAGAGCCCACTAATGTCAAAAACAATAGGTGTGGTATTGCTCCATGAAAACAGTAAGCGCGATATCTTCTCCCATCAAAGCTTGGAGTTCTGGGAGAAATAATGGTCTTGCAGCATTTGGAAATATGTTTCTCCATTCACATTCCCGTCAAAGAAAAACGGACCTATCAGCATAGAGGCAGATATTGCACACCACACAACTACTGAGGGAGGATTTAACATTGTCCGAGTAGGATCGTGTTGTGGTTTGTTGTCAGGTGTTGCCCAGATGATGCCATTATGGGTTGCAACATGCCCATCCAGATGGAATCGACTTTCACCAGACATGATAAAATAAGGCAGATTACCAGGAGTAACAAACGCTAAAAGCTGACGGCATAATGCAACCCTTCTGGGCAAATCATCTGGTGTTAGATGATGGAGGACCTGAAGATGATAGGGCCTTGCATGAATATCCTGCTTGAGGATTCTACTAACTGAGCTATATGAAGTATCACCCAATCGAGATGTCATATCCCTAAGAGAGGATACTCTGCCTTCATCCAAAATCGCCTGAATTTGTCTCTGTGTGTCGTTTTTCTGTGCTGTCCTGTTGCGACCCGAATATTTTTTCCACCTGTTCAAAATAGTCCCATGTTGTGTAAATTTGTTGATGATGTTTCTGATGCTCCTTCGTGAGGGGTATTGGCCAAACACCTGCCGATACTGTCGTTGAGTCGCGACAGTGCTCTCCCTACTTCTGAAAAACGAAATAACAATGAATACCTTCTGTTCTGTCGTAAACATGGTGACATGAATCAAAGAAAATCAATTAGAGAATACACTTGTGTATAATGGAGCCTTAAATAAATCTACTGTGAAACAAATTGCCCCAAAGAAAAATGCTGCTGAACTCTTAACCAAAAAAAAAAAAAAAAAAAAGCGACAAATTTGTCGGACTATTAGTAGACAGTTGTATTGAAATGAAGAACTTTAGATCATTTACGCTTATTTATGTCCCAAATTTAATGATATGCGAAGCAAAATTTGAAAATGATTGCCAGCTGGAAAGAAATGTGGTGTTTGCAAGCACATGGAAACATGTGCTTACGTTTTCCATGTGCATGCATTTTACCCTTTACCGTGCATGAATTCAGACGAGCAGTGCCCAGGGCAATCCACATAAATTATTGATTAAGCATTCATGTGCCTGTGAGCGCTAGACCGGCGCCTAGTCAACAGGTGGTTCAGGCATGTCCATTGTTCAGGGCCATTGTCAGCACACACTCACATACACATCATTGGCCCTTTTGCAAAGCTCAATTTTTGTACAGAGGGTTAAAATTTGACCAAAATCTGAAACCTTACTTCAAAATCAATCTTAGATTTAATGAAACTGATTTATGCTTTCACATTCATATTACCTCCAACAACATTG
This sequence comes from Diadema setosum, assembly GCF_964275005.1. Taxonomy (NCBI): domain Eukaryota; kingdom Metazoa; phylum Echinodermata; class Echinoidea; order Diadematoida; family Diadematidae; genus Diadema; species Diadema setosum. Next base: position 20,556,568 of record NC_092696.1, on the reverse strand, counting down.
TACACTATTCAGCTATTACTCATATGAATGACAGTTTTATCGGATGAATAGTTTTTGAACTATTAATGATCAAAAGTGGGAAATATTTTTTGAAACACCTAGTATGTGCTTATGTATCTATTTACTAATTTCATTTCGTTTTTCATTTCGTTTTATTTCATTTCCAACACATATAATCACAACATTTGAATACAATAGTAATGACACAAAAATGCATGAAAAAACACCGAACTATGGGCAATAATACGATTTTGTGATTTCAAGCCAAGTACTCTCCCCCCCCCCATCCCTCATCCGCCATACTATACTATATAATTATAACAAACTTGAAACTACATCCATTAATGTACTTACTAATACATGTATAGAACTGTATTAGATCTATCTCTTGGTTTTGGGTACATTATTGTTTGTTGTTGTTTTTGTTGTTGTTTACAATCTCTTGAAGTTGTTTTTCAATCTGTCTCCCTCTTCAGATGAAATTTGTAAGATCGCAAATGCTGATCTATAAATTAACAAATAAATCGGAAAAAGGGAACCAGTGGGATTCGAACCTGTCATCAACTGCTTTCCGGGCAACGACACTACCACCAGGCTATCCCTGGTTGCCGGTAGTGACATGTGACAAACTTGGATCAAATACCCAAGCTCCCAAATTCCGACATTGTTACGTTAATTAGTAGTCCAAGGCGGACAAGAGTTAGGCCCTATTAAATGAAAGCAAGAGAAAGCAAGAGAAAGCAAGAGAACTACTAATTTTTTGAAGTTGCATAATATTTTGACTAATCCTCAATTTGGTTTTCGAGAGAAGCATAATACAACTCATGCTCTTTTATACTTTCTTGATCAAGTGGCTCATGCAATTGATAATCACTCTCATTTAATTACTATTTTCTTGGACTTCTCCAAGGCCTTCGACACAGTTGATCATGATATTCTACTCCACAAGTTATCACATTACGGAATACGTGGGAAGGCCTTGGAGTGGTTCAGGAGTTATTTAGGAAATAGAAGACAATTTGTTACAATTAAAGACAATCTTTCAGTAATAAGAGAAGTGAATTTTGGCGTTCCACAAGGAAGTTTATTAGGGCCACTATTATTTATTGTTTATATCAATGATTTTTGCCAGGCATCCGATGTACTATCCTTTATCCATTTTGCTGACGATACCAGTGTATTTTTTGCCCACAATGACGTTAATTTTCTTGTTCAAAAAGTCAATACTGAATTACAAAAAGTGAATGATTGGGTAAGAGCCAATAAATTATCATTGAATACCCAAAAAACGAAAGATATGATTTTAGTAATACTGTTGACATTTTGAGTACAGCTATAGTTTTGAATGATTTTCATCTAGAACAAGTTTCACATCTTAAATTCCTTGGAATTATTGTTGACGACAAACTTTCCTGGAAGTTACATATTGATTATACATCCAACATAATCTCACGTAATATAGGTGTTATAAATAGAATAAAATTGTATATCCCACAAAAATCATTACTTATGTTATATTCGTCACTGATATTGCCATATCTTAATTATGGTGTTCTAGTTTGGGGCAACACTCACCAGAACCTACTGGATAGAGTGTTCCTTCTACAAAAGAAAGCTCTCCGTGTCATCAGTTATCCTTTCATACCCTCCCACTCAAATATGTTATTTTCCGCAAATAAGCTGCTAAAAATTAAAGATTTGTATTTATTTAATTTGGGGCAATTTATGTATACGTACAGCAACAACTCACTCCCCTCCATTTTCGATTCTATGTTTCAAAGAAATCAATCATTCCATGACTATCCCACTCTACGTTCCAATGAATTTCACTTACCTCTCTTACGAACGATTCTTGCTAAGAACACACTTATTTATACTGGCCCAACGTATTGGAATTTTCTGAATAATGACATAAGAAATTCACCTTCTATATTTTCATTTAAAAGGAGATTAAAGTTGTTCTATTGCAATGTTATGTTCCTGCAGAAGTGAATCAGCCTGATGGCTCATTTTAATTTTTTTCCGAAGTATTTTGATTACCAATAATATACTCTCACATATTTTCTCGTCCCTGTTGTCCTGAGACTCTTACTGAGTAGATTCAATTCTACTTGTAGTACCTCCGCATCTATATTTCTCTCTATTTTTCCATATTTATGTATCCCTTCCTCGCATCCCAATATTTTTTTCGACATAGTTCTGTCGAGGATCGCTGGATCTGTTTTTCCTTTCTGTCCGCTGTATTGTCTTCCTATTATGTCAACCTTGTCTCGTTCTGTCTTGTATTGAAGTCCCCTTTCATAAGTTTTGTCGTCTCAGTCTCGTTTAATGTTCATTCGCCTGTGTATGTGTGTCTGTCCGTTACTCTGTCTTCTTATTGGGCTTCCAGACCTTTTTTTTTTTAATCTGACTTTATTCCCGATCTTTTTCCCCTTTTTGCATCAGTTCATTTTCTATTGACATTCTGTACCTGAGGGTCCCACATTCTACAAGCATTGCCTTTTTAGTGGGTCCCTCCATTTTTCGATATTTTGTGTAATGTTATATCGTCTATATCACTTCAGTCAATTTTCATTACAGGATTATTTGTTACCCAAAGGTTCCACAATTATGTTCTCTTTTCAATTTAGATTTGTTTTGATTATGTAACCTTATTCTCTGTTACCAATGAAAGTGAAATGTTTATGTTCTTTTCGAAAAATGAAATAAAGTTTGAATTGAATTGAATTGAATTGATTATTAAGCAGAGAGATGAAGGTTGAGGTGTGAGTTTTCTTTACGACCTGTTCAAATGAAATTGGTCGGAACTCTCAATCTTATAGAGTTTGGAATATGTATTTTTTCTTTGTTCTATAATGTTATTTTTCCACTGCCTTTTCATGCCCACTTCTCCCAACACTAAGTCGTTCGGAGAGCTCCTGCACTATGGTGCCATAGTGGTGCCATTGTGTTATAGCGCCCTCTTTTGTGTAAATTTGGTACTACATCGCAGATTATAACTGCTGTCTTTAATGTTCTAAAGTTATTGTTATACCACGAAAATAAACAACAACGTTGTGAATAAAAAAAAAGAATAGATAAGTTTACTATACTAAACAATCAAAATTGGAAAGGAATTGTGATAATAATATTTTATCCATACGCTTCCATAATACAAGATAATACTCAAATTGTTACACCTTTCTTGCGCCTCCATAGTGCATGTGTCATAAGGAGAGTTATCTGGACATTATTCAAGTATTATCCAGATAATCACTAAACCGGGCCTGTGATCTGTACACTATACTGAGATACAAGGAGTAACGTTTTTATTTTCTGCACATTTTCATTTTCGCAATCTGTGTATATTGGTGCGTAAAGACAGATCACATGATATCGCAAAGGCACGTAGTATGGTGAAGGCGTGTATTGTATTGGGGTCATCCCACGAGACCGACACCCACGAGTCATACGGTCCCCGAGACTGACGAAAAAACAAAAATAGGTCCATGAGTCACACAGCCCACGAGTCATACGGCTCACGAGTCATACAGCCCATGAGTTCGACACTACGCACAAAAGGCTCACGAGACCGAAACTAAGCAAAGAAAGCGGCCCCACGAGACCGACAGTACGCAAAAGAGGCTCAGCAGACCGTACAGGGTCTTCCATGAAGGGAAAAATTACATACTGGCGGGTGCAATTTCGTCACGCTATCGAACGAGAGATTGTAACTACTTGGGCAACACTATCTGCATGATATCGACAACATTATGTATTTCTATACGTGTTTACTGATTTTTTTTTTCCACAAACACTCACACACACAAACAAAAATTAAAGATCCTGAACAGTTCAGAGGATGAGGGAGGGCAACTGACGGGGTAATTACACCCTAGCAACTCTCTTTTCCATCTCATATCTTCCTAATGCCATCATCTGGACACCCTATACAATTAGTCGGTCTATAGGTGGCGCTGTTCATCCAGTCGGTCTCGTAAACCTCTTTTGCCTAGTGTCGGTCTCATGAGCTTTGTTTGCTTAGTGTTGGTCTCGTAAGCCTTTTAAGCATAGTGTCGGTCTCGTGGGCTTTCTTTGCGTAATGTTGGTCTCGTGAGCCTTTTTTGCGTATAGTGTCGAACTCATGGGCTGTATAACTCGTGGGATTATTTTGCTTGATGTCGAACTCGTGGGCTTTATTTACTTAGTGTCGAACTCGTGGGCTGTATAACTACTGGGCGGTGTGACTTGTGAGCTTTATGATTCGCGGGCTGTATGATTCGTGGGTGTCGGTCTCTTGACGTGCATCCTCTTATAGTAGTAGTACGTCTACACCAATACACAAACACAAACTTGCCACACAGTGATATAAGTTTCTCTCAGTCAAGCGATACACCTTATATTCTACTGAACACGATAATGAACTTAAATTTGTTACACGTCAGACTGATAACAAAAGTAAAGACTATTTATGTACAGAAATACTACCTATCATATCTTATCATTCAAGCTTAAAATAATTGGTTTCTAAGGTAAACTGCTGATCCGCTAGACCTATGTCTTGCAATATACTTACACAGACTTTCCACGCTGTGATATAAGTTTATCTACACTGCTGTATGAGTCATGGATGTACAATAATTATTGAAAACATATTGAACTTTACCTTGAGATATCTGAAGGCTCCCGTGGGAGTAAAGAATGTTCCCAATCGAACTTCACCTTGTTACTCAGATGAAAAACAAAAACAAAAGCAAAAACAGGTTGGACTATTCATTTACACTACTGTCATCTTATCATTTCACTCTGGCTTGAAGTTTCTTAACTGATTTGTTGATATTATAATGTATCTCGTCCAAATACACTTACACACACTTGCCACACCGTGATATGAATTTCTCTATGGGTCAAAGTGATACACTTACAAAATAATAATATTGAAGTTAACCGTGTTGCCTAGATGATAGCAACAGTATAAACTATTCATGTAGAGAGATATATTCAGTCATATCATAATCATTATAGCTCAAATTAGTATCTTGACCGAGTTGAGGATCCTGTAATAAAGATCCCCAATTCAGTCAAGAATCTAATGAGTCTAATACACTTACACGGACTTTCTACATTGTGATATAGGTTTCACACTATTTAAGGCGCCTATCTTTGGAAAACAGTATCAAACTTGCCGTATACTTGCTCAAATGATATCAACAGAAACGACGCGAATTTATCCATCTTATTTGAATAGATTAGGGATGTCAGGTGATGGAATGAAATAATGATAGTTTATCGAAAACCAATATGCAATCAAATGGCTAAATTGCAGAATTTTGTACATTTCCATGGGATGATAACATGAAGAATCTTACAATTACAGACATCATACAACCATGAAAAGAAATTTGAAGATACATAGTGAACGAAATTTCAAAATAGATTAATTACACTTGTACATTTGTATGTAATATGCAACTACTATACAAGCACGTCAAATGTTTTTAGTAGTCTGCATAATCTGAAGTCAATCACTGCAACTAAAAATGATTACTTCACAATAACCTGCATCTACAACTGACAAGTGATTATGTGTATCAAAGGAGAATATGAAGTGTACAATTTCTTCGAAATGACTGTTCTAGGGTATTATACGAGGAGATAGCTGCGTCGCGAACACATAAAAACGAAAATCTTCAAACTACATATGCACTTGATGTATTTACGCAATTTACAAACAAACAGATCTCGTTATCTAGGGTGTACTAAAGTCACCGACAATGCCAAACTTCTAGAATGGAGAGCAGAAACTTCCTCGTATCCATAATTTGATTAGAACGGTAAGTTTTCCAGGTATTATTTTCTCTCTTTGTATAAAAAAAAGTAATTGACTTGTTGACGATTAAAGCCAGGTGTGACAATTTTCCTTGCCTGTTGACATTTCCGGTTGACTAAGATGGCTACAGTACATTATTCCGGAGGTTAGTTATTTCGAGCCGTCGTTAACCTGAATTAAAATAAAAGAAGGTTCGTTATTCTGAGGTTTCGTTGATCCGAAAAAAAAAAAAACAAAACAATGAAAGTTGTGTTATTCCGAAGATTCGCGACGTACTAATGATGGTTTTACGTTATTTTCAATCATTGTTAATCCAAATTAAAACGAAAGAATGTTCGCTATTCCTAAGGTTCGTTAATCCGAGGATTCGTTAATCCGAAAAAAGAAGGTTGTTATTCCGAAGATTCGTTCATCTGGAAATAAAATCTAAAGTTCGTAATTCCGAAGTTTGTAAGTACAGTGCACTCTCTTATAACGAACACGGTTATAACGAAATTCTCGTTACAACCAAATAAAAATTCAGGTACTAAAGTTAGCATTATTCATCACTATTCGGTAATAACGAGATTTCTATATAACGAAAGAAAACCGCCGGTCCCGAGGGCGGGAGTGCATTTGAAGAGTTTGTTTGCAAAAACCGATAAGTCCATATTTGCCAAATGGAGATATTTGCGATTAAAGGTCAAGAAAAATAAAGAGAATAATAAGAAAAATTTTGCTTCTTTTGACCATAACTTCAAAAATATACCTTTATATGTAGTGACCAATATATCATTTAAAAGGTATTATTTTGTACTTTATGACAGATATCGTACTTCAAAATCTTCAAAAATGGACTTATCGGTTTTTGCAAACAAACCCTTCATTTAGTCCACTGCCTGACTGTTCTCTACGCACGAGCTACCCGTGCGCGCTTCTCGGCTCACACACAGATATGAGTTACACCATTGACACAATACTATAAAGCACTAACCGTACGGACACGCACGCACGGACACACAACCTGAGAACAGTCCAGTACACTTCGGCAGATTTAACGAGTTTCCCCCGAAATTCTGGGGGAACCTATATTCCTCCCACTTTCATGGTCGGTCGGCGTGATCGGAGCTTACATGTTCTGATTGGCTCTCACTCACGCCCATCAAAAGATTTGGTCATTACGTATTCATACAGTGGTGGTAAATTTTAGGCTTCTTTCAAAGTCGTAACTATTACATGCCTCGACATATTTGTACGATATAATGCGAATCAGCATTTTTTTTTTCTTCTGCCAATGAAAATGTAACTTCAATATAATTGTTTCGAAATTCGTATCTAAATGTTTTTCGTTATTGTAAGAATTTATAAATGATGTAACTTGCTAGGTATTTAGTATTCATGCCTTGCTAAAAGACTACTCCAATTTAGATTGTTGTTGTTGTGACATATGTGACTTAGTACGTGATACATGTACACGCGATTTTATTCGGGCGGACAAATCAGAGGGGATACGCGATCGGTGGGGATCACGCGATCAGTGTGGTAGACATGTGATTTACGCTGGCGCACGATCGGAGGGATATAATACGATAAAAAACGGCCAGTATCTGGTCTAGAGTGAATAGTACGCACCACCTCGTCGTATTTGGGATTAAGAAACATTCAGAATATTAATCCTTATCTAGTTTTCGGACCAACGAACCTTCTGACCAACATCACTAAATTGGGACACCATTAGCGTGAAGTTTAGTGTCACGTATCGCGAGAAAAAGTTGTGTTTGTTTTGTTTTGGCAAGAGAGTAGAGAAATGGGAGTTGCCATAGACGACCCTGTGGTGTAGGTCCTTTGGTGACTCAACAAAACGAGTGAAACTTCCAGTACCTATCAGAGCCCCCACCTGGCCATATTCCAACGTAGCTCACGGGCAGGGGGTTTGGGTCGGTCCACTCAAAGAGGGGAATCTTGTTTCCATGGCGACCAACCTCCAGATGACCGTTGGCAAATGTCAACCAGAAGTGATCATAATGCGGGATGAGCGAAAGAACAGCTTCAGGGCTAACGATCACTTTGTTTGTTTGACAACTACCCCACATGGCTGAAGGTGTTGGGCAGCTCCGCTGAAGGGCGATTTCGGTATTTGTCGTTCCTCCTGCTCCTCCTCCTCCGATAACTGAGGGACAGTCAAAGAGACAAAAAAATGAAACCAAATAAGGAAGCAAACAAACAAAGAAGTAAGCCAGAGAGAATAAAACAATCGGACCTCTGCAACTCAAATTTTAGTGTGTTATATGTGTAACATACCTTGCAATTGAACATTATACGCCCTAAAACAGATTATGGCAAAATATGTTTTTTATATAATGGTGCTTCTTAATGGAACGATGTTGTTCGACGTGTTTCTTTTGATATTTCCCTTTATACATCAAAAAAAAACCAAACATGAATATATAAATTAATTTCGAATATAGGTTGCCTAACCGGATGGAGTATTGACCATTTTTTTTTTCACCCATCAATCCACAGTTGAAATATATCAGCAATACCGATTCTCTTCCGTATTTGAAATTCATTCTCACATGCCCTTGTTTTCTCTTTTATGTCGTAATCTAAGGCCTTGTTGTTATATTTTCTTTTCCTTTTTCTTCTTTTGTGTCTGAAACAAGCTTATCATGGTACTTATACTTTTTTCTGCTCTTTGCATATGTGTGATATATATAAATAAATATATATATATATACCTGTATATATATATATATATATATATATATATATATATATATATATATATATATATTATGTTTGTAATACTGTATACTAAATGGGTTAGTCAAATACCGGTTAGTGATTGGCTAAACAGAGTCACGTGATGGAGGTACATTCGTTATGTTGGTAATGTTCTCCCATGGGAGAACATTTACACGTAACAAATGACAGAAGGCCTATGTCAGGACCGCGCGCAAATTGAATTTGGCTCTGCGCGAGCGAGCAATCGAGTGCGTTGTGCTCTGCTTGATATGCAGATGCATGCTGGTGGTGGGTTGCAAAGATCGTACACTACAGCCCAGTACAGTCGCTGTGTAGCGCACTGCGTATTAACAGCTGGTCGGGCTACGCTTGCTACGCGTAAGTACACTGAATCTCTACGATCTTTGATGGTTGACGTTGACGTATTTGACTAACCCATATAATATAACAGATGATGACTTTTGCTGTCGGGAACAGGTACCAAACGTTACACCCTCAGGGTTTGAAATGCTATTTCGGGAGGCTATAAGTCCCTCGACTTCGTCTCGGGACTTATAACCTCCCTCAATAGCATTTCAAACCCTTCGGGTGGAACATTGGGTATGTTCCCTCCCCCGCCAGTCATCATCTGTTGCGACACGGATTGTCGCCCCTACACGGATTGTCGCCTCCTGCTCGGGGCGACAATCCGTGACGGGCGCAGCTGGCGGCACTGATTGTCGCCCCCGTCACGGATTGTCACCTGGCGACAATCCGTGACGCTTGTGCAGTTCCCAGTTTTTGACCTTGAAGGCGACAATCCGTGTTGGCAAAAAAATTATTGCGACACGGATTGTCGCCCCGTCACGGATTGTCGCCCCGGGCTCGGGGTGGTTCCTCCGGTGTTAAGCTTTGGTGGGATGGGTATGACTGGTAAGTTATGCGTATGTGTGTGTGTGTGTATTGTGAGCTGCATGATATGTGATGTGTATGATTTGTTGTGTGTGTGTGTGTGTGTATGTGTGTGTGTGTTTGGAGTATAGTAATACAATATGTAGAAACTGTGCATATGTGGTGGTTGTATAGTGGTAGTGGTTTGTTTGTCTGTGTGTATACGTGTGCCTGTATGCTTTAATACGTGTGTATGTGGAATCTAGTGGCGCCACTGTGGCAATACAAACGCCTTCAGAGTGTATGAGCACGTGTTTAAAGAATTCACACCAGCGTTGATCTAAAAATAGTATGGGTGTGTCAACCAATATCAGCGGTGAGGCGGGCTAGGCGAGAGAGAGACCGAGAGAAAATACATACGAGGGAGGTACCCTCCCCAAATGTTATTTGTCTTTGTTCATTTTTCACTGCAGTCATTTTCTTTCATCAGTCTTATAAACTAGAACGTCCATACCACTATTCTTTGTCCCAGAATAGGTTTGGCATGCTTTATGCATGAGCAAATAATTTCCACACGCCGTAAATAACTTGTCAATCGTTAGTTGATTTTAGCACAAACGAACTGCCATTGCACACCGCTAATACATACGTAATACAAACAAACACCAACAAACACTCAAACAAATCCTCATAATGCAAATAAACCAACTCGACACTTTTTTCCTTGATATTTATTGATTTCATTCAAATCATTCATAAATCGACCCATTCTGGGTGTAACATGAACAAAAAAAGTTACAAATGGCAATTCGAAACACAACAAATCCATTTGTCAATTTATACCACAAATAATCTCACTTCAACATAGATAACTCGATTATAGACCAACCCTACGAATAATTTCTTAACGAGAAAGTTTTGACATGTAGGGCCCTACCAAACCTATATTCCTTGAATATATTGGTTTGGATCATGTAACACCTTCTTACTTTAATACAAGGGCATATACATAAAAAAAAAAACACAAATACATTACACAAATCTAGAATGAAATCAGTCATTAAAAAAACCCGACCACCCCCTCCCCTCCCCAACCGAAACAAATCTAGGGCCTACATCTATCCTAAATATTAAATCCTACCAACATCTGTCATGCCATTTATAACTATCCTTCTTCAAATCCAATCCCCAACCCACCAACCCCTGATTAAACAAAACCTAAATCATCCCACACCCACATTCACCAACCCAAATAGCTGATACACACACACACACACACACACACACACACACACGAAGGTTCGTTATTCCGAAGTTTCGTTTTTTCCGAGGCTTCATTTCTCCGAAACACACAATTCCCTATACTTAGAGGTTCGTTGATCCAAAAATGAAATTCGAAATAACGAACCTTCGGAATAATGAGCCTTCAGACGAATGAGCCTTCGGACGAATGAGCCTTCAGAATAACAAACTTTTGCAATAACGAAATGTAACCCCTTCCCACATACCGACGCACACCCGAACCGATACCACATTCCTTCCTTATGAAACGATTTCCCAATGTTGATAAATAAGACATAATGGACCGTATGCAGAAAAGCAGCATCCGCCCGCACGCAAGCTCCACTCAGAATTCATATACAAATCTGCCAAACAAACTCATCAAATTCAAAGCTGCTGATAAAATCAATATCAACGTTTATGCCAGCAACAGCTTACTAGGTATCCCTCCCCACGCTCAGCTAAAAAACACATACGCAAAAAACTGACATAATAAACACATTCTTCCATCACACACACACACACATACACACGCACAAACGGACACTAAATTATCATGTGCACGCGCACATACATACTTCCTTGAAACCTCACCACATGACTTTTTACATGGCATGTAAGCATGGATGTAGCCATGTAAGTTATGTGTTAGTATTTCAATGATTATGTCCAGAACGATATTACCCAGCAAAATGTGCTTCGAGGGCGGGCGACAATCTGTGCCGCCAGCCCTCGTCACGGATTGTCGCCAGGCGACAATCCGTGACGGGGGCGACAATCCGTGCCGCCAACGCCCGTCACGGATTGTCGCCCCGTGCAGGAGGCGACAATCCGTGTAGGGGCGACAATCCGTGTCGCAACAATCATCTATATAATGTATAATGTTTGTATTTTTAACCTGTATGTGTGGACCCATCTGAAAACCAGCCTTTGGCTGACGAGGGTGTTCCACCCCATGAGTAGAAAATAAAAATTGAATTGAATTGAATTGAGGATAAATCCCAATTCTCAAATCAAGTTTAAGGATTCAATTTTTTCCAATCTTACATCTGATATTGTTTTGTTTTTGTTTTTGTTTTATTTGTTTGTTGTTTGTTTTTTTTTTTGTTTACTCAGGGAAACAATATGAAGTTAGCCAAGTTGGGATTTTTTGAGCAATCCATTCATTCAAAGCATTTCACTGCTGCAGTGATCGAGTAGAAATGAAAACTGAAATAAAAACTAGCTCAGTCATACAAGATAAACAAAATCACATAGTATAGGAAATAATTATGTAATAGTTAAGTATATTGTAGACAAAGAATTTACAATAGCAACATCTTTTAAAACCTAAAACGCTTGAATTCCTATTCGTAATGAACAAAAAAAAAATGTATGTTTTTAAATTCATTACGGATTTTATCTTCAATTTTTAATCTTATATTTCTCATGTGCCATTTTTTTTTCCAGTCTTCGGCAAACTCTTCTGGTTCAGTCAGTGCAATACTGCAATACACAATAGTGCAATATCTTCTTATGTTCTGTGTAATGTGATATATGAAGTTTTTTAATGTTTGAACAATCATTTTGACATATAAACTCAATGTTTAAGTAACAACGATAATATATAATGTATTTTTTTTTTTGTAAATGTGATACTGATTGTTGTTATAGCAATTGCGTAAACGGTGTTTTTTTTTTGTAATAATATGGAATGTGTGGTTATGATAATGATAATTACTTTTTGATATCGTTAGTGAATAAAATGAAGTTGAAGTAGGAAAAGTGAAAGATGAAGAATGTAAAGTTAAAAGAAGAAAAAGGAAAAGGAGAGAAAACGAAGACGAAAAGAAGAGAAAAAGAGGATGATGAGAAAGAAGATGAATTTACAGGGTATTTCTAAAAAAACTTTTACTTAATAATTGTGATTATTTATGATGATAATAGCGATGTTAGAAATTGCAAATGTATAATATGTGTTTGTTTTGCTGTAAATGTTAATATTGTGCAATGAATATGTTTGATATCCTTTTTTTCCCCTCATCCTATGTATTTATACAATCTTGTACATATTTTGTAGTAATCGTGCTTATTTCTGTATAATGTCTGCAATTCAGCCTGCGGGCTGCAATGGATATCATTCAATAAATACCCTTTCAATTCAACTAATTCTTTTGCAAAGGTTTTTAGAAAGTTCCCTATCGCACATTATTTTCTCAGAACTTAAAACACTTTAATTCCTATTCTTAACGAATTGATTCTTTGCTTTAAGTTTAGTTTAATAAATACAAGGTGCTTTCCGGATTTTGACTTCCTCTTAAAAAAGAACAAAACAACTCATGACTTTCTAATATCTAAGTGTCAATGTCACAAGCATTGGTCATGATATAAAATCGTGTAAACATAGATAATAAAATATAAAAAATGAAGGCAGGAACATGAAAGCCGGATATGACATCCTTAACTTGTCCCAGATATTCATTTACTTGCATAATAACAACAACTTATACAATCAATATGTAAAACAGATTGAATTTCATATTTCGTTTTTTTATTTTTTTTCAGCTTGAGGTGTTTGGTTGTTGCTTTCTTAAAATATTCAAATTTGAATAGTTTGGATTCAGTTTGGAAGGATATATCATTATAAGGTCTGGAGCATTATGAAATAAATACACCAAAAACTTCGCGTGTTTGTTTGTTTGTTTGTGTGTGTGTGAGCGCGCATGCGCACTTGTATCATAAATCCATGCATAATTAATTGTTCATGTTTGTTTATGTGTAAGTCGGAGGACACGCTCTTGGAATTTTGCTCTTGTGTATAGAACGAACTTACAAAAAGTAATGCAAGAAAGCTTGAATCGGTTCAGAGGAGACTGAGCAACAAAGTTGGTATTTGAAGTTAAATCGTTGTGATATTCTAAAAGACTCAAGTCTTTGGGGATTCCATCCCTGGAGTATCGTCGTTAACGTTCAGATATGATTCAAGTGTTCAAGATTTTTTTTTTTTTTTTAATGATACCGTGTATTTAAGACTTTGATCCAGCTGTTCATTTTGTTCACAGCTGTTCTTTCAATATTCACATTAAACGCGTTAATAAGTTCAAGTTGTATAAAGGAAGGTGTCGAACTAGTAAAAGGTTAAACTCTTTCAGCTACACAGTAATAAATTCTTGGAATTTCCTTTGGTGTGGAAGTTGTCGAAGCAACAGCAGCTAGAGCTTTCGAGTCTAAGTTCGATGATCACTGGAAACAGAAACATAACAAATTTAATCTAGATTGTATAAATTGACCACCCCGTGGATACATCACATTACACTGCTTAGGTTCAGGATTTGATCCTTTGAATGGCCCTCTATAAGCCATTGACTACTGAGCGTCATTAAGGTAATTCAGGTATAGATGTATCGTAATGTTCAGTGGTAGATCGGTGGGAGGGGCCGGGGGGGGGGGGGTGCACTGGGTACCCGTTGTAATGGCACTGAAGACCAGCTGATTGAACCCGGAAGTGGCACCAGAAATATTTTTTTGCGCCCCCTCCCTTTATGGTATTCCTAGATCAGCTCATGCGTAATGCACAGAAAAACCGAAATTAAGTACACCAAGTTGCGTACTAGTACTCACCAATGCGATACATATCATTCTGGTTTGAATTCTGACTTGATAGGGCAATCTGTGCATTTTGGTTGCTGCTGACTTCAAAATCCAGTGACACTACATCGCTTGTTAAAGACCAGCCAGTAGGGAACTGAAATCGTCTCTCTGTAATCCCTTTGCTGGTAGTGTAGATAACCGGACATGCTACATGGCGGTTGATGAAGTAAGACGACAAAACAAACAATCAAACACGTAAAGGTAAAGACATAACACCAGTACCCACTGATACAGGATTATTGCTCAATGATGAGCAATCTAAGTAGATTGATCTATTAGATTGATCATCATATTAGACACAGACACAGACATATCCACATTTAGATTGATCATCATATTAGACACAGACACAGACATATCCACATTCTCTCATATATATATATATATATATATATATATATATATATTATACATATATATGTTTGTTTGTGCCAAATCTCTCGGTGTCTAAATGCGTGTAGTTACACATTACTTTAATAGTGCATTTCATCTCGTTTTATGCTGATACTGGTACAAACCAGCGGTAGAGTACCATCAAGTATGCATAATGGCATTGCCACCATTTTGTGACGAGACAGGCAGCGACAGCTCTTCTTCTTCGAGGTCATTATTGATTAATTGAAATAAGTAATTATGATTACGAACCTGAACTTATGAAAGAACCCTGCAACGTAAAGGCATCATTTATCATTTGTAGATGAAGCAAAAACACCGCTTTAGTGCTTCAAAATAGTTCTGTAAAATGTAAGATTTTTTATTAGCTTAATCCCTGTTAAGTATTGTTAGATTTACAAAATGTGAACTGATATAAGGGTCTAGTTATTATAAACTTGTTTCTATGATAAACCGTCTACAGTTATGGTTGGTTAAGAAAATAGTAATATCTCCTTATATTTGAGGCTTTATTGGGATTTTTTTTTTATATGGGAGGATAATGAGACAACAGATGTAAACATATGCATCAGTAATGTGATTGCTCGAACATGTTTTTTTTTTTTTTTTTTTCAATTATTACTACTTTCAGTGGTAAAAAATACCTTTAACGAGACAAGCCATTGTTGCCCGTGTCAAAATCCAAGGCTGGCAGTAAAACGAGGAAGCAGATGAGGTATATATTTATAGCGTTCAGTGAAAAGAGTTCTGAGAATAACAATGTCAGTCTTGAGTACAAAATACTCCCCAGTAGCACTTTACCTTCTATAACTGCCCCTTCGTGATGTCTCATGCTATTTTATCCTATATCTACACGTCTTTATTTCTTCGAGTTTTTGCGTGCCTGTGTATGTGGACTTTTATGTGCTCTCATTACAAATTGTACTTGTTTCCCCCTTTTTTATACGGCTTGTGCCGAAAGGGTGGGTTGGGTGGTGGCGCGTCGCGTTAATGGGAACACCACCCTTCGTCAGAAGCCCCCCCCCCCCCGGTTTTGCCGAAAGGGTGCGTTGGTACTTTTTCTCATATATTAAATATAATATATTAAAAGACGAGTTTTTAATTTATATTTAACCTTCAAACAACCATTTCAAAGAGGCCAGCGTCCGGATCGGTTTACACTCTATTACCACTTGGTCTACAGCCAGTTGGTCTAATAGACTGTTTAATATCAGTTGGTCTAATAACCAGTTGGTCTAGTCATCATTTCGTCCAATGACTGTTTGGTCTAATTGTTATTTGGTTTAATTACTATTTGGTCTACAGTCAATTCGTCTAATAATAGCCATTTGGTCTATTTTTGGTCTAAC
Source organism: Diadema setosum (assembly GCF_964275005.1). Taxonomy (NCBI): domain Eukaryota; kingdom Metazoa; phylum Echinodermata; class Echinoidea; order Diadematoida; family Diadematidae; genus Diadema; species Diadema setosum. Next base: position 20,540,512 of record NC_092696.1, on the reverse strand, counting down.
ACCAATTTATATCATCAAATACCGATTTGGTCTATTATGAGTTGGTCTAATTCCATTTCGTCTAATAATAATAATAATAATAATAATACCTGGTTTTTATATAGCGCATTTCACACACTTCAGGGTTTCAATGCGCTTTACAGACTATTATTACCCCGGTCACTGGATACATTATTTCCAACCAGCACTAACAGTGCTCATTCTCCACTCCCTGGGGAGCATTCCAGCCAGTCGCAGCCATTTTTACAGACGCGCACATGCTGATCAACCAACATAAGCTTTCTCATCCTACCGGGTACCCATTTATACTTCTGGGTGGAGAGCAGCAATGTGGATAAAGTGCCTTGCTGAAGGGCAAATGTGTCGGGCTTGGCATGGCCTCGAACCCACGAACCATACCACGCTCATGTCGTTCACAGACGAGCGCTCTTATCCACTCAGCCACGACACCTCCACACATCATCACACGGTCTAAAATAAAACTAAATTTGTCCAATGTAAATTTGGTGTACACATCATTAATTTTGGTCCATTGTCCAGTTGGTCTAGCCTCTGTCTGTCATCATTTAGTCTACGCCCATTTAGTCTAATAAGCATTGATCTTATTGTCATTTGGTCTAATAGCCAGCCTCCTGGTCTAAACAGGTACCATTTGGTCCAATCATCGTTTCGTCTATATGACCAACTGGGCTATTATTATTATTATTATTTTTTTTTTTTTGGGGGGGGGCCCTTTTTATTGATGTGTACACCAAATTTATATTGGACAAATTTGGTTTTGCAACTGATTGACAAATTGCCCTACATCGACGTAAATAAGCACTGAATTGATCAGTGTTTTAGTAGTAGCCATGATAAAAAAATCATGGGCGTACATACTCGAGCAGGATTCGAACCCACGACCTCCTGATCACCGGACAGGCGTCATCTCCACTAGACCACCGAGCTTTCGCCCGACAGCAAGTGTTGGTTCTAATCCTTATAGCATGCAGCGGGTACTGCTTTGTTATTCAAATTTATGAAGTTCTTCCGTCGAGATGTTTTCATTGCAACTGATTGACAAATTGCCCTACATCGACGTAAATAAGCACTGAATTGATCAGTGTTTTAGTAGTAGCCATGATAAAAAAATCATGGGCGTACATACTCGAGCAGGATTCGAACCCACGACCTCCTGATCACCGGACAGGCGTCATCTCCACTAGACCACCGAGCTTTCGCCCGACAGCAAGTGTTGGTTCTAATCCTTATAGCATGCAGCGGGTACTGCTTTGTTATTCAAATTTATGAAGTTCTTCCGTCGAGATGTTTTCATTGCAACTGATTGACAAATTGCCCTACATCGACAATCAGTACCCGCTGCATGCTATAAGGATTAGAACCAACACTTGCTGTCGGGCGAAAGCTCGGTGGTCTAGTGGAGATGACGCCTGTCCGGTGATCAGGAGGTCGTGGGTTCGAATCCTGCTCGAGTATGTACGCCCATGATTTTTTTATCATGGCTACTACTAAAACACTGATCAATTCAGTGCTTATTTACGTCGATGTAGGGCAATTTGTCAATCAGTTGCAATGAAAACATCTCGACGGAAGAACTTCATAAATTTGAATAACAAAGCAGTACCCGCTGCATGCTATAAGGATTAGAACCAACACTTGCTGTCGGGCGAAAGCTCGGTGGTCTAGTGGAGATGACGCCTGTCCGGTGATCAGGAGGTCGTGGGTTCGAATCCTGCTCGAGTATGTACGCCCATGATTTTTTATCATGGCTACTACTAAAACACTGATCAATTCAGTGCTTATTTACGTCGATGTAGGGCAATTTGTCAATCAGTTGCAATGAAAACATCTCGACGGAAGAACTTCATAAATTTGAATAACAAAGCAGTACCCGCTGCATGCTATAAGGATTAGAACCAACACTTGCTGTCGGGCGAAAGCTCGGTGGTCTAGTGGAGATGACGCCTGTCCGGTGATCAGGAGGTCGTGGGTTCGAATCCTGCTCGAGTATGTACGCCCATGATTTTTTTATCATGGCTACTACTAAAACACTGATCAATTCAGTGCTTATTTACGTCGATGTAGGGCAATTTGTCAATCAGTTGCAATGAAAACATCTCGACGGAAGAACTTCATAAATTTGAATAACAAAGCAGTACCCGCTGCATGCTATAAGGATTAGAACCAACACTTGCTGTCGCGCGAAAGCTCGGTGGTCTAGTGGAGATGACGCCTGTCCGGTGATCAGGAGGTCGTGGGTTCGAATCCTGCTCGAGTATGTACGCCCATGATTTTTTATCATGGCTACTACTAAAACACTGATCAATTCAGTGCTTATTTACGTTGATGTAGGGCAATTTGTCAATCAGTTGCAATGAAAACATCTCGACGGAAGAACTTCATAAATTTGAATAACAAAGCAGTACCCGCTGCATGCTATAAGGATTAGAACCAACACTTGCTGTCGGGCGAAAGCTCGGTGGTCTAGTGGAGATGACGCCTGTCCGGTGATCAGGAGGTCGTGGGTTCGAATCCTGCTCGAGTATGTACGCCCATGATTTTTTTATCATGGCTACTACTAAAACACTGATCAATTCAGTGCTTATTTACGTCGATGTAGGGCAATTTGTCAATCAGTTGCAATGAAAACATCTCGACGGAAGAACTTCATAAATTTGAATAACAAAGCAGTACCCGCTGCATGCTATAAGGATTAGAACCAACACTTGCTGTCGGGCGAAAGCTCGGTGGTCTAGTGGAGATGACGCCTGTCCGGTGATCAGGAGGTCGTGGGTTCGAATCCTGCTCGAGTATGTACGCCCATGATTTTTTTATCATGGCTACTACTAAAACACTGATCAATTCAGTGCTTATTTACGTCGATGTAGGGCAATTTGTCAATCAGTTGCAATGAAAACATCTCGACGGAAGAACTTCATAAATTTGAATAACAAAGCAGTACCCGCTGCATGCTATAAGGATTAGAACCAACACTTGCTGTCGCGCGAAAGCTCGGTGGTCTAGTGGAGATGACGCCTGTCCGGTGATCAGGAGGTCGTGGGTTCGAATCCTGCTCGAGTATGTACGCCCATGATTTTTTTATCATGGCTACTACTAAAACACTGATCAATTCAGTGCTTATTTACGTCGATGTAGGGCAATTTGTCAATCAGTTGCAATGAAAACATCTCGACGGAAGAACTTCATAAATTTGAAAAATTTGGTTTTATTTTAGACCATTTGATGATTAGACGAAATGGAATTAGACCAACTCATAAAAGACCAAAAATAGACCACATGACTATTATTAGACGAATTGACTGTAGACCAAATAGTAATTGGACGAAATGATGACTAGACCAACTGGTAATTAGACCAACTGATATCAGACAGTCTATTAGACCAACTGGCTGTAGACCAAGTGGTAATAGAGTGTAAACCGATCCGGACGATAGCCTCTTTGAAATGGTTGTTTGAAGGTTAAATATAAATTCAAAACTCGTCTTTTAATATTACATGAGAAAAAGTACCAACGCACCCTTTCGGCAATACCGGGGGGGGGGGGGACTTTGGACGAAGGGTGGGGTTCCAGTCAACGCGACGCGCCACCACCCAACCCACCCTTTCGGCACAAGCCTTTTTATACTTACAATTTTAGTGTCCCTTATCTCTATAAGCTTCTCTTTCACGTTCATCGTCCCATCTTTTCAAATAACTCAACAATTTTGAACAAATAGTTTGAGATAGATCATGCACATGTCACTTTCCTCTTGCGCTTTTCATTTTTTTTTTTTGATATTTTCTATTACATTGATTTCTTGTAATTCTCTTATTTGAATATTGGTATATATATCTAAAATGTAAGTAAAAAAACACGTTTTTTTTTCTTTTAATCAAGTATGTGTTTGCTTGTTGTTTCTTATTCATATCATATTATTCTTATCATACTGAAAAAAATGACTCGATCATTATGCTAACTTTTACACAGGACAGAGGCGTTGTATATAGAGTGGTTAGAGATGGTCATGCGATTTGGACATCTTAAAAGCATTACTTATAATTACTTTGCCGTGTTTGTAAATGAAACAAAAACACAGCTGTACTACTTCAAAATAGGCCCTCTATCTGCCTATAATTCCAAAAAGAGTTAGGGATATAGAAACAACATCAAAATATGTACAAATGTGAATCAGAATAAATCTTAGATCTAGGCTCTAGCCCTACCAGTTATGGTTTACTGCGAACATTGATTTTTAACAACATTTCTATGTGGTAGGATATTTTGTGATACAACTATATCAATCCATAAAATCAAACTCCAGTATTCTTTTTTTTTTTTTTAGATCACTGCTCCCAATGTTAAAAATACCTTTAATATTCCAGTGTAAAAATTGTGTAATGGTAAATCATATATGAATGAAGAAACACACACACATACACACACACACACACACATCTCTATATATGATATATATGCATATATATATATATATATATATACAAATAGAATATGAAATATATACATATACATAACGTGTAGGAATACCTAATTTTAGTACCTTAAAGTCACCGCACATCAAATGCGTCTGCCGGCAGACAAGACAACCAAATGAATACTGATAGCGGAATTACATAGATGCCAATATCAAATTATATATATATATATATATATATATATATATATATATACATATGCGCGCGCGCACACATACACACACACAGACACACATACAGTCCAGCAAACAAGTTTTTAAACGTAAGGAAAGAAAATGAAATTCAAGTTATTCAAGATTAAGGATCGAGATATCTCACCACACTGCGGTCCAAAGAAGCCATCCGTACACGTACACTCATAGCCCGTATCAGTCTCCGTACATGTGCCACTATTCTGGCATGGCGACGATTCGCAAGCTGTAATACCATGAACGTCAGCCTTGTAAGTATTTTGCCTTTATTAATCTATCACTTCATGAACACAGCTATGTAATTAAACAGTGATTGCCGATGAATAATGAAATATGTTCTATATTCATCTTCGTACTTTCTATTTGCTTAACATATAGGAATATTGTGTGTCTTCACAAATGAAAAATATATGTACAGTTGAACCTCTCTTATCCAGACAAGTCGGGACCGGGGCTCATCCGGATAAGGGATTTGGCCGGATACGGGAGACTCAATGCTTTATATATGTACATAATACATACACATACTGTACTGATGTAGCCCATTGTAGTACCACATGTAGCAATGTGTATACTGCAACCTTTTCATTGTTACACTCAGAACAGACTCCAAAATAGAGGTTCGTGTTTGCAAGAATGAAATCATTTTTTTAAAATAAATTCTTCGGATGATTTACCTAAATAATTATTTAGAAATGTATCAAGTATTATATAATTCATGTGTGTTTGTGTAGGAGTTCTCAAGGAGTTGGGAATCCCCCTTTCCTCCCGTAATTATAAAAAAAAAAAAAATCACGGCGAGATTGCGTCCGTATAATAGAGAGATCCGGATAAAGGGAGGCCGGATAAGAGAGGTTCAACTGTAAATGCTCAGAAATATCACTGCCAAAGATCAGATACATATCTAATAATCTGTATCAATATATGTATTACTAGAAATTCTTGAAGATTTGTCAATTGTGATATTATAAACATTTTCTTGCAAAATATTGAAGTTTTAATATTGAAGTTTAGTCCCCTATTCTTAGAATTATTCTCAATATCAAAATCTCCCATGAAGTCCTTATTGATCTCTTGATTAATTAACTCTTAATAAAAATCAAAGTTATCCAAAAATAAAGTACTATCTTTATTAGAGAGCCTGTATATTACCCTAAGTATTATATTTTTCTATTGTACATATCAATTTCAACACATATGCAATCTAATTAATTTCCATTGTATATCAAATCAGGCGTTACTTTAAATGATAACGAGTCTACAAGTGTGACAGGAACAGAGTGAATACGCCTCCTCGTCTGCATCTTCTATCAGAACGGACAACCGAATATCCAGCAATGTTACTAGTATATAAAGGGGGAGGGGTGGTTGTCGCTAAGCCATGTTTCTGTAGCACCAATAACTGAAAACTTCATGATTATCACAGACAACAATAATTGCATATTTTCGTTATTTCTTAAAGGAAACCCAAGCCCAAAGAGAAATGTGGATTGAGTGAACGCAGCAACATTAGTTGAACACATCAGTAAAAGTTTGAGGAAAATCGGAAAATCGATACAAAAGTTATGAATTTTTGAAGTTTTAGTGTTGGAACTGCTGGATGAGGAGACTACTAGAGGTTGTGACGTATGTGTGGACAACAATATAAAGAAAATATAAAGAAAATTCCACAAAGATTCACTTTTCAATCATAACGACAGAGCACTTGACAAACCACCTTCAGAAAGCAGGGGGAATAATAATTGCTAATTGATATCAGTATCAAGCTGATGGAATGTGTTATTTTCATGAAAAACGAATTTTGGTGGAATTCCCTTTATATTTTCTTTATATTGTTGTTCATACATGTTGCCGTAACCTACAGTAGTCTCCTCGTCCAGCGATTGTCCGATTTTCCTCAAACTATCACTGATGTGTTCTACTAATGTTGCTCCTTTCACTCAATCCAAATTTCTCTTTGGGTTTGGGTTCCTTTTAAAAGACTGCGAACACTGACGTGCGATACACTGAACGAATACTCATTACATCTTATTACTGAATATATTCTGAACTGAACTCGTCCTTTAAATTATACCAACAGTGTACACAATATGTCATGAATTAATTTCACCCATATGTAAACTAAAAACATAAACATGTCATTTTACGCTGATTATACAGCTATAAAAATCATATGGTAAAACAAGTAAAGGACGTACAGAAAACTTGCAAGATGATAAAAATACAAATGGTTAGTCCTGAATGAGAATATGGATTTACACCCACAAAGACGAAAGTCATGGCATTTGCTCATTAAAATAAGGGGAAATTATCATTTTTAGATACAATTCAGAAACTTGCCAGTAGAAAATATAGAGAATATCAAATGTTTGTGTGTTTTGCTAGAAGAAAAGAGGCAAAACAAATTGTTGTGTTCATAATAAAAGGTGGGGCCAACCTTTTATTAGGGCCTCTTTGTTTGTTTGTTAAAACGAATTTTAATCAAATAAACATTCAAGTCCTCATAAAATTGAAAGCTTTTTTTATGCCTCATATACGTGATTTCTATCGTATCTCACAAAAAGTCAAAATTTGAATCGCCAATACATCTCAACCAAAGCTATACTATCCCTTTAAGCAAGCATTCATCCATAACCAATTAAGCCACACAATATATGGTTGGTTTTAAATTAATTGGGTTTCTATATTTATAAATTTCACTGGGTACTTTAGTAAATGACTAATATGTATCTGTATTTGCCGAGAGTTGCATTTACCTGGTGCCACGCAAATGTATTTCTTCCTGGTCCCCTCAAGCAGTGGATGGTGCCCCACCTTTGCGAGTTGCTCTTCAGACATCAACTTCGGTACCATGGCAACCGTCTCTCCGCTGCTCAGAGTGGTCGTACCACAACTCATGCTCGACACCTCTGAACAAGTTGGGTCAGCAGCTCCACCTAACAAGCCGCCGGCTATATCATATCATGCGTGGAATAATATGACAACAACAATCGAATGCCAATGCAGTGGAGGATCCCGGGGAAGGGGGATGGCGCATATAGTCAGGGCAATGTGTTTATAGTCTAGCCCCTCTCCTGCTCTCTTTCCAAAGAAAGAAATAGACGTGGAAGCAGAAACAAAGTCAAATATTTTCCTTTGGTATCGTTACACTTTTAGACTATTGACTCCTCAGTTCTCAAAACAGTGTCTACCCGATGATCAGTAAGATTTAAACTTTCATTGACATTAGAGTCAGTGAAAGGGAACCCCATGTATCTCCACCTGAACTTTCTTCTCCACTAAAGGGGCACAAAAGCCTCAGGGTGAAATCGCTCTTTGATGTTTGATTTCTGGTGTGAACGCAGCTACAATATTTCCTTCCCCACCACACCACCTACTGAAAAAGAAACTATATTTAATCCTCGACCACGTTCAACTTGTCTTTGAAAAGAGTGATATGAGTGTATGCTGCTCCAGAGAAGAAAATTACGGAATCCTTAAATTCCAAATGTTTCCATAAAATATCAAGCAAATCAGTGATAAAGTTACAACCACGTAATTATGCAAACAAGGAGAGGTTATGAAGTCATCATCTTACAAGTCTCCTGTTGACCAGTACATTAACAAAAAAAAGTTTTTTTTTTTTTTTAAATCAATCAAGAATATATACCCTTCACGTCACGTTATTCTAGTTGTCACGTAACAACCTTTCAACAATAACTGATGCTAGAGGGGAAAGGTTATAGTTGATAAAGTGTGAACCAAAGACGTGATTTTTTGTACAATATATATATATATATATATATATATATATATATATATATATATATATATTTGTGTGTGTGTGTGTGTGTGTGTGTGTGCACAAAGAAGCACATGAGAAACTGTAGGTAATGTTATCGCTCCTTGCAATTTCTGTTTCCACTTTTGCGACCAAGATCGCATAATTATACTCGGTAAAATCATGCGCAAGTTTAAAATTCCATAACTTACTCATTTTACGCCCAATTTCATGAGCCTCCCACTATTCTTTGCATCCCATCTACCTCATCTGTTTTGTCATCCTTGATATGGTGTAGATTTGAACCGTAAGATGATCAAAATGAAAGAAGCACAATGATTTAACGAAGCAGTAAAATATATAAGGCAGTTACATTCGAGGACGGGATATTTGCCTAACCACTCTGCTATTGCGTTAAAGGAACAAAACATTCGTCTAAAATGATTTTTGTCAAAAATTCAAGAAATACAATACTCCCTCTGTAAAAACAAAAACAAAAAACAAAACAAACAGCAAAACAAAACAAAGCAGAACAAAATAAAATAACTCAAGAAGTAGATGGTCATTATAAGATCATTCAATTGATTAAGCAGTAGTTTATGAAAAGAGACTAGGCCTATCCATTATCCTTATAAACTTTTTTTTTCAAACTTATTCTTGTCTTCAAAGTATGTGAATTGAATAATATTTATCCCGAAAGCATGCAGAATTCTAGATATGATTCATTTACGTTCTTGTATTTTAACAGTAACATTCTGAACGCCTCTTTGCTTTTTTTAATGCAGAATGGGTGTAAAATTTTGCATTTGCCTTTGTTTAGTAAGACAGTAAGATGATTTCATTCTCTGACTGCAAGGAATGAGGTTGATCGCTTGAATCACGCAGTTTCGCCGTCTTCAAATGGAAACCAGTTAAACATGACTGTGATTATGTTATACTCACCAATGTTGATGGCAAACAGTGCCCTCAGGCTAGCCTTTAGTAATCCGACCATTCTTAGAAATAGTACGATGAACCACAGTGAGAAGCAGGAAAGGGATAATTTCTACTTTGATAACACTAAGGTGTTACACAAAAACAACACAAAACATAACAAAACATGAATTTTGCTTCATGGAGCTATTCCAAATCCACTGGCAAGTGGAAGAGAGATCGACGCTTGAAGTACCTATGTATCAAATCACAACTGCAGATAGAGCTGGTGAGCGACGCAGTTTTCATGTGGAAAAGCGCGGTAGCAACGCGTGTCGAACGAGAGTTAAGTGTTCTGGTTTGTTTTTTTCATGTCGTGCCGATGTTTACGTCGTCTACGCACGGGTCGCATTCTTCTTAGCCTTTTGACAATTCCCTCCATATAGTAGCTATCTTTTTTTTAAAAGGTCCTTATTGTATGGAAGGGAAAAAAGATGATTGATACTTTCTTAGAATTTTGTAATTTTATATTTCTTTCTTTTATTACGTCATTTTTGTATTGTTGTTTTTGTATGAGGGTCCGCAGGGATACGTGATATGGACCACTGATTTTATTGTTCTGACAATGTGTTCCGTCTTATATGAGAGAGATGTTCGTTCTTTTGATTCTCTCTATGTATGTATTCTCTGTGTGTATGTATTTGTGTGTGTGATATGTTTTCATATATGTAAATTTCTTGTTCTCTCAACTGTGTGTTTATTTATCTATCCATTATTAGACATATTCATTCATATACATTCTTATTTACCTTTTTATCTCGTCATTAATCTTTGTATTTATTCATGTATCTATATAGTTGTGTTTTCATTTATTCTAGTGGTCCACAATAAGCATGCTTTTTAGTGAACCTCTCAGTTCTTTTTTTTTTCTCTCTAAACGTAACATAATATTCTGCAGGTATGCATGTTCGCAGAGACGTAGCTATTTGTTAACTATCAGTTATCTTTCTCACAGACTAATGTGTGTAATATATTATGCCTAAATGATATAATTCCTGATTTATTCTGTGTTACATGTTTTGCTCGAAAGAAAAGAGAATCAAAATAAATGAATTGAAATGTATTACATGTATAAATATATTCATTCATTTGTTATTTGGCATGATTAGTCCTTGGGGTGTGGGGGTGGGGCGGGGAAGAGACCACTGGACAGACACTTCTACCTCCCTCTGCCCTGGTTTCCCCAGGGAGATGGGAAGAGACCATCCCTGGTTACCCTATTATATACCGCAGTGACCGTTCAAACGCAGTGGCAATGGAGTGCCATACACTTGTGTAGCAGACTCACGCGGTGTGTATCTCTACAGTGCTTCATGCGTGATTGAGCAGTGTACACCGACTGTGCGGCTGAAACCGAACCGCTGCCCACTGCATTAGCTAAGTATATGTTGTCCGAAGTAGGCCTACTTTGTAGCTGCTGGTAGCTGTGTTGTGCCACGAGTTCTGGATGAGGCTGCAAGTTGCAGGTTAGTACGGTGTACTAGTACCAAAGATCGTACACACAACATGGAGTGTTGAATCATAAAGGGGGGAGGGTGGGCAAACGAGACTTCTCTGTAGTAATATTTGTCTTTGCGCGTGTAGCGAGTGTTGTGGAAGTTCTCCATGGATTTACTGTACACCATATTCCGCGAGTAGGGGAACCCCCGGCGTGGAACGAACACACACATTACACCGTGTAGCGTATACCAATATTGTACGTGTTGCTACGAAAGAAGAGGGCTTCTCAGTCTATAGTTTAAGGTTGTCCTCTAAAACATGGACCTTGCACGTACGATGTACATTGTTCTTCTTCTAGGCCTGCTCGTATGTGTGTATGTTTGTAGAGCGTTTGCTCCAACGATAGCATACGAGTGCTTTACTTTCCGCTATTAACATTGGGATTAACATTGGGATAATTGGGTTACAGTGACAGTGCAGTACTGTGGACGCAGGTGACGCTGTACGCATAGCTGGTCTGCTGGGTACCATAACACCATGGGATCAATGGCATGGAGGTGGACAAATCTCTTTCCACCACCTCATGTTTATACACGCTTCTACTCTCCTTTAATAACTGCAGTAGTTTAAGAGGCTCATTCAAAACTCGACTCCTTAATAAGCATTCCTATATCGTTTGGTAGTGGTTTGTATGATAATACGATTATATAGGCTATTTCACACCACGCATGTTGCACATTTTGGTTGTCATTGTTTTGTGCCCTCCTGCTGAACTTCCAAAGATTACGGCGAGGTGAAAAGGAGAGTACACTGTATTTCAAATTCACTGATTGAATGGGGTTTGTAATTCGTGTGTGTTTTTGTGTGTGTGTTTGTGTGTGTGTGTGCGTGCGTGTGTGGGGGGATGGGGGATGGGGGATGCTTTTCAGACATTCGACCTTTTTACGTAGGGTCATTTTCAATGCCATACTTGCCTAGATTTCACAGTGAACTCTTTATGGTGATTGATGATGACAGTGATGTTGATGGTGGTGATAATACTATTGCTTCGGAATAATATTGGTTTTTTATTTAGCTTATCAGCAATTGAAAACTCTTAATCAAATAGAGCTTGCAATGGCGGTGTTTTTTTTTTTTTTTTTGTTCTAATGTTATTCTTCCACTCCCTTCGTGACCACTGCTCCAACACTCAGTCGTTATCATCGAGAGCATGCATTTATGGTGTCATAGTGGTACCTTTTTGTAATGCAGCACCCTCTGTTGTTTGTATATTATAACTTATATATTTTTCAGTAATGCCCGGATAACTCCTACATATACTCAGCTATTAATGAATGTGTAACGTAGAAGAGTCACTTTTCCCATATCTTAATGGAAACGATTCATATTCTTCATATCAAGTTAATTGTACCGGTAACTGCTTCCAAATTTGACCGTGGTATTATCCTGTCATATATTATATAGATAATGGTCTATTACTTATTTTGCTCCATGAAGTTGTTTGTTTTGGCGGTATATTAATAACTTTAAAACATGAAGTATATTGTGATTTGAAATCATATGAATTAACAACCGGGTTTTTAATCTGCACACTATACTGATATATCACGAGAACGCTTTTAATTTCTACTCAGAATTGCACGACTTCGCCTGCACATTTTTATTTTCACAATCTATAGTTAATTGTTGCGTGCAGACAAATCAAAATTATATTCCAAGGCACGTCTTGCACGTAGTATGATAAGTATTTGTATTGTCTCATTCACTACCCCTCCACCTTCTACAGGCGTGCAGGGTAACAGGTGCTTACATGTACTTTCTGATTATTCTGAACATTGTTGGTCTGGATGTTTGCTTATCGCGTTATAAAGTATGTGTGGCCCCCTTCCGTACAAGTAATTTGTATACCATTCAATTTCCTTTCTCACGTATACAAGCACAAGTAGCAAGCCGTTATAAAATGCATTCTGGGCCCTGTTGCATAAAACCCTTACCGCTGGACTTACCGCTCCTTTCTAGCGGTAAGTCTTCAAATTAGCGGTAAATTTTATAATCCTTGATGCTGATTGGCTGTGACGCCTAATTTTGACGGTAGTTACCATTGAAATTCAACGGTAAGTTTTATGCAACGGGCCCCAGATCTTCAGTTAATACGGAAGCCTAGAAGGCCAACAGACTATAAACTAATTATGATCGAATGATGATTGATGATCTGTAAACGCATTTCACTGCGTGCTTCTTTCAGTGAAAATACAGTCAGAGAATCATAATCAGAGTTTGATATATACTGTACATGTACAGTGTATCACACTTTACATTAATCAAAGTATTCACGTACTAATTTCTATAGGGCCCTAGTGGAATCAAAGGTGAGCGCCGAATTCTCCGACTCGCATATACATGTAGCCTTTCATCAAGGCCCTCTCGCTGTATGATTGCTATAGCGGGCGAGTGAATCGAGCCCATGCGAGCGCGACAGCTACGCGAGAGCCTTTTGAGATCTACTTTGCACGTTATCAAACTCGCTCCGGACGGTGTCGATGCGATTTGCTTCCCTTACCCCTATCTAACCCCCCCCCCCCTCTTTTTTAAACTCTCGCCATCTTTGTAAATCTACATTTCTGTCTCTCATAATCATCCCGTGAAACAGGTTGTTGGAGTGGATAATAAACACCATGGTAACTGGCGGACCCTTCACTCCAGCGTTCATCGCGCTTCTCCTCCGGGCCTGTGTGCAACCGTCCGCATCAGTAGCAGCAGCAGCGGACAAAGCCCTGTTCATCTTCGGCGACGTGTTCAACGATCCCGAGCGCGATGCCGTCATCGAGGGCGAGTTTCCCGAGGGATTCACATGGGGCGTGGGGACGTCGGCCTACCAGATCGAAGGCGGATGGAACGAAGACGGAAAAGGTAAAGGGAAAGGACGATATTCACTGGCATGTTATGTAGCACTTTCCAAGTTTAAGATTTTTTTTTTATACGTGTATATATATGATATATACGTTATATTAATTCAAATCAAGAGTGATTTGTATATGTATTCGAAATTGCTTACTCAAAATTAGCAATTACTAATGTTTCATATAATTTTTGTTGTTGATCGCTTGATCTGTCTTTATTTGTTATTTCATACAATGTATTTTGATTTTTGATTTCACTAATTTGACTTGATTTAAATTGCCATGTATAGAAATGCGTAAGTAAACATGCAAACCAGATTTTTTTTTTTTTTTTTTGTTCACACTACATACAGTATGGAGTAAAGAATGATTAACGTGGCATACGCTGGCAGGCATATCTTCTTTGCATATTGTCAATTTGTAATCAGCCATGGTGCTTGACTTTTTTGGCTTTATGCTGCTTTGACATGTCATTATAGTATGTTTGCTCCTTTCTTCCTTTCTTGATTATTAATTTCCTCTTCAACGTTGTAGTCTCTAGTTTCTACGAATGGCATGAATAGTATGACGACAGCATTGTGACGTAAGCAGCTGCATCCATGTCACATTCACTAACACGCAAATTTTTCCACATGGCATTGTGCACAATGTCATCGTATGATGCGTTTGGGGCGCATTCTTGACTTTGGACGCCGCTGGTGACATGGGAACGCGAAATGTTTTCTTCTGCTATAGTTTCAATAAAACAGCTATCATGTCCCTTCAGGACCATCCACCTGGGATGTGTTCACTCACATTCCTGGCAAGATTCACGAGGATGCGAACGGGGACGTGGCCTGCGACAGTTACCATCGTTACGCCGATGACGTCACTATCATCTCAGAGCTGGGCGTGTCTCACTACCGCTTCTCCTTCTCCTGGTCCAGGATGTTCCCCAAAGGTTTCACCGAGGAGGTCAGTCGGGCCTCCCTCGTGAGCTTTTTGTCTACAGTGGACTCCCGTTATAACGAAGTCCTCGTGTCTACAGTGGACTCCCGTTATAACGAAGTCCTCGTGTCTACAGTGGACTCCCGTTATAACGAAGTCCTCGTGTCTACAGTGGACTCCCGTTATAACGAAGTCCTCGTGACCGGCAGTTTTCTTTCGTTATACATGCAGCAAAATTTTGTTACAACAAATAAAGAATAAAACAAAAATAAAGAGAGAATAATGTTGCGGCCTGAATCTTTATTTCGTTGTAACAGGAACTTCGTTATAACCGTGTTCGTTATAACAGGAGTGCGCTGTATTCTTATTCCATCTCTTCATAAAAAGTGGGGGCGCTGTGGTATAGTGGATAAGACTCCCAACGCTTGATCGGAGGACCCGAGTTCGAATCCCGCCCAGTGTTTACGTCCTTGGACAAGGTGTTTTGGGGTAAATGTTTTTGGGTAAATGTAAATGGTACCCGCCGGCAACGCTAGGGTAATAATAATAACAGGGCCCTCTGGTAGAACAGTGGCAACGCTGAAGAAGCTACCCCGGGTTTTAAGACCTCATTATGATTAAAAAAAAGATATAGGCCTAAAATGTAAATAATGACGATAGAAATAATGATAATTTTAGCAGATATTTGATAGTGGTATATCACGGTCATCATAATGATTGAAGCTATTTCTACAACAGCTGTTTATAATGCTGTTACTACTGTTGATAATCGTAGCTGAATCGATTAAAAAAATGATTTATTAAAACGTCTCTCAAACTTAGTAACGAATTATTTAGTCTTACAACCAGGTGCTTCATTGGTATATAAACGAATGAGGTGTTTTGAAAAAAAAACCCAAAAACGAACAAAAAAAAAAAAACACCTTACATTTGTATTAGTCTGATTTATTAGACTAATTATGATTTTAAAAACTTATGAGTTTGATTTATTAGACTATTATTCTGGTGTTTTGTTGTTTTTTTTTTTTCTCGCCTGCGTCACACAAGATAAACGAGGCGGGAGTGAAGTACTACCACACGGTGATCGACGCTCTACTGGCAGCGGGCATCCAGCCGGCTGTAACCCTCTACCACGGTGATCTACCACAAGCACTCCAAGACATTGGCGGCTGGGAAAACGAGATGATGGTAGTCTACTTCAACGACTACGCAGACTTTTGTTTCAAAGAATTCGGAGATAAGGTGCGTCAGAGAAGAAAAACAAAAACGAAAAGCACAACAACAACAACAACATGAAGAAGCAGCAATGCACTCAACATAGCCAGTACTGCAGAGAGAGAGAGAGAGAGAGAGAGACGGGGAGGGGGGGGGGGGGGAGAATGTTTAAGGCAGACTGATTTTCCAATAGCAAGCATTGAATTTCTCATTATACCCCTGCCCCCTGCTCGAGAATACTCGGGACTTTAATTCTTCAACGGGTTGAGGAAAAGAATTACATAGCAACCTGTCTAGATGAAACGTTATATAATGCGTGAATTAGACAGGAGATGACAATACGTATTAGCTGAGTGGCAAACAACAAACAAAACATGATACAAAACACGACACACAGAAACAGTAGGTATGTAATTAATTGATCCACTGAGACGCTCAAAGGGTATACTGGCGCTTTACCGAAGACCAAGGTTAAACGTGTTAAGGTGCTCTATTAATTATTCTTGTGGCTGCGATTGCTCTTATCTGATTTTTTTTTTTTTTTTTTTTTTTTAATGTTGAAGAATGCGTGGCAGGAAGGAACAGGAGATTTACTACAGGGAAAGATGATTAGACAAAAATACGCTTTGAGAAGCCATATAGATGGATATATTTTTATTTTAATGATGTCAATCAGGTAACAAGAAGATTCATGGATCTCGCGATGATGTTACGGGACAACTGTTGATTTATCATTAAAACAACAACGATAGCAACAACAAAACAACAAACAAATATGATAGGAAAGATCTACATTCACATTAATAAACGAATTGCGAAACAATCGGTCTGTTCTGGTTCTCCAGGTTAGGATGTGGTTGACCATCAACCAGCCAAAAGTCGAGGCCATTCTCGGCTACGAGGAGAGCGTCATCGCCCCGGGCCTCAAGCGACCAGGCTACGGTGCCTACCGCGTCGTTCACACCATGCTGAAGGCCCATGCGCGCGCATGGCACACGTACGACATCAAGTACCGGCCCGACCAGCGCGGGAAGATATCCATTGTGATCAACGCGGCGTGGTTCGAACCGGCCAGCGAGAAGGCAGCGGACGCGGAGGCGGCAGAGAGAGCATTGCAGTTCGACCTGGGTCTCCCAGCCAATCCCATCTTTGGCAATGGTGAGGTATACGACCTCAATGTGTGTGAAGGATTGTAAAGACTGAACAACAACAACAACAACAGCAAAGAAAGAAAGAAAGAAACAAAGAACTCAATCATAGCACACAAA
Organism: Diadema setosum; assembly: GCF_964275005.1. Lineage (NCBI taxonomy): Eukaryota > Metazoa > Echinodermata > Echinoidea > Diadematoida > Diadematidae > Diadema > Diadema setosum. The sequence goes on along the minus strand of NC_092696.1, from coordinate 20,523,345 downwards.
TTAGACCCAACAATCAATAAGAATGAAAAAAAGAGAGAAAAGTTTAAGCATAAAGTAAATAAAACAAGACAGGCTTTCACGCATTGATAATAATTTTTCGTAAGAGTGCTATAGATGCAGAGAAAACAAAAATAATGATGGTAACATGATCCAGATAATTCCTTGTCGTAAGCTTAAGTTTTTTCTTCTTTCGGGTTTGAGCAATCATTTTGCTGAGTGTTTTGTATATATTTATATTTATTCAGTTTGTAATCCGTATTGATTATAATACCAGTAATTTGCCGGGGGAGGGGTGGGGTGGGGGGGGGGATAATTGTCCTCGGGGGTTAATTGCCGTGATACGTCTCGAATATCTCCGAGCCGATCCAACCTTTCTAATCCAATGCTTCCCCACGCTACCTGGTTTTTAGACATAATTTTCTCTGAATACAATACTCTACACAGGAGACTATCCCGCCATCATCAAGGAGTTCGTGGGCAACCGCAGCCGGGAGCAGGGACTCACCGCCTCTCGGCTGCCCACCTTCACCGCGGAGGAGCAGCGGCTGATTGAGGGCACAGCGGACTTCTTCGCCCTGAATCACTACACCAGCAGGCAAGCTATACCAGCAACTGCCTTTATAACGAAGTCCGTTATGGGACCGGCAGTTTTCTTTCGTTATATTGAAATGTCGTTATGGCCGAACAATAAGATAATTTTTATATACAGGTTATCATGCGAAGGATAATTTTCAGGACATAACTTTGTGGGTTATAAAATAAAGCGTTTTATCGCGAAACGACCTAAATTCAGTATTGTTAAGATGAGATATTTTTTATTAAAGTTGCTAAAAAACAAAGAAAATAATAAGAAAATACAGAATATTCTTAATCATAACCTCTAGAATATTACTTGTTTTGTCACAAGTGAGTTATTACTGGAAAGGGTTAATTTTGTTCTGTCTGATGATGGACTTACTTTGAAACGGCGCTTAGCTCATTTTGCAATTAAACTCTTCAATTTTACGTTATATCGGGACCAAATTCGTTGTAACGGGAGTGCATTGCATTAGAGCGGATCATGACGCAACTAATTTTGTAAAAAGGAATCGGGACTTTCGAATTACACAGTGTGAGAAGAAAAACGAGTCAAAGGGGTCAACCGATGAGTGATGGAATGATAGAGATAGGGAGATAAGGCAATGTAAAAAAAAAAAAAAATGACAACTGGAGAGAAAGATGAGTGCGAGCGAGAGGGAGATAGGAAAGTTAGATTAGACAGAAATCGAAAGAGAGTTGGAAGGGTGGGGAGGGAGGCTATTTTGAAGACAGTGATATTGTATATGAATATGACGTCATAAAACGTCTTGTAAAAACGCAGTTCTACGTTTAAGGAAGAGGAATAAACGGGCGGCACACATCTGACGAACGCCCTCAACGACAGTCGATCTTTCTCATGTCAAGTTCGTGTGTATGAAAAGGGGATGCTATGTGATGTCTTTCTTTGTAGTGTAAGGATGTCGAAGCTGTCTGCAGACGATTAATAGAGATGTTTTTAAGGCAAATCGCAAAGACAAAAAACAAAAAGCCAAAGAACTCGCTACTCTATAGCGAAAAAAGTCATTTAATGTAGAGAAACAGGAAGCTTATAAAGGAGTGCGTTTAAATTTGAAAGGACACCAGTGGCAGCAGCAACAGCAATGATCAAACAGTGCAGTGCAATGAAAGGAAATGAAAAAAATATTATAAAGTCAACCTCGCCAAAGACGAATCCAAAGGATCCGCAGAAAATCCTACAACATAATAAATACCGGAAATTTGACGTACACTTCACATTTTACAACACATCTTTACAACAGATCCGAGAATAAATTTTTCCTCAACTTGGCCATTTTTTCGACTTGTGTGAGATCACTGCTGTAGGGACGCATATGCATGAAATTATAATTTGTGATGTTCAACTTACAGATACGTACAACACAAGAACCCGGCCGACACCAAACAGCCGTACCTTCACGATGACATTGGTGTGGATATCGGCCCAGATCTCTCCTGGCCTGAGGCGGCTACACCCTATATTAAAGTAAGGCAAACCATTGTTTTCTTTCTTATTGCTGTTAGTATTTTCCAGTATGTTTCTTAAATTGTAGACCAGCAGTTGCAATCTTACGAGAAAAAATAATAAATATGTACAAAGGGACAATGGAAATTAAAATTGAAATTGAAATTTGCCTTGCTCAGGTCGTGCCGTGGGGACTGCGGCGGCTGCTGGGGCGGATAAAGGACGCCTACGGGGACGTGCCAATATACATCACGGAGAATGGCGTGTCCGAGCCGGACGAAGAACTGGGCAAAGATGACATTCTTAGGTCGAAGTATTTCACTGCTTACATCAACGAGGCCCTCAAAGGTGTGTATTATCTTTGTTCACCTCCCCCACTCCCATCATCTTCCTTATCCTCATCCTCTCCTCTTCCTAGATGGTTTAATCACAAAATTTTGGAATGTAATAATGGGAAATTGAGAATGTTGTAATGGAATAGAGGGACAAAAACGGAGGGGGGAGGGAGGGCGAAAGAGGTAACCAAACAAATCCAAATTTAAACAAAAGAGTTTTCCTCTTAAACAATCATTGCTGCCATTGTAGCAAGACAGACACAAACCCAAGCACACGAAACATCCTCCAAAATTCATAAACAAACCACCCCAAAACAAACAAACCACCCCAAAACAAACAAACAAACAAACGAACAAACAAACACAAATTGCCCCTGCCCCCCCCCCCCAAAAAAAAAAACAAACAAAAACGAAAAGAGAGCAAAACTAAACAGGTCTCAACATAACAAAGCAAAACACATACACACATATATACACACACACACACACAGGCAAAACACGAAATCGGAAATAGAAAACCAGAAAACCATTCAAACGATAATATTGCTCGTAAACCGGCGTATGATTACCTTGCCTTACCTTACCTTGCCAAAAAGTGACTGATTACAGTTACGCTTATATGAACACTGTAAAATAACTGTTACCGATGAACTGTGTTAGGCTATAATGATGCATGTACCTGCCAGGCCATATTTGGTGCTGGGATATTGCGCTTCACTCCTCTGGAAACCCCGCCAGTTTTGATGTACAATGTGTGTTTGAAGCTCTTTGGTATATCAGACTGTTCCAATCAAACCAAAATAATATTACGCTGGATGGGGACGAGGGTTTAAAAGTAATATGAAATGAATGCGCGCTCATTTTGCATACTGATAATATTGTAAAGTATCTAATGCAATCCCGCCGTTGGGTTCTTTTGTTCCAGGTTAGAAATAATTTAAATCAAAACAATTTGATCTGTATTCTGATTAGAATGAAAGAAAAAAAAAATAGCTTCTTAAAGTGAATTCGAATGACATAAACTATGAAAGAAAAGGAATTGCACACCGACACCATGATAGTAGCGCCATCTCTTGTCAGCGCAAGTCTGTCATTATCAGAGATTTTTTTCTCAATGCTCATAGCTCTTATCTTTTCATCTATTGCCTTTAATAATCAAGTGCGCCACCACTCGGTGAGAGGCGTATTGACGATAGTCACTGTCGTATGAAAGCGGAAACATTTCCTTGTATGAACACAGGTTGCATAAGGATAGTCACGCGACTGATTGAGTCCTGCACACACTATTTGTTTGTTTGCTTGCTTGCTTGTTTGAAGCCTCACGCATCGACGGGGTCAACCTCCGAGGCTACTTCGCGTGGTCACTGATGGACAACTTCGAGTGGACGCGTGGTTACGGCGACCGTTTCGGACTGTTCGGCGTCGACTTCAACGACCCTGCCAAGACGCGGAAACCGAAGTCGTCATCGAGGACGTACGCAAAGATTGTCAGAGACAACGGCTTTATATTCACAACGACCACGGCGGAAACGAAAGACGAACTTTAGCCAAGTGGTTGTGGTAATGCCGCCATGAGAGTCTCGCTGGGAAGTTACACTCCTTTGCTCAAGTTGAAACTGAAGTAGCCACTATGATTTAGTGGATAAGTCATAGACTTGATACTAAACAAAAGGTCCTGGGTTCGAATCGCGCAGAGAGTGTGTTCATTCTTGATCAAGATGGTTGCCCACAATGTTCAACATGACCCAGATACTTACAGGGGCACCTAGCAACCCTGAGTTAACGAAAATTGTGGGGTCCTCTTTTAGACCATTTGCAACCATGAAGGTGGCCCGGGTACCGATGGATGAACGAAACCATTTGGAAAGACATATTAGATATAGTCGAACGAACAGAACATTTCGGGAGAATAGTCATTTATCCCTTTGTTCAAGTGTCAATTTGAAACTATTTTTCTTTTTGAGAATGATTTGATAGCAATGGGGGGGGGGAACTCGTGAGGCAATGCTCCCGCTGCCTCATTGCAATGAAGATTGTGATTATGACCACATACGTGTACCATGCTGCCTACGGAAAACACGTGTAAGATTTTTGAATACAATAGTATACTTACTTATGACCAAATACGTGTGCCATACTGCCTACGGAAAACACGTTTAAGATTTCTTAATACAATAGTATACTTTCTTATAATTGTCTCATCGTGATGACTCTTACATTGTTTAGTTTTGTTTGTAAGTGTAGAGATAATTATACTTTGCCTTTAGAGTTTCTGGTTAAAACTATCGGCAGAGGTGACTCCAAAATAGAAATATTTTACTGTTGCAATAGTACTATGATTTAAGGCACCGAGGTTCATAGCTTAACCAGAAACCCAAAACGAGGCAGAGTATTGAGATTTTTTTTTTTTTTTTTTAATAAAAGATGGGAAAATATGTGGCGAGCAGTCGTGTAGTGGGTGTGATGTTTTACAACAGTGCTGTAGTGAGATCCGACCGCACGAAGCAGGGCGCGATGTAAAAAAAAAAATATTTGTGACATTTTACAAAATGGCCGCACAAAGCAGTGCGCGATATCACGCTTGCTTTGTGACATAATTTCATACATTGTGTACTATTTGTAAAATGACGTCATAAAAAGTGTAATAGTATACCATGGTGTGTCAAACATGCCAAAATTCCGAAATAGCTGAAAATACATATCATAATTACTTGAAGCTCTAACTTTCAACCGGATACTAGGGAACATATTTTTGATAAAAATATTATCTACTCTGACTAATGCATCTCTTCCCCGTCATGGTGATGGATTTTAATAGTGCTATTAGCTAAAGCACAAAACATTTGAACGTTGTTTCCGATTCCCATTCTAAATTGGAATTCAATTTTTGTAACTGACATGAAATCATGTTTAACCGGAAAAGAGGTTGTCTTCAATTCATGGCGAGTTGGGGAAGACGAATGATGTATGCTTCGAAAGCAAATCGTGTGAGAGTCTGAATATCCGACAGATATTAAAGCAAGCCTGCCAGGCCTTGCTGAACGCGGTGTCTCACCGAGCGGCGTATGTTTGCGAACGCATCGAATTTAAAATTTTGTCAGGGTTCGTCAATAGTTGCAATCAAATTCGCAAACATTGTTCATTGTGGCAAACATTTTTTTTTTCATGGCGCAAAGACATTTTGAACGAATTTGATCACAGCTGTTTACGAACTGTAGGGCCTATTGCAACTGTTTACGAACTATTCAGATTCGCTAAAATTTGGTACGTTCGCAAGCATTTGCCGCTCTGTGAGATGCCCCCTTAATCCTGCATACTACAGGCTCCAAGAAAGAAAGATGAACAATTTCTTCCTGACCAAAGATGTTTAACATGCTTTCCTGCGATGGGAACTCCGTGAGATGTATGTAACACACAAATGACTGTGTGAAAGCTCTTGTGGATATTCGTTATCAACTTTGTACTCCCCCCCCCCCCCCATTAAAAAAAGAAATGAAGGAACAGATACATTGAAATCGAAAGCAATTAAACTCGATGTATCGTCATGGAATATAATATGTCATTTATTCAGTCTTTGCCGGGGTTGGTTAAACTTTGCTAGTTTTGACGATGCCCATCAATCTAATTGAAAGAATCAAAAGACCACATTTTCATAAAAACTTTTCCTTTAACACTGATTTTTATGAAATTGTATTTAAAAGAGGGGTCAAATAGTGATTCCAAAATTGCATTTCATCTTCGAAGAAACAACACGACCGAACATTTCAACAGCACTTAAAGGGACTGTACTGTTCTGGTTGAGGTGAGGATTTTGCTTGTAACGTTTTGCGAGATATTCAGAAACCACTCTATGAGATGTCAAAGAGCATGCAATTCTAAGGGGAATCAAAAGTTTATTTGATGAAATTCGGTTTTGAAATGGCTGAGATATCCAAAAACAAGGTGAAACAAAGATATCCTAATAAAAGGCGTGGCCTGTCGCCTTTTATTATTTTCACCCTTTTTGGATATCTCAGCCATTTGAAAACCAATTTTCATCAAATAAACGTTGAATCCTTCTTAAAATTACATGCTCTTTCATATTTCATAAGAGGTTTCTCATTATCTCACTTAGGAATGTTATAAACCTGTATCCTCACCTCAACCAGTACTGTACAGTCCCTTTAAGACATTAAACTGTCATTCCCGTTATGCATTGTTGACATCGGCAGTAAAAATAAATACTTTTAAAGAACAGCGAATCATTTATTCAATAATACCAGGATTTGATGCTTCAAAGAATTTCGAACTTAAGGATACTTTCACAATGCATTCAAAATGCATTCCTCTATAGTAAAGACTTTGCCTATAAACCTGAGAGCTCGCCTTCGCATGCCAGTGACTTGTTTGACGTAGCAACGACATGCATGCAAAATTGTACATTCGAAATATTGACATTATTACTATGCACATGTTGGTGGTATATCTTGATACAAGATCCTCGGGGGAAAAAAAAAAAGTCCTGATAAGAGAATATTAATTCAATGGAAGATTGTAGTCTTAGGTATTTCGAATTATACATTTCTTTGTTACAACTTCAGGAAAATTTCATGTGTTTATTTGAATACACCGACATTTGATAAAATTTCTTTTGTATTCTAGACTCTCTTTTTAAAATAATGTAACCATACAGAAAGAAAAAGAAAATCCTTCAACCTCACCCTTCCCACAGCTAAAGGACGTAAGTGATTGTTGAACGCTGATTAGATCGGATTTATTTTCTGACAAGGTCTTCAAAGAGATACAGAGCAGAGAAAAGAATTGCTAAAACTCTCAAATTCTAGAATTCAGAGCCCTATAACACGTTTGATTCCGGTCATAGTCCCTCATACTGAGAAATCTTCAACTGGGGATTGAACAACATTATTATTCAATGGGACCACGGAGTGATGGGTTTCAACGCACATTCTCAAGTCACCGTCAGGATCAATTACAGTGACATGTTTTGACCGGTAACTCGGCTAAATATTCATGGCTGTATGCGATTAAAATACTCGGGAGATGGTTGCAAAAGTCTCGACTTTTTAGACTTTATAGGTGATTGATGATTAAGCATTCATTATAGAGGATTTCCTTCGACTATGCTAATAACTTTAAAAACCCAGATTTTGATCAAAGCTACCCATTGCCAACATACGAGTATAGCGCAGCCATACTCTCAATAACTGAAGAATTCGTGAACGTCATATCTGTGAAAATTTCCGGTTCTCAAGCTCGGCGATTAGTTCTTCATTTCAGCCTTCCCCTCCCATTTCTTTCCCCACCGATGACACAGACCGTTTTCCCCTTTAATGTTACCAATTATCACTCCCCCCCCCCCCTCCTCGCAAAAAAAGAAAAAAAAAAAGAAAAAAAATAGTCACCGGACATTGATTTTTCTGGTTTTCTTGTATTTTCCCCCACTTCAGACTTTATACGCCTGCATATAACGTGACCTAGTTACCCAGAATTATAAAAGTGGGAAAATAATATACTCACCCCAACCCCTACCCCCCCCCCCCAAAAAAAAAAAAAAAGAAGGAGAGAAAAGATCATAAAATGTCAGCATCAATAAAATGGGCTTTGAAGTTTAAGTGCAATTAAGCAAGCGAAACATTGGACATTTAAGTGCACTACAGTCAATTCCAAACACAGCATCAACTTCAAAAGACTGAAAAACTCTAGACACGAAGTATTTGACAATCTGACTTTCGATATTCGGACGACAAAATCAATTTTTCAGCTAAGTTAGTTTATTTGCAGTTTAATTGGCTCTGATTACAGCCACTGCATTAGAATGTAGTAGTGACACGTTGTTTTGCAGTTCTGTTCTGTGGACCCCTTTGCGAACTTGGATTATTTTCGACTGCCAAGGAAAAAAAAAGGGAGGGGGGGGGGGGGAGAAACTACACCGGAATCTAACCTAACGGAGCAACAACTAATGTGTGTCAACTTAAATGTGTGTTGGTCCACGGAGAGGGTAATTACACCTCTTGAACTTGAATATGATTCCTATTAAACCTGCCTAGTACTGTAGGCTTTCATTTACACTGAACAAAACTTGCAGTGGGCTTATCAATTAACCTTAATCTCATACATACTATAGGATATTTTAATTTTTAATCCACTTATGATATTCGATGGCTGTTGCTATGTCGGGCAAAGCTTTGACTATCCAGGAAAAAAACAACAACCTGTCATTATAAAATATGTGTTGATGATGTGTTTGTCAATGTGCATTGATATCTGAGTACAATAAAGGCGATTATTATGACAGACGCGTCTTATACTGTATATACATATATTTATGTATATAGGATATATATAGATATATACATGATTGCATGCATACATACATACATACATAATAATGTAGTATGTAGGCCAATAATCGTTACAGGAATTCAGGAGGGGCCAGCGGACGTAGCGTTCGTTTACTTTAATGCTTTTAACATCAATGCAAAGCTTTTTGCCTTGTTACGAGTCTTCGCCAGGGCTTTGGAAAGGGGCTTAGCAAATGTTAAAAGTAACCAATTTGCAATGTATATATATATATATATATATATATATATATAGATATAGGATTTGATGTATTGCAGCTATAATATGAGATGTGATATATACATGTATATCAAAGATATATTTCGTTGAGGTGTACAGTTATTGCTCACTCTGTTCTCTCGGTCCCCTTCAGAGAACAGTGCATCAACCTTCCGACATCAGTGCTCAACTCGTATACGAGGATAAAAACTGGGAATAGCCTGTTATACAGTATTCATCGCATAATCGGGCATCTGATAATCGGGAACCTCGCTTAAACGACATACGCTTCCCAGAAACATTTCCAATGCACGTTATTTTCACTGGATAATCGGGCGGGGACCTCTGATAAACGGGACAATTTTTCTTCAAGCGACCTTTGATTTTGTTGATATTTTACACAAAAAATCTACCAAAATACCACAACAATATTTCAAAGATTCCGTATCAGTTGTTGTTTACATCAAACTTACAAAGCAAGCTTCGGACTGGTGTGTTTTGACTTCCGTCCATCCAGTACACGTACATTTCAGCTCGCTGCCCGCCTTCGCTTTTCTGTACATGTGTATATAAATGGCGAGCTAGATCGCTACATATTGACAACACATGTACAATGTACAGTGCAGTGATCGCGGCAAGTAAACAATCAAGCCGTGATGATTGAATGATTGAAGGACTTTTCATTGACGTTCCTACATCAGTTCTGGGTAATCATTTCCCATGGTCGTGGATATGTATTTATACAGAACGCCCTACGTGTTCAAGAATTTTACGAATGTTTAAGAAAGTGCTAGCTTTTCATCCACATATTTTGTGTTCGAAGAGAGGTGACAGAAGAAGAACCAGTTGCGATTACTCTACAACATTGCGAGAATGCAGGGAGAGCTAGAGGGTCGCGCCGAGGGGTAGCGTGGTTGTGTATTCATGTACATGTACAGTACGTCAGTATGCATGCGTATGTGTGTGTGTGTGTGTGTGTGTGCACTACATGTACATGTCGTATGCCATTAGTGTATGGTGAGTGCTCATCGCGAAATCGGGTACCTCGCTTAAAGGGGCCGTGCTTGCTACTCCCAACCTGTCCCGATTATGCGATGAATACTGTATTATGTTCTCCATTAGTTATCATAAAGTATGCAGCTGAATGGCTGGAAAGCACCTGTAAAGCTCTGTTTAACGAGGCTATTATCTGTTGACGCCGCTCGCCCGGGTGCTTGGCTACATCATATTCTGATGTCTGCCAGAGTATACTGTTTAGTATGACCCGCACATAACTTTCTAACATAAATCCTATGCGGTATCGCCGAGATATTTTTTTTTTCCACACATTGTTGGTGGACTTTTGTTCTTATGCGCCTTGTTTTGCCGTGAAGCTGATGTACCTTGTAATGAATCATTTATTTTTCCCCTTTTGAATCAATTCGTGATTTTTATGGTTCCTACTTATTAACTTTTGAAAGTGATCATGAATTAGTTACATATTATACAACACTGTATAGGAACAATAAAAGTGTGGCTCAGCATGTTTCTATTCTTTTGCACAGATAGAGATTATTTAGCATAACACGATCATTTTCAAAGCTATGTTATCTATAGTAAAAGGTAGTACATAATATATCACAAGTTCAGTGCACTGTCATACTATGTGTGTCATCATAGATATATAGACATCGTTATACAATGAAAGTACAAAACCCTTTAATACCAGCAAAGAAGGGAATATGAAAGGAAAGTTAATTAGGCGAATCTTTCGAATTGGTGCTATAGATTCGCCTTTCGCAAAACAAATCTTGTGAAGCAGTGCAATTTTTGACGAATTTTTGCATGATATTTGAATGAATTTCATCAAAGATCAAAGTTCAAATTTATTTTCATTTCCATCAAATAAACAGAGAGTATTGTATACAATGTACAAGTAGAACATATTTGTAATAGATAATTGCAAAATTGTAAATTAACAAAATACATAATGATTATGAGTAACAAATATTTTATTGAAGAAAACATATTTTTTTGTGTAATATGTACATAATTATGCTAGTACAAATTATATAAGGATGGGAATTGAAATGGAGAGTCCTAAAAAGAAAACCTGGTAGATATCCCACCGGTCAACACATCTCCTTGGTGTAAACATGGCTGGTGTTTATACTCATTATCAACAAAAGGCATGGCCATCGCCAAAAGCGCCACTGGCATAAACAAAAGCATTATGTCTTTTTCCGATCCTAATTCACATAATCACAACATGTCCGATTTCCTTCAAATGGAAGTTATATCCGAGACAGCTGTAGTTATGTTCTCTCTTCAATTCTCCCTACCTCTCTCTCCTCTTCCTTCATTTTTCACTCTCTATCAATCTAACTATAACTTAACGTGTCTTTCTATCTCTCTATCTATCTATCTATCTATCTATCTATCTATCTATCTATCCATCCATCCATCTATCTATCTGTCTGTCTATCTATATACATTTATAATAGAGCTATATAAAAGATGTGTAAGAATTACTGCAGAGATATCTTTTGTTACATGAATCCTTACACGGTATTGCTTATATGATTATACGTGTTTTGTTTTGTTTTTTATTCAAAATGTATTTAGTTTAACAAGATTGAAGCTTGGTGATTGAGCATTTCTGTGTCCTGTACTAATGCTCTGGTGTTATACGCGACACGATAATATGATATAGACTGCAGAAGATGAAGCAGTTAATAGCTGGTAAGACGTGTCATAAAACGTATCTTTTTCAGCATTATGAAATGTTTTTTTGTTTGTTTGTCCTGCGCTGATGTGTATACAACTATGATAAGATAGTAGTACGCACACACAGACGAACGCGCGCGCGCGCGCACACACACACACACACACACTATATATATATATATATATATATATATATATATATATATATATATATATATATATACACACACACACGGCTTAAGATATTCATTTAGCAATCTCCCTTTCCACGATTTTTAACACTCGGTCATAGCATATCAGATACTTCATCGCTTTGTTTATAACGGTTTTTCAACCAACTTGAAAAGAAATCCGCGCGTGTGAAAACATGAAGGTAATCTGTCTGTCTGTCTGTCTGTCTCCCTCGGTGATTATGTGTATTTCATTGAGTGTCTTCAAAATTAGGTTTCTGGGAGCACAGCACGTGGGTGGAGTCCATTGAAAAAATACCAATCTCCAAAAAAGAAAAGAAAAAAAAAGTGTCAGCAAAAGCGGGCGGGTTGTAATTAGCCTGTTCGCTGTTCTATTTATGCCCAATTGGACAACTTGTGCCAATTGACTGGCTACTAAGTGCGGGGGATATCAGTGTTTTTTTTTATAACTTTTTTTGTGTGATTGCTGATATTATCAAGAGAAGGTTGAAGAGAAGAGGGAGGGGGCGTGAGAGGAGAGTGACAGAGAATGAAGAGAAATTGAGTGGGAAGAAAGAGAGAAAGAGAGGGATGGTATAGTACTCGTTAAAGGCGTAATTCACCATTTGCAGAAGGAACGAGAACCCAGCATTAGTGCTTTAAAATAGTTCTAAAAATGTGAGTTAGGGATAAAAACAACCACTGTAAAATTTTGAATCCGTATAATCGATGTTTATTATTGTTGAATACCCAAAATGTGAACAATAATTTTAATAAAAATGTTGCCGGACTAAACCATCTACAGCTATGGTTTAATGAGAAAAATACTGATATTTCCATATATTTTAGGCTTTATTGTGAACATTTTATATGTAGGATGTTTTGTAATACAACAGACCTACATAATAATATGCATCAAATGTGATATCTTGAACATTTTTTAAATCACTGTTCCTAAAGGTAAACAGGACCTTTAAGATGAGAACACAGCTCTTTACTCTTTGAGTTTTCTAGAGTTACCTAGAAACTACTCTACGAAATGTTAAACGGCATAAGAATTCTAACAGGATTTCAAAGTTTATTGGATGAAAATTGGTTTTGAAATGGCTGAGATATCCAAAACCAAAGTAAAACAAAACTTTCCTAATAAAAGCTAGGTTCCATCTTTTATTAGGATCGCTTTGTTGTAAATATCTCAGTCAGTTCAAAACAGATTTTCATCATTCCTCTTGGAATGATAATGCTCTTTCATATTCATGAGAGGTTTTTAATTATCTCAAAAAAAAAAAAAAGAATCATCAAAAAACGTTGGTAACCTGAAGCCCCATCGCAAACAAAACTGTACCATCCCTTTAAGAGAGAGATAGATAAAGAGAGAGAGAGAGAGAGAGAGAGAAAGAGGAAAAGAAAGATGGATAGATGGATAAGAAGAGGGAGAGATGGAGAGAGAGGGAGTGTGTGTGTGTGTGTGTGTGTGTGTGTGTATGTAAATAAAAGAGAAGGGGAAAGGGAGGAAGAGACATGAGGGTGGGGAAGAATCTCGGAGACGGATGAATTCATTCTGATGCAATTCACCGATGACCTAATTTACAACACTATATCTGTCGGGGGTCCTTTTAGAAAAGGTTTGTAGCTGAGATATCAATAATTGTTCCGAACACGGCATCAGTTAACGGAGAGCGGGGGCGACGACGCGACGCAATGCTTGGCAGCTCAACATCTGATTAAAGCTACAATTGAGGTGAATTATTCTGTCATAAAATTGTAATTGCTCTGCATGTTGTGTCGATTTCAACTCGACGTAATTGCTTATGTCAGGCATATAGAAGAGATACATGCGAACAAAACGCCAATCACAATATGTTCGCGCAATCAAAATTTGATTTTAGCGCACTGTGGCGATTTAATCTTAATCCCATGCAACACGTCGTTGTGTGGGCTGAGTTTGAGATTGAAGTCTTACTTTTTTTTTTTTTTTTTCAGCCCTACTGATAGTAAAATACTATCGCTTTAATTACCATTTTATTTCCCAAGCGTGTCGAGCAGTTGTAGGTAATTATTGTCGGGTGACTTGCATGCACACAAAAAACAAAAAATAAAAGAAAAAAAAATCGTCACAGGCTTCCGCACCATGTCAAATGCCCCACACCAAGAATACCTAGTCAAAATTATAACATGACTAGAAACTAGTCATACATGACTAGATTAATTTTGTAGTCACTTTGAACAGTGAAAACTAGTCACTAATTTTTAAAAAAGAATGACTAAAATCTTGTCACAAAAATAATGATCCGAATTATTATCTAGTCAAACAAATGACTAGGCATCTTTACGAGTGCAAAGTGTTGTTTAAAGGTAGGGGATACCTTTTACAGACCTCATAAAATGCAGCAAAACATTAAATATGAACCTCAGGGGACTTGTTTAGGCCACTGCTGAGAAATGTGGAAGTCGACAGTTATCTACAATTTGAATAATGCACAAAACTCAACTACTCAGTAGTTCTGTGTGTCAGCTGATGTAATAACATATAGAGTGTGTGGCAAGAATGTATATAGAAATGTTTGTAAGTTTTGATGAACTTTCTTCACAAAATATACATGATGGACACACATGCAGTGCATGGGTCTGCAAAGGTAGCCTAGTAATGTACTGGAATTTACGGTGAGCCCCGAAAAAAATTCAATTCAAAATCTAACGGTCAATAAAAATGTACTAAATGGTACCTTCCACTTTCAATACTTTATGGGAGTTTCTAAAATGATACTCTCTTCCCACTGTATTTATACAACTCTTCATTTAAAGGTAGGGGATACCTTTTGCAGACCTCCCAAAATGCAGCAAAACATTAAATATGAACCTCAGGGGACTTGTTTAGGCCACTGCTGAGAAATTTGGAAGTCAACATCTATCTACAATTTGAATAATGCACAAAACTCAACTACTCAGTAGTTCTGTGTGTCAGCTGATGTAATAACATATAGAGTGTGTGGCAAGAATTTATATAGAAATGTTTGTAAGTTTTGATGAACTTTCTTCACAAAATATACATGATGGACACACATGCAGTGCATGGGTCTGCAAAGGTAGCCTAGTAATGTACTGGAATTTACGGTGAGCCCAGAAAAAAATTCAATTCAAAATCTAACGGTCAATAAAAATGTACTAAATGTTACCTTCCACTTTCAATACTTTATGGGAGTTTCTAAAATGATACTCTCTTCTTACTGTATGCAAATGGAATTCCCTACCTTTAAAAGGCGTTAAAACATGTAAAAGGCTCATTTTTAGATGCAACTCTTCGCCACAGTGCTCATGTTGTTCCCTGAATAGGTTGAACTCAACGATCAAAATGGTGGAAGTTTCAGCAAAGTCAGGCATGACATAAGAAGGTAGCAGAATTCAAACTATTCATTATGTTTTTGCCGAGTAACTATCGGTGTCATTGCAACCATGTTTTTAACTTACTTCTGGTGATGACGTCATCATCTGACAGCCCTCACATTGGTTCGTACACCAGAGTATTGTGATCGAGTATCGTGATTTGGTCAATGATGTAGACGATACAACCGAAGTACATTAAAATTAATCAAGGCTAGGTTGCTTTAACACAAAGGATCTTTGGTGCGGTGAACGAAAGTTTTTGTTCTTTTCAATTTCATGTAAAACGAAGAAGAATCCAAGAAGATTTGTGAATAAGGCAATTACAGACTTGACAAAGACGTCATCACCTCATGTAAATGCAATGATATCACCATCTCGTATGAATAGTGAAACGACATTTGTTCCTGCGACAATTGCTCCGGTCTCATTTTTTTTCCAAGGACTTAGGGTTCGGGTTAGGGTTAGGGTTAGGGTTGTGATACGGTTATAGGTTTAGTTTGATGTGAGGATTAGGATTAGTGTTAAGGTTACGTGTGTGGGTAGAATTTATGTCTGGCTTAGTATACAAATATTTCATGGGAGCAATTGTCACAGGAGCAAATATCATGAAACCCGTATGAATACGCGTAACGTCGAAATTTCGTATTTTTTTAATGTCTCATTTTGATGAAACCTGTTCTCCATTGTTTGTTTGTTTGTTTGTTTTTTTTTTCGTTATAATCTCATTATAGCCAAATTGAACAGAGAGTATGGAAACACAATCTAATATACATTTGTATACCAAAAATTCTACCCCTGACCGCTGTCTCATTGGGATTTCACACACTTCCAACTCTGGTTGGGCGACCTTTTTTTTTTTAACTGCAGAATTCCATGTCTTTTATAATCTGTTTGCATTCTCGATGGCTACATCTATCATCATTCAAAGAATTCTAGATGAGATAACAAAATTATGTGATTTTACGATAATTTTTGTATGATCCAATTAAACTGTAAAATCGAAATTCCGGATTTAGAACACATTCCATACTCTTCCTTTAAGCTGCTATGTGTGGGAGAAGGAAGGGAAAAAGCCATCATTTCTATCCCCATGAAAGAACCAATTACAATTGCCAGATCTAAATTACATATTTTGTAAACAAGTACCAGTGAATAGCAAAACGACGGCACGCCTATTCAAGCGAAAGGTCAGGTTAACAATAGCCGTTGGTATGTGGCTTTTTTTCCTTCATCTTCTCGTGTCTCTCTACCTTCCTCTCTTTCCAGGATTACCTAGCAACGTGTCTGACAAGTTTAAAGTCATAACTGCGAGTAGGCGAGTTGATACCTGTTACTTAATGGCAGAAGTTATCTTTTCAGTGCGTTGCCGTCTTTGCAGTCATGGTGCGTGGGTTGTCTTCCTGGCTGTGCGTAGGACGAGTTTAATACTCTGATGTTGCCGACAGGTTGAAGATACGCATCTCTCGTCGCTCCTGTGTTACATGGCGATACTCATGGCCAAGCTCTTTTCTAATTAGACATTACAACGATAAATTGGTTAGTAATAGTAACCAACACACATAAAAAAGACCCGAGAAATGTTCGGTAATGTATGTGTGCGTGTTTGTGTGTGTGTAGGGGGGGGGGGGGCAGGGGGGGGGGGAAGGACTGGCTCAGGGGCCCCATCTTACTGCAGCAGTGTATAGGTTCGGAAAGAAGGCAGCCGCGCCTGAAATTCTCGAGTTTTCAGAGGTGTCATATTGTCATTAAATATTTGCTTTCTGTGAAATTTAGACAATGGTTCCTTCAATAGTGAGTTTGTGTCTGTACGTGTGTCTGTTTATTAGGTAGTTTACTTGAGCTACATAATTACATTCTGTCATACATACTATTGTGTGGCCCTTTAAATTCTTGGACCCTCATCTTGAGACAGATTTGTTCGAACATCGAAAGTCTGTCATCCTAACTGAATCTTGCAGAAACGTCAAAGGCTTTACGTGATTTGTGGGATAAAATTATTGTTTAACATGCCCTACAAGAAGCTCATCAGAAAAAGAAGATAAAATGCTTTCTAATTAAGGACGCTCTTCACTTAAAGTGTGAAGTCCATACCATTTTCTTCAAACTTTCCATACCGTAACTTTGACCCATCCGAAGCCCAAATATGTAAACAAAACCATAGGTTCATGTGCTTGTTCTTCTTTTACGGGACTTATGAAGAATATGACAATCTGCCGTCAGTACCAAAATGATAGCGTTGCAGGATCAAGACCATGATTGGCAACAAAATCTGCAATGATAACTTAAATCCCCATAATTCTGTCAAAATCCACGTTATTTTCTCCATATTTACAACAATTGCAGAGAAAGGTACCCAAAACGAGGAAAAGGTATTAAAATTAGGGTTTACACTCTCATTCTTGAGCAAGCAGCGCCCTCACGCGGCAGAAAACACCGAAACCTCTCAAATCCTTGTCAGGGACGTCTTCTGTTAGGGGTGAGGTAAAGGACAAGGTTCATAAGACTTATGCTTATGTCATTTTCACTAAACTTGATCAATTAATTGTAGAAGAAGGCTTACTAATTCCAGACAAAGAATAAAAAGTGGGGGCTCATGTGCTCATTTTTGTGCTAGCAGCGCCCCCATGCGACATATATCATCGTAAGACCCCAAAATCTGGTCAGGAACCTATGCAGGGATGCCCTGACAGGGTGGGTTCAAGAATCTCATGCTCTGCATTCAAAAGCCGTGTCATTTTCTCGAAACTTTACCAAATTGTAGAGGAAGGCTTATCAATTCCAGAAAAACAATAAAAATTGGGGGTTCGTGTGCTAGTTGTGCTGGCAGCACCCCAATTTCAACCAATTTCACCAGGTTTGCATTCGAATTGATGAAAAGGTGTTCAAATTCAAGTGATTTTTTGTTTGTCACTGCTCTACTCTTACTGTTCATTTTGCTTCTTTGAGTATTCAATTTCATTTCATGTCATTCCTTTTAGGATTTATTTCATTCAATAATATTAGAGAGAAATTCATTCATTTTAACGACTCAATGTTGGCATTCGATTTCGCGCCAGCTGGATAGACGTTCAAATTCGTGCCAAATACCAGTTTCAATGTCATTTATAGAAAGACAACTTCGCTTTGAACGTTCGAATTCAATAAACATACACAACTTCTCACGGGCCTTTGTTTCACCGTCATACGATTGGATGATACAATTTCATTTTCATTTCAAAGTCTCATTTCATTATCTTAATTGTATTAGATGTATTTATTTCCTGTCGACCTTTTTGCCACTTTCAATTCATCCCTAACAGTATGGATGTAACACTTAGGAAATAGCCACAGCTCAGAATATCTTAGGGGTCCTATACGTCCCAATCCATATTGATCCATTTTGATTCTATTCCTTATCTCCCCGTGTCCATATCATAAGTTGCTGCAATCGGATCAGCTGTAGATAGACCTATTTATTTCTGGTTGTCAAGGTCATGCTTCCTCCACTAATTCTGTCTGTATTCGAGATGTTCACGCGAACTCTTTAATGTAGCAGCGGCTAAAATCGTTAATGAATAAAATGTAAATGTATGTGTTTGAAAGTGGGGTCATACGAGTTATTAGCTTGTTCTGTATGAGTAAAAAAAAAAAATCACATTTCAAGGCATATTAAGTTTGCATATTCATATAGCTGAGTACCTACAAAGAAAAAAAAAAACAACAACGAAAAAGACTGCCAATTAAACTTTGTGGTTGTTTGCCTTATCGTGAATTTGAATTCCTTAACGCTCTCCACGGCGTTGCTGATGCGAATTTGAATGCGTTGCACTTGCATTTTTAATTTGAATGCTCCTTTTACACCCTTGTGTGAGAAACTCATGAAATCGCCTGCTGATGAAATTGAATTGAATGAACTAGTTTTTGAATGTCGATCTCGGTGATCATTCAAATTCACTCGATCTTGAATGACCGCATCATTAAATCGAATGCAAATCTAATGAAATTGGGCGGTGAAAACCTAATACTACTACTACTACTACTACTAATAATAATAATAGTAACAATAATAATAGCAATAATAATAATAATAGTAAGAAGAAGAAGAAGAAGAAGAAGAAGAAGAAGCAGGAGAAGAAAACAACATATAGCTGGTTTTTCACCTTTGCTTCTCCCTGAGTGTCTAACGTCCCTAATGCCTCCTATCCGTCCATCTTGCTAGTTCCCACCAAACATTTTCCTTTCTTCACGAGTCACTAGGTCGGCCGTATCTCCGCAGACGATAAGGCGATGTGTAGCAAATGGCCGTATTTAATCGGGCCTAAAAGCTCGCGCTCTCCCGCTCTTTCGCGAGGCAAATAGCATCGCTCTGTTAAATAGCGGTAGAAAAAGGACGTTTAGATTTTTTTTTACGTCCACAAAGCCGAAGTGCAAAGGAGAAAACGAAGTGCAAAAATAGATGAAAGGGGGAGGGGGAATAGAAAGTTCGGCGACTCGAGAAATTCGAGTCGAGTGGTGTGCATTTAGCCAACTCCCAAAGGGTGTTACAGCGGGGGGGGGGGGGGGGAACTGATGGGAAAATCTTGTCGGAAGGTCACCCTCAACTCCAGGCGGGCGGGATCTCACTGTACCACTATTATACACTCGACAATTATAAACTCTGCCTTACTTCTTACCCTATATAAAGACACCCCACTGACTTCACACACCATACTACGTAACATTGCTTCTCAATTGCTGCCTTTTGAGGCAAGACAACCGTGCTATCCGATGTGACGTCACTGACTTTCATATTGTTGCGTTAAAAGTGCAACACGACTCTATATTCAAATCGACTGCATCAAATGAACAGAATTCAGACAAACACGATGGTAATAATAAATGCATTTGAACCGACCCTGAAAATAAGCATATTAATGGTCGCAAGCATTTTTTAAACCAAACATTCGACGCTGTCAAGGCTCAGTCTATGTTGTTTCATTTTATAAACGCCAAAAGAACATAGATCATTCACATCACATTTTAAGAGATATTGAAATGAATAGTACACAGAAAACGCAGAAACAGTCGAGTAAATTTGTGTTGAGGAGGAAGAGATTGTGGTTCTTACAAAAATACGTAAACAACGTGTTTTTTTCTTTCCTTCTTAAATAAAGCCGAAACCTATGTGAGCATTGGATAATGATATAACCGCTTCTTGAAATCTGCGAAATAGATGGTGGAGACAAATATTTTTCGTTAGAACAATAAAAACAATAAAAATAATATTCGTTAAAACGCAGAAAACATTTAATTTTCGTAAATCTTATCATAATCGATTATGGAACTTCTCCCCGTGGCTTATACTCTTATTTGTTAGCTTAACCTGCAAAAGACACCTCTTACGGGGTAGAGTTTCCCTTTAAGTGATGGTTGCCTGAAAGAATGACGAAAAACCAAACATTTTGATTGAAGATGAAAATCGAGAATGGAACGACATAAAACGAAATGAAATATATAAAACAGAAAGGAGTGAAATGAAACGAAATACAATATAGTTGAATTGAAATGGCAAGAAATGAGATGAATAGTGGTGAAACGAACTGGAATGAAATTGAATGAAATGAAATATATGGAATGGAATGGAATTGAATGGAATGGAATGGAATGGAATGGAATGGAATGGAATGAAATAGAATGAAATGGAATGAAACGAAATAGATTCATATAAAAAAATGAAAAAAAAATGAAATGGAATAGAATAGAATTTGTAAATCGTATTAGTAAATCGAGATAAGGTCTGATGAAATCGAAAAAAAAAGTAATTGAAATATTGTGAGGTATGATTAAGCAAAATGAATTGAAGTGACCCGAAAAGAAACCCAGTGTAATGAAGTGAAATAAATTGAGGTGTAATAAACCGCGACTAATTTGAATGAAGGGAAATGCAATGAAATGCATTAAAACGAAGACTGGAAGAGAAAAGTAGTCGAGATGGAAAGTGTGAGATAGAAAGGAACTGAATTGAACGAAATGATGTCAACCATAATATGGAATGAAATTAAATGAAATATGCGCTGCCGCTATGTCCAGCCCTAATCGCTTTAACCGGAAACTGCCAATTTGCTCGAAACTATATTGAGAAGTTACTTTTTGAGAATTCGCGCGGCGTATCATTCATTATGTGCAACTATGACAAGTGGGTATTTATTCTTTGAGACAGGGTATTATCCCTGTTCTAATTACTCATTCATTCGCTGTCGTTATCGAGCATTTTTCTTTTTTGTTCGCTAATGCTCATAAATTTATCTAAATACGTCATTTACGTCTCAATATGATGGAGACAGATAAAAATAAGAGTTGCCTGAAAAACAGAAAATATCGCTATGTTTGCTTGTATTTTTAAATACCAAGATCATAATCAAATAGAGAATATAACATATTTTCAATTATATACCACCCTAGTTATGCATGTATAACACAAAAATCTATTTTGAAGGTATAATTGAAATTTTGTCATTATTCATATTCTAATTATTTTCTTTGTTTTCATCAGATTAAATCTCAAGTATCTCAAATGGACGATAATGGAAGTATACGGGTTTTTTTTTTTCTTTTCACTCAAGTCCTTATCATTATGATATAATGAAATGATCCATAGAACACTTGTATCAAAATTTCATTTCAGTGTAAATGGAAAGAATATGATTTTGTTTGCCGTAATTTTGATTAAAGAAAATAAAACCATGCATATTTCCTGTACCGTTATTGTTTCTGCTTCAGGTCAGGTATGCAACTGTAACCAGAGCTTTAAATCGTAACATCCAGTCAATCGCAAATATAAAGAGAGTTTGTTTGTTTGTCTTTATCCTCAACGATAATCGTAGGAGCTGAAGAGATTTGCATCATGATCGAAAGCGCCCTCTGGTACCAGCGGCGTTGTAACCATGGCGCATAGAGGTGTTGCAGCACAATGTACCATTCTTGAAATAATGAAATTCATTTCATTTCATTTTATTTCATTTCCGACGATAGTATACAATATGATATTGCATTTTACCCGTTCCATACTGAATTCTGAAATCCCTATAGACGTAATACACAGGCCACCAGATATCCGTATGGAACGGGTTAAACAAAGTACAATGTTACTTTTACATATCGAAATGAAATTCAGATACACGTCATTCGTTTACAATGAGACAACTAACATACTTTAGATGAAGAAATGCATTGACAAAATGTAACGGAATCATAACAAAGAAAAACAAGAAAAAGTCGGAAATGGAGGGGACTGCCAAAAATCCAAGCTTGTAATAGGGTGCAGTCCCCTTGTGAGTAGTAACTTGTGGTAGTAATTAAACGAAACGATTTGACATATTCCTCGTGAAGTAGAACATAAAACAAGTACGCACACAAACCCATATACAGACAGAAACAAAGCAGCTCTCTTACATAGCGTGGAAAGAATAAACAGGAGGTCAAAGGCCATAAAATGGACAGGAAGAGGACAGAGGAAGGAGCAAAGGAGAAAGAGTTCAAGGGTCGATACCAAGGCACATTAGACTTTAGTCTTACCGAGATGTGGACTATATTATATAGATAATGTATTATAACGGGTATGAAATAAATCAAAGTTAAAGACGTAAATTAAAGTTAGATTATTATGGATAAGTGAGCTTGGGTCATGAGTGTTTCCCCCATCTTGCCTCTATACATCCTCGCCACGCTTTAAAGTTCGTGTCTAACAATAATGGTATGCAGCTTCCATCGTTAACCCGTTCCTAACCCCTTCACACCCCTCCCTACCACCCTTCACTACATTACAGTGGAAGGTTGAGGGTGATATCCGCAGCTCACACAACGAAAGCGAAACAAAGCAGAATCGCGTCTACTTCACTAATAACCTTATGCAATCGAGAAAAATCGGGTTGACCTACGCAAATCAGTCTCGGTTTTGGCACTGCTGCTGCTGCTGCTGCTGCTGTTGTTGTTGTTGTTGTTAATATTGCTGTTGTTGTTGTTGTTTGAACGAGGAAAATAAGAGTGTATTATCCTAATTTACCTGTCACTTCCATTTTCACTGTTTGGAATCGAGTTGCATGCATTACTTGTTTGCAATGTCGGACACGGCACTGACAAGCTTTCTGACTGTCAAAATAAGCTGATAGACGTATATCCAAAGTGTGGTAAATTACCTCATTCATCTATTGACGTGCTGATAAGAATTTCCAAAGTCTGTCGCGGATAATGTTACAAAGCAGTACATTACATGTCCTATTTTCTTCATTACTTTCTACGCAGTTAAACTTTAAAGCCTTACAAAGTAAGTAATCACCTGTTACCATGCTTTATCGCTGTAAATGGCATTATGCTGTCTCTCGTCATGTATCTCTTCAAGACTTGTAATGAGAGTGCTGTGAAGATTAAGAAAACGCAAGTATCATGCTATCATACAGCATGACACAGTTCTGCTATTTAAATCTCGTTAATTAGATTTCGTATATCAATAAAACACGCAAAGAGGGCAGGATTTTGTCAATGCTTTGGCTTCGTCTGCAGGGGCAAAGAACGTCTTCCTATCGATCTAGACGGAAGAGTTTATAACGCTGATGGCATCGCCGCATAAAACTCATAACTGCTCCCCCGACTTCGCGATTGTTTAAGAACGGAAATTTGAAGCAGAGACGTGTACCTGCTAGGCAAGATGGCATTGGTTAGAGACGTATTCTTTCTTCTCTTTTTTGTGGCAGTTAGAATGCAAAGAAGCGATGAATCAATTAAGAATGTCTATTTGCAGATTGGCCTAAGGATCAATGACGCGTTTTTGCTCTCCATTGTTACGTAATGATGCCCGTCGCCTCAACTGTGAGATGTCATATTGCAGTCGCGTGGATGGAACGCGCCGTTTGCTGCAATTAAGTCATGATGAGAAACGCGACATTCCCTAACGCACCAGACAATTTTTTTGTAGACAATGTTACTTCCGCCCAACGTTCTCACGAATCCGAATGGTCATCTCCGGTCACACCTTAAAACAACAACAACAACAACAACAACAACAACAACAACAACAACAACACTAAAACGAACAAAACGAACAAAGAAACATACAAAACAGAGAGATTCACGCACACACACACACACACACACACACAATGACTTTTGTTTTCCTTGTTTATTCGGGACCTGGCATATTGTCTGCAGGTAACACGAAATAGATTTCACAAGATTCAATAATGTGTCTTGACCAGCGCATCAAAACTTGACTGACCAGAGGAGTGTCCACTTGGCTGAAATGAAGATATCCTATGTTTGGGGGTTGGGTGGGGTTAAAGTCCATTTATGATAGTTGTTTACTTTGATTTCTCATGTAGCACTTTAACCTATTTTTGCCGGTGCATCTTATGTTCACAAAGTTCACACGCATAGCTATATTTCACACACGTAGTAGCAGTAATGATAGTAGTATTAGTGTAGTATCAGTCCTGGTAATTTCACACACATTGTAGCTATATTTCACACACTTAGAAGCAGTAATAGATTATAGTAGTAATAGTGGCACGATAGTGATATCAGTAGGTAATACGATAAGTGGTATAAATATCGTCAGTGTTCTTGTCATTATTCTAATTTTCAGTACAGTTTCTCGACAGAAAAAAAAAAACATGCAGAGAAGAGCACGTTCGCAGTAGAATTTTCTCTTACCAAAACGTCTTTTAAACAACAAATAAAAGGGAAAAAAGAAAGAAAACTGTATGTGGTGCACAACGCCTCCCATTATTTTTTTTTTCAACGAAAAATTTGTGCATGGCGAATTAAACCGAGCTTCAACGGTTTGAGTTGATGATGAACCTTGACCAGGGATTATCATCGTATTCATTCTGTCGTTGCCAAAGTGCTCCAAAATCCCTCTGATCTCTCCTAACCTTATGTAACGCATCGTTCAGCCATTGTTCGTCGCTATCAGTATTCAAAATGGCTGATTCACCGTGAAAAGATTCCTTTCAGATATAATTATCATAAAAACAAATTATAAGACCTTGCTAGAGTCGAGGAGAAAAGACAATATTTCGGAAAGCACAGCTGTTGGTGAAGAGTTTGATGGCAAAAAGAAGTAACTATTTGAGATGATTGCGACTAAGGATGCTAAAGAGCATGGGAAATGATATAAAAATAAAAAGGGATGTTTTTGTAAGAGATCATAACTTCAAGAACATTCCTGCTATTTAACAAGTGAGATTTCCTAGGAAAGGTTCTATTTTTCTCTTTCTGATGATGGATTTACGTGAACTCTCACTCTCACTCTCACTCTTCATGTCCACTGTCATATCAACATCATCATCATCATCGTCGTCGCCATTACCACCATAACCACAACTATCATCGTCATCATCATCACCATCATCATCATCATCATCATCATCATCATCATCATCATAATCATCCTCATTATCATTATCATAATCAGCTTCCTTACCGACAACATCATTATTATCACCATCATTATCACCAGCCACCATTGGGATCCGATTGTCATCACTGTCAGCAGCAGCTGAGTACCTTAATTACCACCAACACCATCGTGATCATCAACATCATAACCACCACCACTATCGCCATCATCATCATCATCATCATCATCATCATCATCATCATCATCATCATCGTGATCATCATGATCATCTTCTTCATTATCACCAGTATCACAGTCGACAGCAGCTGCATCATCATCATGATTTTTACCACCATCATCGTTATCATCAACAGGATACATCATCGTCGTCATCATCATCTTTTCCATCACCATCACTACCATCATCTTTACCATCATCGTTACCATCATCAAATTGACCATCATCATTATTATCTTAATCGTTATCATCATATTCATCATCATTATCATCATCTTCACCATCATCATTATCAAGAAATGTAACCACTGTCATTAGCAGCTCTGCACCATAATTACGACCAACAACATTATAATCATCTCCATCATAACCACCACCACTATCGCCATCATTATCATCGTGATCATCATGATCATCATCTTCTTCACTATCATCAGTATCACCATCATGATCTTTACCACCATCATCGTTATCATCATCTGGTTCTCATCTTCACTACCATCATTATCACCATCATAATCTTATAGGCCCTACCATTATTATCTTTTACTATCATCAGTTATTACCGTCAACAGCACAATCCCCATCGTTCTTGCCATTAGCATCACGGTCATGGTTTATTTTCGATAAGCCTCGTTGATCTTTCCATCAAGAGCGAATGATCTGCAAGCGTCAGGAAGAAGTGTAGCGGGCTACGTCATCGTCACACAAGGACAAAACGAGATGATAACGATCATAATTACGATGACCACGATTATGAAATGATATTCTCATTGTTGTTATATGATAACCATTATCACTACCCGTACTATTGTCATTGTTAAGACAATCGTCATCTTTACTATTGTCATCATCTAGATTATAATCTTTATACAAACGTAATTACATTGAGTGTTTGCTGTGAAAGTGCTAAGGTTTGATAAGACCAGACTGATAAGACACGTAAATGCAAGCTGGGAAAGTGGAAGTCTGTGTACATGTGTTTATAAACGTGTAGAACCAAAGCTCGGTTTGTTTGTTTGTTTGTTTTTTCTTCTGATTGAGAGAACAAGAAGATAAGTATAAAATGTGGCCTACATTGGTGGATTTTTTTTTTAAACTTGGAACACACCACCTCGCTGGCAGCTAGAGCACTGAACGCATCATCTCCTGGGTAGCTTCCTTCATATTTGTTATCCTCAAAAGACTGTATATGAGAATACACGTACGCACTGTTTATTTTGAATCATTAGATTCAGTGGCGTAGCTTTGGAGGGATAACTGGTAAACCGGTAAATGATTGCTTTCCGATTCACTTGGCTGGAAGAAAAAAAAAAGTAAGCAAATACGGCGTCCCCGAAGCTTTTAATCTGCTCGCTAATCCTAAATTGGTTTTTATTACCGGCGGGAAATAGCATCAGGCATAATAACTTCCTAGCTGACATTTTGATTCGACGGCGTTAAAAGGAAGTGAGGGACAAGACAGCGTGACGTCATAATGGAGTTCTTTCAATATTTGATGACGTGACGTGAAGAGAGTGTGTTTGATGGCTGAACCAAGGGGAGGTGATGGTTGGTTTTAACTGCAAACTCACCAGCGCGTAGGTGTGATATGACCTGCTGTGTCAGAATTCAATCAACAGTTTACTTCCCAGCGTACATTTGCGCATCTCGTCGGCCATCACTGGGAGTCGTGAACGCGTTCGTAGGTGGAAGGAAAACCATATCTGAAAATGTAATGACGGCTTTGAGGCTATGGATAATATTTCTATAATGGTATCTTTGCAATGTCATTTCCGATCTTTCTCGGAAGCAAATAAATACGTGATGAACGAATGATTTTTGGTAGTGTTTTCCCTTGATTAGAACCAAATACTACTATCAGCAATTACATCACATAATACACTAAAAAAAAAAAAAAAATCATTCAAAATGTGTAAAATCAGGAATTATATTCTTAACCCTTCTCCTAGTACAAAGCCAACTGAAAAATAAAAATAACCATTAAGTTTGCTGAATTAGCTTTTCTATAATTATGATGCAATTTGTTCGACAGAGATATAGCATAGAAATCTATAAAGTTGGTATCAAGGCAACTAATAAAAGAGAAATAAAAAAATAATAATAAAGACACCCATTAGGGTGGAAGCAGTATGAATACGTATGATTCTCCTTAAAGGGACTGTACAGTACTAGGTTGAGGTGATAATTCAGGTTTTATAACATTCCTAAGTGAGATAATGAGAAACCTCGTAAAAAATATGAAGGAGCATGTAATTTCAAGAAGGATTCAACGTTTATTTGATGAAAATTGGTTTTCAAATGGCTGAGATATAAACAAAAGTGATAATAATAATAAATGGCGACAGGCCACGCCTTTCATTAGGATCTCTTTGTTTCACTTTGTTTTTTGAAATCTCAGCCATTTCAAAACCGATTTTCCTCAAATAAACTTTTGATACCCTTCAGAATTGCATGCTCTTTGACATCTCATAGAGTGGTTTCTGAATATCTCGCAAAACGTTAAAAGCTAAATCCTCACCTCAACCAGAACTGTACACACCCTTTAAAGCTAGCTTTAGGGGAAACAACGATTCCCAAACAGACTGAGCTGATACGACGTATACCGAGAGTCTACCTATCTCCTAGAAAAACACTTACAACAGTTTAAAAGAAATCGTAAACCACTAGTATAACTTAAACCTACCTTGCTTTTGAAAATGTGAAAGAAAACTGTATAGTGTCATCTTCCTGGTTTACGTACAAGCTACTGACTGTTCAGTATGTCCCCTCGCACTAAAAGTAGTATAAGTTTAATCAAATTGCACAGCGACTTCATTGAGTGTGTTGTTGTTGTTGTTTTTTTCATATTATCTCCCGAGTAATTACGTCATATTGAACATCACTAACCGGGGTACCTTCAAATCGGATCCTTAAGGTAGCATATTCGCCTACCTTAAAACTTGAATCCTCTACTCAAAAATTGTGTAGTCTATTGTCAGTTGAAGTGTCATATGTTATTGATCACCTGTTATATTGATAAAATTTATATTTCAGGGTTGTATCATGAATCGTTGTACGCGAAAAGTTTAAATTTGTAATTTGAATTCAATTGAAAACCTGCAAAATGGAGAGAGAGAAAAAAAGAAATCACTGGTTTAGAATATAATTGTCTGTATTTCTAGAAATTCTTCATTCTATTTGCATTTTCACTTTTCTTCACGTTTTTTGCTTCTCCCGTGGCAGACAGCTATCGGCAATTTTGGAGGGCAGACAATTTCACGCCGTGACGATCGATGTGTGTATGTGTGTGTGTGAATGTGTTTGTGTGCGTCGTATGAAGAAAGGGTAGCAAGCTTTAGGCATGCCACGCGAACGCTAAAGACGACCCTATTTGGCTAAAAATGGTGCTCTGCACATGCGCGAGGCAGCTGTTTCCATTCTTCAGCCCGGGCGGCTGTGTCGCCGTCTTTACCGCTTTCGCGTCGAAGGTCTAAAGCTCTCTGTATTCACGACCGAGTTTCTGCGGCTCTGCGGCGGTTATAGTCGAGAGGGGGCGTGTCGGCAGCCAACACGTAATATCGCGACCTGCCGAGTACCGTGAATGGGGGAGATCGGGCGGGAAGAAGTGTAAGGTAATGTAAACCCACGATCTCGCCAGAAAGAGACTTCGCGGCTGATTGGTGCTTGTAGCGAGACGGTTGGAGAGGCTTTAGCAGAGCGACTGATGAGAAAATTGATATAGACACATTTGAGTAGGTATAAAGGCACGCTGAAGAGAGAAAAGGAGAAGAGAGAGAGAGAGAGAGAAAGAGAAGGAGAGAGAGAAAGAGAGGGAGAGAGGGGTAGATAGATAGATAGATAGATAGATAGAGAGAGAGAGAGAGAATGAAATAATTATAACAGAAAAATAAAGACTGAAAAAGACAAAGTAGTAAAGGTAGGCCCAATGGTTGCGCGTGATTGTGTTGCGATGTTAGTATCTGTGTATATCTTTGACACTGTTTGAATATTTCCAACATGACTGTGTCTGTGTGTGTTTTGTGAGCATAACTATCAATCTAAAACTGTTCTCTGCTCATACCACAAATAAAAGGAGACTATAATGTATTGTAGTGGTAACACGTTGCAAACCCGCGAGGTGTTGCTCGTAATCAGTTTCGAATCCTTGGCTCAAGGTTGAACCCTTCTCTTGAATAGTCACCAGAAACATTGATATAGTTGTATTATGTAGTGTTATGAGATAGAGTGGGGGGAGGAAGAGAGAGAATTATGTGTATGAGTATGAGCGGGAGAGAGAGAGAGAGAGGGAGAGGAGAGAAAGAGAGCGAGAGAGAAATAGGAGAGAAGAAGGGGAGAGAAGGAGAGACAAACGAGGGGGGGGGGCAGCTGTGTAGCTCCATCGACTCGCGTTACTTTCTCCACTCTGCCCGCTGATTCGCTGGACGAGAGAAAATCGCGCCGCCCCTCACTCCACTCACGGAGTGGAGGCCGAACTCTGCGCGCTCACTGGTGAACAAAGTCGGTATCGCCAATCCAGTGGTGGTCAGCCAACCAAACTCCTTCGGCCGCATCCTCTCCGTGTGGTGTACTGGTCTTCACCATAGGCGCAGGCACCTGTTCGTCTGGAACTAAAATATGTGCCTGTCAGTTGGTTATCCACTCTTAAAAAAATTGTGCCATCGTAAATCAGCCTCTTTGTTTTCGTGCTGTTAGTGCAATTACTGATTGAAGTCATAACGGTTTAGAACTTTCTTGTGTATGTCTGCCACAATCGACGAACTTCTGTTTGCTTTTCGGGTCGATGCGAAAGAAGAAAGCTTTCAGCTTAATGTCGTCCTGATTTCTGTTGAAAGCGGCAGATTTGGGGTATTTGGTAGTTTCCAAATTAACTCATTAGGAAACACATTAATACTTTCTCTAGGGAGAGGCTTTTATCCCAAAGAAAATTTCTTTGGTTTTGCGGTTAATGAAATACATTTGCGTCTAATTTTGATCGAAGATTAATTGTTGATGGACTGCGCAGAAGAGCACGTTGTAAGTAATCTGTGGTATAACTGAGCTAATGGTAAAACCATCATCTTCGGCGACAAGTGGTTGTTCTTTAGTCGAGCGGTCGTTGGTACTAATGAGTCCGTTTCGTCACATGTCGTCTTGACCATCGCTCCTCCCATTAACCCTTGACTGCCTCGATTCAATTAACGACCACCCCCCCCCCCCAATTTGTTTCTTGCGTAGGCTATGCTTCCATCTCCATCAACGAAGAATGATCATTCTGTCGCAGCCGACCTTCCTCTGTAAGATCCTGGTCCAGAATCGGTCCTTCTTCGGACGAATCTTGGTGCACATCTTCCGTAGATACGAACTCCCCTCTCGACGTACATACCTGCGCGAGGTCGCTGAGAGGCTCGTGCTGTTCGGCCTGTAAGCTGAAAGGGTGCAACAACCAGTTTATTTGATTCTCTATTTGTCTCCCCCCGTCATCGGATTTATTTGCCTGCTGATCAATTGATATCGCGCGACGAATCTCCTCTTTTAGAGGGGCAAACTCTTTCAGCTGGCAATAATTTGTAAAAAGGAGATCGGCAACTGTCTTCGCCTCAAATATTGAAGAGTAGATATTCCAAAAGAGTACGTATCTCGTCTTCTGATCTTAAACCGCTGCAACTGTATTTTTATTTTGATATTTTTACAGTCGCCCGAGGTTTGCCGAGAGCATGAAGCGTGGCATGATATCTGCTAGGTGACTGATTCAATAATGACGAACAACAAAAACATCGCAGCCGAATCTACACTCCTTATGATCTAAACTATGTTTATTATCAAATAACCTCGTACTTACAGATCCGACCGAGACAGCCCTGAAAGCTCGCTCACAAATGTACAGGAGCGATTCGCTGACTCAAAGCCTGCAGTGCTATTTGCTTTCATCGACACACGCTGTGAGCCCAGCCATTCAAACCATCCGTTCGTCGACCGTGCCATGCCGTCAGATAGAATGTTGTAAAAGGAAGACACGACGTTATCGGCGGAGTTACAAGTCGCGGCGTAACATTCGGACGAGGTGATATTAAACGTGGCGGGGCCTTATACCCAATACCCATCGATAGTGTTGATAACAAACCCAACATCCATAGCGAACTGTTCGTTCGTCGACATACGAATCATCTGGGTCTTCGTAAACCTTGGAAGATAACTGCTTGTCAAGCAGCTCAAAGAGAGACACAAGCGATCGGTCGATCTGTCAACCTTCACCATGGATGATTTTACCAAAATGAGAGGAATCGTGGATAAAGGGTCTCGAGCTAAAGACTACGTCCAGTTCAATCTAAACAAGTAAGTTTTCTATAAAATATCGACGTTGTATACCAGTAAAACGCAGCGTCATTTATAAATAAAATGTGTAATCTGTTCCGTTTGTTTAAAAGGTCGTCATTCAGTGTTCATTGGTTGCATATATCGAAAAATACGTGCAATATCGTCTTAAGTCCGTAAGTCATGAGAAGATATACAGAGAGTAGTGAATTGTGATTGTGATGATTCCTCTGCTAAACAAAAGATGGTGTAAGTATACCAGACGTGGCGCAATTTGTATCAAAGTAATTAGCGACTTTTTGCCCGGTTCCATTTAAACCGAACCGAACTAACCGTGCCAAGAGCTGTTTATTTCTTTTTTAGCAAACGAAGCGCCAAGCGTTGATACTGAAGAGTTTAACGACTATATCGCTTGTATAAACAAGCTTGATGCTCATCGTATCACGGGGGTCCTTGACACGCTGTTTGAGTGGAAGCTTAGCGCATGCAGCGCGGTGCTGGCTTTATTCTTTTTTCTTTTCTTTTTTTAATGCGGTTCCATCTATATCTAATCAACCATGTATACAATTATGAACAAATACTGTAACGGCTTTCAGACAACTCTTTCCAATTGCCCTTCATCCATTTTTTTTGTTGCTATTATTCTTACTCTATTATTATGGATTTTGAAATTTCACTTCAGCAGTACATATCTCCTCGTGTTCTTGTTTCTGCATACACATCTAAAAAAAAAAAATCTTTTACGGTGATGTATTTTCTTGCATCCTGATAGTTTCGTCACCAAATGGATTTTGTAGCGTGTCTCTGCATGCTGAAAATCTTTGTTAGGCAATGGCATTAGCGTTTGAAAGCAAATATGCGTTTCTCTAATTAAAAAAAGAAAGAAAGAAAATACGGTGTGATATTTCATCTCTTTTTAAAGCATATTACCTGATTGTAATACGTCACTTGGTGTCCGTATTCATAACGTTTACTGATGCGGAGATTAAGAGACGGAACGGAGAACCGTTGTTTATGTTACTTCTTTAAAAAATGTATCATTATCATCATTATTATCATCATTATTGCTGTTGATGTCATCATTATTACCATTTTCGTTATTATTACTCTTTAGTTTTAGTTTTTGTGTGTTTACTTTTTCATTATTCTTATTTAGGGCTTATATATATATATACATATATATTATACTTTTTTCACGTGGAAAGAGATATTGTTGAATTTTCGGCAATTTTACTAGTTTTTCATCGACTATGATACTTATCAACTACCAACAAACAAAAAAGAAAAACAAAAGAGGAGTAGAAAAATACCACAGCCTAACCCCTCCCCCCCCCCCCACCGGGTTTTATCTATTTCCCCCCAAGTTTGCACTTTAAATGTCTTACCGGTATAGGAGTTAAGAAGAAAAGTTAGCACCATTGATCTAAAACAGCCTCAGGAGATATAGGGTTAATGCCTGTCATGGAAACGACGCTCTTTCATATTAATGTCTTAAAGTAATGAGATTCTTTAGGGAATCCTAACTCACTCAGGACTCTTCCGGAGTCTGTTCTTACTTAGTTTTGCAATACAAAGCTTGATACATTTAATTCCACCGTGTCATCTGCGAGTGTCAAGCCGAAATGGGCTGTAATTATTGCCGATAGCAATTCGGGGGAAAGATCGTCCAAGAATCATAGGTACCCTGAACTGTTTTAACATGACAGTGAATGGTGCTGAATTCATCCGCTGTTATGGTGTGAAACGTCTGCTCCCATCAAAACATTCGAGTACATATGAAAATGATGCTGGAAGGGAATTCTACGAAAGACCTGAGCTGCTAGTGGCATATAAGAGACGGTTATCAACAATTTTTCCCGCCCGTTTCGTATTACGAGCGACTCATCCGTCTGCTTCTGTGCGACGGTAGACTGCCGCAAGGTGCACCCCATTCTATCATTCTGTGGCGAACATACATTGATTTACATATCTCGCGTGATAGCGTGCAGTTCCAACCACATCCGATAGTGTCATCTTTTAAAACTTTAATAAGGGGTTTGAGAGATGAGAGGAAGTCTCACTAGACAAGTGAAAAAAAACGATAAATGCTCAGCTAGCTTCCAGTTTCCTCTTGGACATTCATGCTCTTGTCAACTTTCGCTCGTTACCCCCCCCCCCCCCCCCAAAAAAAAAAAAAAAAAATGTAGCGCACAAAACGTCCAATGAGAGAAACAGAGAGATAGATGGAAAAAGAGAGATATACAGAGATATAGATCTGGAGAGAGAGAGAGAATGCTGGAGATAGATAGATAGATAGATAGATAGATAGAAGGAGATAGCATGCTAGAGAGAGAGAGAGATGAGAAGAGAGATAGACAGAAAAATAGATAAATAGATAGATAGAGAGATAGATAGAGAGATAGAGAGATATAGATTTAGAGGAAGAGAATGCTAGACATAGATAGATAGAATGATATGGAATGAGACAGATAAGGGGAGAGGTAAACATTGGTAGATAGAGGAAGAGAAAGCTGGAGATAGATAGATAAAAAAGACAAATAGATAGATAAACAGACAGATAGATAGATAGATAGACAGGGAGATAGAGTGATAGATGAATAGACTATACACATATAGATATATAGATAGATAGATAGATAGATAGATAGATAGATAGATAAAAAGCTAGAGATAGATAGAGAGA
Organism: Diadema setosum; assembly: GCF_964275005.1. Classification (NCBI taxonomy): domain Eukaryota; kingdom Metazoa; phylum Echinodermata; class Echinoidea; order Diadematoida; family Diadematidae; genus Diadema; species Diadema setosum. Next base: position 20,488,585 of record NC_092696.1, on the reverse strand, counting down.
TAGTGTAATAGACAGATAAAGAGAGAGAGAGAGAGAGAGAGAGAGAGAGAGAGAGGAGAGAGGGAGAGATGGAGGGAGACAGATAGAAAGTGAGAAAAAAGACTGACACCCAACCTCACTGCGGCCTATTCTACTCATTGTCAATGCCGCCATCAATATTTGAACGCCTAACGTGGCGCATTTGATCCGGAATGACTGCTGCTTATATTATCAGCTTAGCGTCTCACTACCACAAACAGATATTAAAATAGTCAGCATTGGTTCACGCACGCAGTTTTTTTTTATTGATAATAGGACATTGCACATCTTGAGACTTTCGCTGGGTATATTGGTATAGCCAATCTCGTCTGTAGATTGTCATGAAACATCTATTGCTTATAAAGTACAAAAAGATGCCTTTATCCACGATAGCGATGGTAAAAGATGTAAATACGCAGTAATTTAGACTAAACTGGTTACATGTCCTTATCAAAAGTGTATCAATGCAACTCGACAATAATTAACCTTTGCTTTTTGGTTTCTCTGTTTTAAAGCCAATACATGCATGGCACATAAGGTAATAAACCTTTTTGCCAATATGCAGGTGCTGTAACCATTGGTACCCGTTCCCATAGAGAATGCACGAATCTTCCTCGTAAAACTGAAAGTGTAAAGTTCGACAAATATCTTTCGCGCGCTTCCTTCGAGCTGCAACTATTGGCACTAGATCAAGAAAATCTATCATTCAAATATTTTTCATCCTTCGCCGAAAATTTGCCACTCTTTCCTTTGGAGGAGGAGAGACCACTGTTGAGTTCAATTCAGTTCAGATCAGTTCAAATTTATTTCGTTTTCTTTTTCACAATGAAAAAAACATATAAACATAAATCTTACTTTCTTTAGTGACAAAAATGATCCATACAAATTTATACAAAGAATGTATCAGTTTGGTTTCTAGAAAGCCGCCTCTGTGTACAGACAACTACTGGTATTCTTTGCGACGTATAGACAAAGCACAAAGTTTGAAAACATCTGGCACAAAAGCACTGGTTTGAACCTCACGGTACCTCAAAAAAAAAAAAAAAAAAAAAAATCCTGGCTTTGAGAACGTCGCACACATTAAAGGGGACCTCCGGAAGAACTTCAGATATTTACATTTGAACAACGATAAGTAAGTTATACTGAGAACAGAGTTTCACAATTTTAGTGACTGGAGTGAGGAATAATAATGATTTCAAAATTTCCAATTTACAAATTAAGATGAACAAGGATGATGATGTGGGCAGCCTCACCATAAGAATGCATGAGTTGTGTTTCAAAGAAGCAGAACAAAAGAAGAAGGCATGAATAGATTCTACACAGGTGAACTTGTTAAGCAAGCGGTATTGTAATGGAATTACACTGCTATACATTTCTGAAATATGTGAGCTCCTATGTCATCATCATTGTTCAAAGTAATTTGCTTAAGGTTTTTCCAAGTATGGTTTATCTGCTCAAGGACCACAATAAACTCAACAAATCTGTGCATGAAACTGTCGATTTATGTACTATGTGGGGTGAAATTGTGAAAATGGCCTGGAATGCCCCTTTAAGTCCCGATACATGGTGAATGTCTCTTATCATAGTGTGCATTAATTCGATGATGGACATATTATATTGCGTTATATACCGCGTATATTGTTACCGACTGTTGGCACATGAAATGAGTCAAGATGCGTTCTCTCATTGAGTTTTTTTTTTTTCTCTCTTCTGGAGAATAGAATCATAGTGCTGACTGGGAAAGTTGCGGAGGAGTATATAGGCATATCGTAAATTGTTCTGCTTCTGTGTCATCAATACGCCTTGAATGAGCAGCCTGACACACACACACAAAAAAAGTTACGAAGTACAGTGGATGTAGTAGGCGAGAGCTCTATCCACTCGCTCCTTTTCATTCTATTCGTTCTATTCACCAGACTTATATCAACGTTTGTCAATCAAATCTTATTCCCTCCCCCTCTTTTTTATTCTTTTGACATCACTGTCCCTTTATATTTGGTAAGCATATCATAATTCAGAAACGTCTCTATAATTGTAACATTACAAGAAGTTCCCATTAAGGACGTCAAAACAACCTGATCCCTTACCAGCCGTCCACCAAAAATACATGTTGTTGCATCATTTCAAGTCTGAATGGTCGCCCACTATCTATGGATATTTTTCTTCGTATTCTATTTTACTGATTCTTATAGATCTCGTAGAACGGGATACAAATGGAGCGCCAGCTACCAAATGCGAAGCCAGGGTGGGTTGGAAAATCTTGTCAGAAATAAGAAAACGAAATGGAATGAGACAGCTTTAACAAAAAAAAAATTACTAACACACAAACAAACCGACCAGCCAATAGCATAGGCAGTCTTTCTTCTGTTTTCTTCTAGTAAGTTAGCCTTATATATACTGCGGTTAGATATGTGTGAGTGTATTCTATGACATCTAGGTCTATACGGGCCACTCCACCTATCTTTTGGTCATCTTTTCTGTCTGCCTGTCTGTCTGTCTGTCTCCTTCTCTATACCTCTCCTTTGATTTTTTCTGTCTGTCTTTCTTTGTTTTAACCTTTCAATTTATATCGTGTATCTGCCTGTGCTCAAATGACAATCTGGTTTCGTTATTTGAGTGTCTGTAATGAACCTCACCGTAGCATGAATGGTAAAAATAATATCATACATCATTAATCATTTTGCTGTAGCGTATCTAAAAAAGAATATATCTTTCATTTGTATTTATTTGCGTTAAGACTCTCTGCTAATAACACTAGAAGGATGAACCCGTTTTCCTCGCCTTTTTATCATTTTTTTTTTAATTCTTCACCCTCTCATTTTAAGCAGATTGGTCATGTTCTGTCCGAAATAAATCTCCCCCTTTACGAGGAATATTGTGTTGAATCACGCTTATAGAAAGAATTCTTCTCGTCCAGAAAGATATTGCCCCAACTCAATCTGTATCTATCTGTATGTTCGGCCATTTCAGCCGTCAGTTCTTTTTATCGATTCACGTGTGTTACATTCATTATTTGTCTGCGTATAAATGTCGCTGTGCCGTGAATCCCCTTATTGCGTCTGCATGTACCCGTTTCCTCTTTGAGCCCATGTTGCCACGCCGTGGTTAGAGCACACTTATAACAATTCACCAGTTCACAGTTCCACTGTGCGCCCGCACAGAAAACGGTCATTTTGTACAATCAGGCATGTTTGTTTTTCAATTCACTTAGATAAGTGTCTGTGATATAATGGTTATTTCTGTAATCCTGAATATACATGTAATCAGTGCTTGCTAGCACTTCCATCTGACAGATAGCCTGGTATTTACAATATTAAAAAAAGTTGTTAATGTATTTCATGCAAAAAAAAAAGAAGGAATTTGGGCTTGACGAAACATTATAGACGAACTCTTCTAGTCACCTGATCTTTATGCAACAATCTCTTTGTTTGAACATGAATTTCATAAGTCATTATGCGTCGTGAAAACATATGCATCATGCCCCTTTTAAAACGAGTGAAGTGCCCATTCAACAACAACAACAACAACAACAACAACAACAACAACAACAACAACAACAACAAAAGAAATATTATTTGTACCAATGTGCACATGAGCTAATTGTTAACTGGCTTATTGTCTCGATGAAGTGGCCATTTACTGAGCCGCTTCTGGGCCGACGAGTTTCAACAATTCCTAAACATACGTCATTGTTTTTGTTGTTGTTGTTTTTTTTTCTTTTTAAGTGAAACTGTGGTGCCCATCAAAAGCAACGCTTGGTTAAAAACATTACTGGATACGCAAATACTCACCCACTCTCACTCAGTCGTGAGGTCCGCGGTTCGAACCCACTGGCTGTAGCTGCAGCAATCATACTCCTCAGTCAGGCATGCTGTCCCCATAACCCAGTTCTTCGGACTAGGGGACTTACAGCTGCAGCTGGTCACGTGGTTACTGGCTTTTGAGCTTCATCGATCCGTTCTCCTTGTAGCAAAATAAGAATAACATCGTATTCTAACCAGCATTCTTGTTTTGAGTAATCGATAAAAAGAGGCGATATTATGTTGTTATTTTCTGGAGTGTGAGATTAAGGTCATACTCGTCACCTAAACTTATAAAGCCCCCTGACAGCAGACGTGAGAGCTATTATTGATCGTATGTCAGATTGCATTATTCCTTCAAAAATCTTTCCATTTGTCGACATCCAAAGGGATGGTGAAGTATTGGTTAAGAAGGAGATTGAGCTTTCAACTTTTTTTGCGAGATACTGAAAAACCGCCGATGAAAATGTTACAGGGCATTATATAATTCTAAGAGGAACTCAAAATCTATTTGATGAAAATCTGTTTTAAAATGGCTGAGACATCCAGAAAACTGTAAAACAGTAAAAGGTGGGTCCCACCTTTTATTAGGATCTCTTTGTTTGGGATTTCTCAGCCATTTCAAAACCAATTTTCATCAAACAAACTTTGAATCCCTCTTAGAATTTCATGCTCTTTCATATTTCACAAGGGGTCTCTCATTATGTCACAAAAAAGTTGGAAACCTGAAGTCCCATCTCAACCAACGCTATTTTACCATCCGTTTAATCCTTTCGTCTTTGCCTCCGCCTGAGTATCTCGGTAACCCTTCGGACATTAGGTGCAGACAAACTCAATTATCTTTAGTCGAAGATTTCTCGGCACAAACGCTCTCATTCGTCACGCTATTTCGCAGAGCTTTTAGCTCGTTCTTTTCGGAATGCTAATGGCAACTCCTAATGAGTATTCTTCTCTGGATTTTCAGATGACGTTTGCTGCCTCCCTTTCACAATCGTGACCATTTACATTTTTTTTTTTCATTCCGAAGTCAAAGTGACAAGATCTAACACAATGTATCACTTTTTCACGAATATGCACACGGGCTACAAAAATGTGAAACAGAAAAAGGGGCATAATCATTTGTATGCAGGAGGAACCCCTATAGATGTCACTGTGTCTACACTAATCTTGCCCACCCCTTTTCTTCTACTGTCGAGTTTCCGCTTTTTCCCCCAAAAGGCGCCCCCTAGAGGCTAAGGAGCTGTCAATCTTCCGTAAGATCACGCGAACTTAAAGGAGAGCTGACTATTCAGCCGGGGCTTGCGAGCGTTGCCCTTAATGTCAGACTACACCGTGACTCTTGCCTTCCGCTCTCACACTTGCTCTCTCTCGATCGGCGCAGAAGGCGAATAGTATCCCGACCATCTCGACAGACTTTTCCCCTTGCAATCTTGTCGGGCCAACTGGGCAAGATGGAGTTTAAATGTAGAGTGTTTACAGATCAGGAGAGGTCGTATGTCAGCCGCCACAATCAATTGAACATTGCTACGTGTGCAGCTAAATGCATTCGCGCCAATGTATCAATTCTTTCTGGCCGGGAACCTGCGGAATTAGTCAGGTCGTAAAAAGGACGACGAAGGAAAGGGCCTTCTCACGGCTCAATATTGAATGTTTTTGCAGGAGAAACAATGTGGAAAAGGGAAAAAAAATACCCCAAGCAAATAAGAGAAAAATATATATTTTATAATTAACAAATTCACAATTTATTTTTTGACCTTATGACTTGCGACTTCATTCAATTAAGAGTTTTTCTTTTATGCTTACCAACTGAAGCAGGAATGGGTCTTCTTTATCCCTCTTGCCCTCCGTCTCTTCTCTCTGTCTGTGTTTGTTTGTCAGTCTGCCTGTCTGTCTGTCTGTCTCTGTATCTCTCTCTCTATCTATCCTTCCATCTATCTATATATCCATCTATCTAACTCTCTCTCTCTATCTATCTATCTATCGGTGAGTTGGCTCAGTCGGTAGCGCGTCTGCCTCACGATCACGCGGCCCGGGTTCGAACCCGAGTCTGGACTGAGCAATGTTGTGTGTAAACATACCGTCCCCTCTAGCAAGAGGCAAAACACTGTCCCTCGGATAGGACATAAAATGGAGGTCCCGTGTATGAGAGAGCAACAACTCATGCAAGTAAAAGATCCCGCTTCATTCCTTCATCGCAAAGAGCAGGGTGTTTAACCCGGTGAAGTGGTCCCACCTCACATCCAACTGGACCCCATGGAAGACCAGCTTAACGTAGCTGAATATGGGCTATCCAGCCATCTTGTCAGATGGAAAATGAATAAACAAATAAACAAAATCTATCTATCTATCTATCTATCTATTTATCTATTTATCTATCTATCTATCTATCTATCTATCTATCTATCTATCTATTTATCTATCTATCTATCTATCTATCTATCTATCTATCTATCAATCTATCTATCTATTTATCTATCTATATATCCATCCGTCCACCAGGGCCTGAAGTCTCCGTACATTTTGTACACGAACTCGCGAGTTCTCACGAGTAACAGGTTAAACAATATGAATGTGCGCACGGCGGCAGGGAAAGGACATTACGTTCGAGCTCCACGTCCGTTTTTACTTTGGTTGTAAAACAAACAAGCAAACAAACAAAAAAACTTACGAATAAGATAATTGATTCACATAAAGTGTTTGATCGTAAAACGGGAAAAGCGTCATGTTTACAAATTTGAAAGTAATTCCACCATCAGATAGAGCAAGCTAAAACATTTCCAATGATTCTTCACTTGTGGCATGGCAAGGAATACTCTTGAGATTATGATTAGAAATATCCCTATTTTCTAGTTATGATTTTCCTTAATTTTCGGCAGACCTAGTCCCAAATATCTAAAATTGACAAGAATGGAGTTAGCTCGTTTTGCCATGAAACTCTTCAGAATGAATAAACCCACGGACAGGAAGAAGGACGATAAAGGCTGCCCTCAGTCCGAAGTAGTGATCGAGAGAAAATGAACTTAAATACTTTAAACATTGTTACGTGTGCCTTATAGCCTCCATCTCCCTGAACACATGACTACTTGATAAAACGGGAAAGGTAAAGCAGAAGAAAAACGAGCAGGCATGCCATCATGCGAAACGAAGAAAACCTCAGGTGGTATTCCCATCTATCGCCTTGCTGGCTCTATGCGTGGTTTTGCTTTAAACATTCATGGACGTCATTTTTAATAGTACGCCCTGCTCAGCCGTGACTGTTAGGGGAACCCCTTGAATTATTTAGTAGCCGTTTAAAGCTTCGCCGAATAAAGGAAAACATTGGGCCCCCTCAACTGCGATGTTCTTACTTAGAACATTTGTGTTGTTACAAGAAACGGCTCATTAAGGCCCTTGATGGTGTCTCTTGATTCATGTGCGTCACAATTCCTGGGCACCGGCGCAGGTATAGGTATAGTGTGCGTTTAACGCTCGGAACAGGTGTACTGGAGATAAGAGGAATAGATAGAACCGATCTTCCCCAATGTATTCGGAAAGAGGTGTAAGAAAAGGTAGTCTTAACTTACCTGCATGTAAGCATGGTCTGCAGTGGAATAGCCAAGAATGTCCCAATGCTCTGAGCGGATTTGTTTGTTTACTTGTTGTTTTTCACAGATTTTGATTGAATGCTTCTCAACAAAGAAAGAACTAACTCCTTTCAATTCATTACACATAAACATCCATATGGTCCTTGCCATGCATTGAGGATATGTCATGAGCATACTTATACCCCAAGATACATTACGCTTAGCCAAGAATCATTTTGATATTAAAGGAGACACAAGTTCAGCTTAAGGTTGCTGAGACTCGTTTGGCGTTCCGTAGGAGCCGATCACAGGACCATTAAAACAACTCGCATGACTACATCGTGTTCAATTCTAACACCATGACACTGCGGTTTAATTGCTCGCTGGCGAGTCGAAATGGGGTCGGAGGAAATGGGTAAACCTATGAACAGCAGAACACAATCCGCAGGTAGTCGCCATAACTGAAATGATTTCCCACTGGTAAATGAATAAATGGATGTCGCCAAAAAGCGATTCATATAGGTGTTCTACATTATTCTTTCACAAAGAATTTGAACGGGTATTTTGACTGCAATCTCTTAGCCTATGGCATGGTGGTGAAGAGTACATTATATAAGTGTTATTATTCATAATCAGCAGTTCAGATTTTACAATTGATGGCTGTAGGCCCTGCTGTGCTAATGGAGATAGCTGCCTGCTTTACAGGTAAAAAAAAAAAAAAAAATGTTAGTCGTCTGCTACACAAATGACATAGGTGCCTCTTTTCACAGGAAATGAGAAAACAGATGAACAAACAACAAAAACATATGCAACACGACACACAATGATACTGCTTAAAGCATACATACACTATACATATCAACTGTTAGGACACAGTCATTTCACCTCGACATAACAGGCATTCATACTCACGGAAGGAATGGAATGGAATGCAGTGTAAGTCATCGGTAGGATGAATTTGGGAATCGAAAAGTTTAATCTTATCCCCACTTCCCATTTTCACCCATACATGCTACCCCGAAGTAATTTTTTTTTTTTTTTTTTTTTTTTACGAGCCCTTCACCCTACCCTCTCCCCTTTACCCCACCCCGCCCTATCTATCCCCCCCCCCCCCCTTAGCCCCGCAATCCCCAACACCTCTGCCAGGACAGAAACACTTCGTAGTCATCTGGGGTCGAGCAGATGGAAGTTGGCGATATTCAGCACTGGATCGGAAAATTGACGGATGAAATAATTCTCATGCCTTTTTCATTCAGAATAATCGAGCCGCAGATATGGCCTTCTGTTTATCCTATGCCATTACATCGCCCCGTTCGATCGAAAGCTATGTTTCTTCTTATGCGCATTATTCACCTCGGCGGATTTGTCAATCATGGGTGGGGATTAAAGGAACACAAAAGCATAAGCAAAAGAAATTTAACAAAGAACATAATGTATTTATTTGTCGTGCCTAAACAGCATGCGACAAACGTTGATTTGGGCGAATGAATTTTGTGAGAACTGTCATCCGCGAGCTGATATCTTTATTGATGGCCAAATCCGTATTGTCTTTATTGCTATTGAGATATTATTCTAATCTTCCTTCTCCTCAAAGTCTCTTGCGATTAGACTGAGAACATTGTAGTTTAGATTAAATGGATTTATGCAATCCACCTCAAAAGCCACAGCCACGCATGTTGAAAATCATCGTATTTGTCCAAGCTCATGGAAGATGTGTGCAGAATTGGAAATGTTGGCGTTGACAACTCAAAGGGGTAGACCCTTTGCTGTGACATTAAATCTAAAGATACGGATATGCCCGTTGAAAGTCATTGAATTAGCTTATTCTGGGTGCGTTATGGGTATGTTTATGATCGGTGAAATATCGGATTAGGACGTACAAGTGAGTTTCAGTGAAACCGAATCTACAGATAGAGGCGCTTTTTATCCCGATGGAATAGACGTATATCCCCTTCTCCGCTGCGAAGATCATGGACTGCTTGCTTCTGTCTTGTCAACTTGTCTTGTCTCGCATTTTCCTTTATCCATCCTGTCTTTTTATCTCCCCTCCCATTAACTTCCGTGTTTTTTTTTTGTTTTGTATAGGGCACATCCAGAGCTAAAATTGTATTTTATGAGTAGGAAGGGGCTTAAATTGTTGTTGTTGTTTTCCTGAGGGGACTGTAATATACAAGTTATAAGCTCACACTTTTGCAGATCCCTTCAAGCCCATTAACCTGTTGCTTGATACAAGGTTATTGTTACGTTCACTGTTTCCCTTGTATCAAGTAATTTACTTTCAGGTATAAATTATTGAGATATTGCGTATTCATATAATCATTGTGTCAAAGGTTATGTATAATTTTGGTGAAAATTACGAATACATGAAATGAAAGGAATAAAAACAAAATTGGAAAAGACCTGCGTTTTGGTATATTTCTTGTAAATCACATATTATTGATACTCCTGATATTTTATTACATGTGATAATTTTCCATTATCATTCTTCATACACAACACATTAAAATTATCAAAACTATTAAAAGTTATTAAACCTTCAATTACATACTCTTCTTAAGTTGTTTTTGATAAGGAGAGAAAAAAAAATCCATGAAGCAGAATCGTGGAGGTTTCAAAAGTGAGCTGCAAATACTCATACGCCATGAGATATGCACGCGTTATAGAGCATTGTATACGGTTCAAACAAGACAACTTCAAAATGATGAGACATTTTTTTTTTTTCTGACTCACTCTGTATACGCCCTCAATTGCAAGTCAACCTGTAAGGAGTCCTGAAAGAATGCAGATTATACCTTTAGGGATATAGAACGATTTCGATTACACGCTAGGGCAGATATGAAGAGCAGATTATTTGTAAATTAGATCATGGACAGTAGCGGCGGTTTAGGCGTTGAATTGTTCAAATGTCAATGATATTATAGGATTAGTGATATTCACACAAAAATAGACAACAACGAAGTGGGGAGGGAGTAGGGAAAGATATGCCATGACTTACATGGGACGAATGCGTATCGACATGGATTATCATAGAAAAAGATAGAGTAATGGAAAGAAAGAGAGTAAAAGTTGGAGAAAAAGAAAAGGAAGAAGAAGGCGTAGTGATATTGTAATAGTATAGTAGTATTAGTATTAGTATTACTACTACTACTACTACTAGTAGTAGTAGTAGTAGTAGTAGTAGTAGTAGTAGTAGTAGTAGTAGTAATAGTAGTAGTAGCAGTAGTAGTAGTAGAAGCAGTAGTAGTAGTAGTAGTAGTAGTAGTAGTAGTAATAGTAATAGTAGTAGTAGCAGTAGTAGTAGTAGAAGCAGTAGTAGTAGTAGTAGTAGTAGTAGTAGTAGTAGTAGCAGTAGTAGTAGTATAGGTAGTAGTAGAAGCATATGCCAGTCTCTGATGGAACGCGCATTGCTTATACAGTCCACTGCTGATAATTATAGCCCATGGGCTGAATATGCCTAGTTCTTCCCCTGACATAAACTGATGTCATTACAATGATGGCGGGACAAGACATCTTTACGTCAGACAAAATGCCGACGTTAATCGTATAATATGCCATGAAAATGGGTATCGGATATTCAACGTCTTCTCGAATCCCTTCCACTCCGCCTTGGACAGCGATGAAAAAGAGAAAAGAGATAAGAAAATAGAGAGAGAGAGGGCCCTTGAACGGAGAATATGTGCTGTTTTCATCTGTGCGCGTTATGGCTGCATAATGGCCGTGTCAAGTTGGCGGATTGGTGCGGACGCAACTCGACTCCGCGTAACGAGCGAGTTTTGGTCTGCCAGTAATGGGAGTTGGCTACCCCAATGGATGATATTGTCGGAGCATCTCATTTCCACCGGAACAGGATGAAGTAGTTAGTATTTAATGTATTTAATAACATAAACTTACAAAAGTCAAAAACAGAAAACAATAACAACAACGACAACAACAACAGCGACAACAACGCTGTACAGGAAAATATTGTGCTATTCAACCCCAAGATTATATCAATAATTATAGATCGACCATTATCGGAAGTCATACTCTTAGGACATCCGTATAGTTGTTAAGAACTTTAAATTGTGGTCACAGCACACAGACGGTGCTATTAGTGTAGTGGTGTCTCTCCCAGTACACAGGGGTCCCGATGAATGAATATCACCAAGTCCACCCCCCTCCTCCTCCCATGAAGAGGAAGAGGAACACCACCACCACCACCATCACGAGATGATGAAGAAGAAGAAGAAGATGGAAAAAAGAAGAAAAAAAAAGGAGGAAGAAGAGGAGGTGGGGGAAGAGGAAAAAGAGAAAATAAAATAAACGAAAGCACTTTTGTTCTTATTGTACCGTGAATTACGGCTTTTATTTTGCCTGATATTTAGTTTTGTGTCGATTTGAGGTAAAGAGATATATAATAAGAATGAAAGTTTTTAATCGATTGCCGACGTGTATATAAAAGTTACTTGTGCGTATGAGCTTGTTTTTGTCTCCCTGAAAAAAAAAAAAAAATCATATGAATACGCCAAGATGTTGTGCAACTCTACCATGGGATTTATCCCATCGTTAATAGGAAAAACAACAAAACCAAAAAGTCTATTAGATTTCAGTAAAAAAGGTCGTCGTGAATCAATTTTCGTTTCTCTTACTCTGTCTATGTATAATCTTCTTTCATACATGTAGAATAAGCAACCAAATACATAATAGAGAAAAGCTCTAATGATGATCATAAGCGATGTGTAGCACGTTTATAACGCACATCTGTGTACTTCTTTGACCCGTTTTCCTCTTTTTTTTTTGCAACCGCCTAGCCTAGAATATTAATGAATTATCATCAATAACACAACTAGAGCACACATCGTGACAGCGCTTCCCCCATCCCCCTCTGTTCCCTCCCCCTCTCTCCCTCTCTGTGCCTCGCAAAATTTCACTCCTCAAAATGTAATCAATCACAGTAACTCGAACACGGTTTTTGTACATCATAATCTCCTCTTGCCATGTTAATGAGTGTAATTCAGTCCTCTTTAAAACGCAACATCACAACTGTAAAACTATAGCACTTTCTTCCGACAGCGTTTCCCGCGTATAGCGTAACGTCTTGCATCAGATCAGTGCATTATATCGATGCTCATTATGAACTCGTCTACTATAGATCTAGAAGTGCTGTGATCTAACGGATTGCGAATTGTGCTTTTAGGTGTAAGGTTCAGGGTTCGAGAATTACCACGACACTTGAGACAATGAACACCTGACACCTCCTCCCAAATGCGCCTCATCCTCACTGTTTTGCATTAGGAGTGTGTGCATGTGGGAAGTCTAATTCTCCCCAAGAAGTAGATTAGACACTATAGGAGCGGGTTTAATGAGAAGTGTTGAGCACTGGTTTTGCGTATTATGACGTACTTGAAAAGCGTGTTTGGTGAAAAAAACAAAACACAGACGTTTTTGGCTCTTTGCCTTAACATTGAAAGGAATGCAAAGTGTATTGCTTGACAGGGAATGGTACAGACAGAATAACGTTTTAAGATACTTATTGCAATTGAAAATATCTCAACACTACTATTGCTTTGAAGCCTGCATGCTCAAATTGGTTTCCAACATTCATCCCAATTCTACTGCCTGACTGGGGCATCGTCTCTGGATGTAGGTTCAGACAGCGAATCCAAGACCACTAAATCTTTTAAACTTTTCAAACTTTCAACCAATCAGATGCAAGACTGCTCAAATCGCACGCCAAGATTTAGTCCCTTTGAGAGATTTTCCCCACTGATTTGCCGGTGATTTGTACCATCTTTTTTGCACTTTAACGTTTGTTTTGGGAAAAAAGAAATTTCTCCCTAAATCTAGCGAAAAAAAAAAGATATCTTTCAAGATGTTTAGATTTTCATATCTTCAAGGAGAGAAGAAATTCCTCCACGGCATTCCTATGAAAGTAATTATATTTGAGACCATTGCGTCAAAAACAAAATGCTGTGTGCTGCCCAGTAGTAGAAACCAATAAGATCAGTTAGGGATGCCCAAATGAAGAGGTCATTAGTTGATCTACTTATTAATAGGACCTTATGAATTATTTTTCTTTTGCTTTATTCATTCTACTCTGTCCTTTTTACGAATGTTTTATAAAAATTACTCTAACCTATCTATGATGTCTATTTTGTTACTTTTCTTTTATTTACGACGACACATTCACGTGTGGAAGTATCTTACTATGGTGATGTAGGAGGATCTTTCTATCTCAAAGTTATCATCTACTCTATCAAAATGCACACCAGAAGACGTAAGAGAGCCTGTGGCTCAATACTTTCTTGATTCTGGATGAATCACTGGCATGGAAGAAGCAAGGACACGAATTTTGTTGACTTACATTTCAATCTTGTTCAAAGATTATCCGGTTGATATCACCATGAGAGGAGAAAATTGATCTTTGATCATCAGAATTCAAGCTGTGTCATACTGGTTGTGGGGAAATTATTTTTATGGCTTGACCTGTCCACGTTTTGTAACTGCGCTATCAGCGTCTTTTTTTTTTTTTTTTTTTACCTAATGTGATAAATGACCACGATGGATGGACCCGCTGATCATTGGTGATCGGCGAATGGCCGGATGAATGTCCGGAGACCTGAGGGGCGAGAGAATGCGTGAATGGTCATATTAGAAGGGATGATCGATATCCCAATTACTTGTCATTAAGCGATCACTCGAAATGTCAGTCAATCGATCAATCAGAGTGTCCTTGTCACAGCATAGGAAAGGACGTTATTGTTGCTAGCACAGTTTATTACAGGCGTGATAGGTTTTCCAACGAAGCACGCAGTGTTCTGTAAAGCAGCTGTTTTCTACTGATTATATAGTAGAATATATAGATCATTTATCTCCTCGTTTGTTTGTTTTCTTTTTTTTAATCTATTCATATCTCCACAGGGATTCCATTGGTATCACAAATCACCAATTGCCCGATGAATAGACAAAAACCGCTTCACCTTCGAAGAGAAAATAAAAAAAAAATAAAAAAAGGTATATATTTATCAGCACGAGCAAAATGACTATCTAAGATTACACAAAAGCAATGCCAATCATGTTTCTCTATATTTCATGCTATGCATGACTGTTGATTATCAGACTAAATGGCATCTTTTACCTAGTTTATGCATCATCTCTCATGACACGCTGAGGGAAATATCATTCAGAAATGCCGTAAATTGCTGGTTACTTCCGACGCAAAACGTAAGTATATCAGAAGAAGAAGAGGAAGGAGTCTACGAAGAAGAACAATGATGATAATAAGAAAAAGAAGAAGAAGAAGAAGGAGAAGAAAAAGAAGAGAACGGAGAAGAATGATAAAGATGAGAAAAATTAAGCAGAAATACCCCCAAGAAAGCTAACCATCGCAAGGTTTATATTGTTTTCGCTTGCAGATGAAGGTTTTCCGAAGCCTACAGACTTTTCCGTGCAATGACTTGGTGGCGAGATATTAAGTTTCGGTTAATGCAGATGTAGCTCAGACGCACTTCATAGCAACTATAGTCCCGTGCATTAGCGCTATTATGACAATCTATTTTTGTTGTCGAAGAGATTACTATCATTCTGCACTTGTAAATATTTTCCCCTTTGATATTTCAGTCTTTCCATTAATGAGTGTCGTGTTACTTGTTGAGACTCCCTCCATGTTTGAGCAACTTTCCTTTGGATAAAGATCTAAACGCGAGACAGTTAAAAATGCCCATTAAAAACGATGTCTCGATATACTTCCGCTCACACGGAAATGCCAATACATCACAGAAATATATACTCTCTCCCTCTCCCTCTCTATCTCTCTTTCTCCCTATCCCCTTTTCTCTCCCCCTCCCTTTCTGTCTGCACATTTTTATATCTCCGTTTCTATCTCTCGCTTTCTCTTTCTCTCTCCTTTTTCTTTATGGTTGTACTTCTCTCCTCGTGTATTTTTTTTCTCTCTTCTCTACATTATCCCCATGGCTGTCCGTCTGTGTTTTTGTCTGTCGGTCTGTCGGCCTGTTTGTATGTCCCCGTCTGACTCTATCTCTCTGAATCTCTCTCACCACTTCTCGATCTATCTGTCGTGGTCGCACGAGCGATATTTTGATACTTTGTAAGATATAATCCGGCACTAGAAGGAATAGATTATAAATTGCATCTCGAAAAAAAAAAAAATGCCTTTCAATAGAAACGTATCGCGTGTATTGACGCCTTTCCCACGAGTCTCGCTGAGTAAATGTCATTTTAAGACGTTCACGCGGGTACAGGTGTAACCAAATGCGGATAACCATGCAGACACATACACGCCTTGAACTTGTAAGCAAGCACACGCTTGTGAATAGCAAGGAATTAAAATCTCATTATTTTCATTTGATTATACTGTCAGTAATGACAAGGATGTATGATGTAAACTACATGGTATCATCCAAATAATGAATGCGATAATTAGGCCTATCTATCTTTATTGTTTGACTGATGGTTAAGAATTCTAAGAATGTAAAAAGGGGAAGTAATCGTTAGCAAACATGATTCCTCTTTTCACTCTCATCAGCATAGATATTATACAAATATACCAGGCCTGAAAGGTTCTGCTTGAAACTATGTGGATGAGGTGACTTCAATAGTACTATTATTCTGTGGGGAGCTTTTACTTTAGTTCCATATCAATATGATCAGTTTCAGGCTAGCGATAATGAAAGCCATTTCTGTAAAATTTCTAAACGATACGGAAGACTTGAATAAAGGTATTGTACACTTTATCAAGTCCGCTTACGAATTTTGCTATGGAGGCCACAAGATGAAGCCGGAACGGCTTGCAAAACTGCTGAGCAAAGTGTTCCATACATGACACATCCGTCTATCCAAAGCACGATAATATAATGCCGAAATAACATTGCACTGTAAGGTAGCTGCAAGCTTGAGTGGGATCTTGCGCAACTAGCCACAAAACGTCAGCTGAGTTTGATTACATAGACAGAATATTGCAACGTTATTGCACACAAAAAATAAAAGTAAAAGTTTACAAACAAATCAATTGGAGAATAATGTTAATTGATGACATCATTAATTTCGAACAATATGCCATTCTAACAGACTTCGCCATTTTCAATCAGACAAGCAAATAAACAAACAAATAAACGAAATAACCAAATAATGATAAACTCATGAATTCCATGACTTTGCGAATAAACTTTTAAGTTATTCTGCAGACTAGGTGGAAAACGAGAATATTAACATAAGAACAAGCCAGCGTGTTTCACAGAGGTGACGAAAGAGGTGACGAATGTTCTTCTGACTTCGTTATTTGCGTATACGAGCTGTCGGAACGACCCATACTCAAACATAACCACCTCACCTGCGTGGTTTGACAAACAAGCACGCTACACACACAAACAATAGAGACACCGATCGGACATCGTCTCCCAAGCGACTCGGGGTAGCTGCCTTACGGGCGGGCGGCGGAGTCCATCGTCGCCGAACAAAGCTTGGACGTATCCTAACCTTATACCGTCTGCGCTCGTCCGCTGTGCGTTCTCCAACCATACTCGTGATTCTAGTATTCATTCACTCAACCTCGTCCAAATCCCATCAGACGAGGTCATGTGTGTGCGCCGCTTTGATACTAGTTTCGAGACGACAGACACTTCTAATTTGGCAACCCCACATCCAACCCGAACGAGCACATCCACACTGATAAATCACGTTTTCGATTACACCCCGAATATCCAAAGAATGGCTATTTACCCACGATGAGTTCACGGCGACCTCATAAGTTGGACCATGTACAAACCCTATCATCAGCTGAAGTAGGAAGATCCGTTAAAGGACATAGCGACTTATAAACTAGGCGCAATCCGTTATAAAAACAAATCCAGAAGGAGTGTAGTCATTGTTCTTTTCCCCTTTTTATGTTAATGCTTTTTGATTCAAAGAGAACCCCACCTCATAACCACGCTAACAGACTCTTAACAATGTGAATTAAAAGCAATTATCTTATTCAAACTATAACGTAGTGAAATCAGACCAGCAGAACACAAGAAGTTTCGTTCAGGCAATAACCAAAAAACTTTTCACAAGTGAGTCTCGACCATAATATTCATATCATTGTAAATAGTTATTACAGCATCAACTCATCAACATATCAACCAAGTCAGTGTATCGCCGTATGTGTTTGCTGTTTTTTAAAACAACAAACTTTTTTTCATCATTCAGAAATACGAACTCTAGCCTGACTACCTCGTATAACTAGTAAGTGAACGTCACCGTGCAAACTTTTCAGAACATTGGAATCGGCGCTATATGACCCCGTCGACAAAAGACATGTAAACTTTAAAGACAGAGATTAGTAATGCAGAAGGGTGAAAAGGTGCTATGACCGATCTTTTATCAATGCTCATCTCTTGTTCACATGTATTTGTAAGATCGCAACTGTTGATGTACATTTTTTAACCAGCATGTAGGGAAAAAAAGGAATCAGAAAATTTGAACCTGTCATCTATTGCTTTCTGGGCAGCGACAATACTACCAGACAAACTATCGCTAGTTGCCGGCAATGACACTATGAACCTGGAGCAAATACCCAAGGTATTTGTTCAAATCGAACTATACATTGAAACGTAGATCAGCAGATTTGTACACGGGGTGACAAGTAAACATGCATATGTATCTTTCGTGTATCAAAGTCAAAACTGCGCGTTGTATACAAGTGCATTCGAAAGTACATCGTTATTGTCAGAATGCATTTTTTGTTGACATAAAAGGTTTAAAAGACAATAAGGTGTTGTGTATATAGAACGATCTGTAGCTCCTATGTCATGTGAGCGTAATGTACGTACACTCAAAAGTCAATACTTTTTTTTTACCCATCTCCCTTCCTTCTCCTCCTCTTTTTTCATTGCCAGGAGACCTCCGGATGATTTTCAGATTTTCACATTTGAACAACTATAAATCAGTTATACTGAGGACAGACTTTCAGAATTTGTGATGATTGGGATGAAGAATAAGAATATTTTCAAAATTTAGAACAAATTGCAATGAACAAGGATGATGACATGGCAGAGTCACCATAAGATGCCATGAGTTGGGGCTCAAGGAAGCAGAACAAAAGAAGAAGGCATGCATAGATTATACACAGGTGAACTCGCAAGCAAGCAGTATTGTCATGGAATTACACTGCTACATTTCTGAAATATATGAACCTCCTATGTCATCATCCTTGTTCAGTGTAATTTGTTTAAGGGTTTTCAAAGTATTGTTTCTCTGCTCAAGAACCACAGTAAATTCCACAAATCTATACATGAAGTTGTCGATTTATGTACTACATGATGTGAAATTATGAAAATCGTCTGGAATGTCCCTTTAAGGCTATAAACCAATTTTCAATGTAGTATTTGCTGAGGTTCCTATAAGATTTATACAATGTTTCCCAAACGTTTCATCTCAGGATATCGGATCTTAGCTATCTGCTCGTGCGAATGGTATAATATTCCATCAAAATGCAAAGTTTCCACACAATTCCTTTCACTGAATATCGATTTATTTTAATGTTTCTCAATGAAGAGATGCATCAGATACAACAAAACAGAATACTACATGACATCCAACTTGGATGTACAATAAAATGTCACTAACATAATCCCACAAGGCTGTTAGTCATTAGAAGTTTTGATCTGAGTAAAAATGGGGAAATTTTTGGTTTGCGCTGCAAACTCAAACCATACCTGAAATTCTTTGGTATCGGCCCAGACTACATGTTGCCTCCATGACCAGGTGCACGTGATAGCAGGTCTAGAAGTCAAGACTAGCTGGGGGTTTTAGACAGCGTCTCAAATCCTTGGAATTCAATCACTAGATGCACTAATGTGATAATAAACCCATTATATCGCATCCCAATATAATATGCACGTGACTCTCGGGATTATGTAATGTGCTTTACATTGCATTACAGTCTGGCTTTTACAGGCGTTACAAGATCTTTCATGATGATTACCAGACCATCCCCCCACCCCACCCCTCGGGAGCGGATGAGAATCAATATTACAACAATATCCAGAGCCAGAGTATACTGGTAGGAGTGAGTGATATAAAGATTTGTGCAAATGGCGATGGTCTGATATGATTTTTTTTCTCTCTTCGATGAAACCTTTATTTTCGGCCTTGCTGTATTCTGCAACAATTACGACACAATTGGCACTTCGAGTAATGCCCCTGCTGATGCAACACAATGCAACTTCCTCATCGGGTCCCCCTGCGGGAAAGTGGGCTCGATTTACGGCTGGTATCGCTAAAATATCCGCCATCACATATGGCGTGGCACAGTACCAATAACCTTGAGAGATCGCATGTGGCGACTTTGGTGCGAATAAACCTTTGGATAATAAACTTGATTAGACAAAAAGTCCACACTCACTGGTTATTTCTCAGGTTTATAAAACGAGATGAAAAGAAAAGGAAAGGCGGAGGGGGGGGGGGGGGGTGGGGGAGGAGAATTTTTACTGTCCAGTAAGGGAAACATTTGTTTTGTGGGAAAGACAATGTTGGTATACATTTCCCAATACAAAGATTTGCAACATAAAATTTATGTTGAAAAAAAAAAGAAAGTACCAGCTGTGTTCACAGGGTATAGAATAGACTGCATTGACATGGGATGATCGGTTGCGCCACAGACTATAAAGTCCATGCACAGTCTGAAGTAGCCCGATTTTGTATAATGTGTTATTATATTATGTGTGTAGGGGTAGGGGGACAAGCTTGTGTGTGAGTGATGGTGTTCGGGTGTTGGTCTACCTGTGTCTGTGTGTGGCTCGTGACCACCCCATTTACTACCACATTTCCTGCATGAACTTTGGTAAATTGTCACTCTTGGGTCGAACGGGTAACTTGCAATTTTGTCCTGTCGTCTAGGGAAAAAAAAAAGACAGACAACAACCACAAGCAAACATTATCAATACGACAGCAATCGTCCTTCCCGAGTGCTCGCTCGCCCGTGTCGCGCTGCCGCGAATAGTTTTTATTGTTTTATGCACGCGTAATTA
Organism: Diadema setosum; assembly: GCF_964275005.1. Classification (NCBI taxonomy): domain Eukaryota; kingdom Metazoa; phylum Echinodermata; class Echinoidea; order Diadematoida; family Diadematidae; genus Diadema; species Diadema setosum. Next base: position 20,468,197 of record NC_092696.1, on the reverse strand, counting down.
TTCATGATCCTGCATCATCAATATTGGAGAACGCCGGTACACTGGCGTCGTGGCTTCGCACCTATAAATAACGCTAGCAGACGCGGCAAACTCCCAACTGAGCCTCCGCCATGGCGACGGGCGCATGGGAAAGAGAGAACCTGCCTGCGCGTGAGCGCCATTCGCCCTCGCAGACGGTTCCAGTCACTTTCTTTTTTTTCCCCTTGTGGTGAAGAAGTTGAACAGTTTGATGGAGCCTGTCTCTTCTTTTAGGAGGTCCAGCTCTCATTTCCAGTGCATTTTATTTAAAACTCCCACAGAAAAAAAAAAATAATGAATAAAGATACGAGATTCAGGGATGGTATCTTTATAAGAAAAGATCGTGATCAGGAAGCTTGCAACGAGTATACGTTCAGCAAAACTATGTTTATCCATCGATGCCAGCCACACTAATACCATGCAAAATGCCAGTCACATAGGCCTACACTTTGCCCACTGAAATTTTTGCTCGGGAGGCTGTCATCTTTTCCCTTCTGGTAATAAAATAAATGTGAGATTGACCATAAATCCCGGGGAATGGGAGGTGATATGGTTCTCCAAGGGGCTCAAGGCAAGATGGGAATACTGAAGATAGTCGGAGGAAAAAGGTCAGCAAGTCGCATTGACAATTATTCTTATCGTTTATATCTCATATCGCAAGGGAAGTAGGACATTTTGCTATATGATGGCCTCTCCTTGCGCCGCAGTGCAGGTTTATTATGAGTAATAATCTGTGCTGATTCAGTCCCACCGGTAAACATGGACGTTTAGCAGTGCATGCTGAGGACATTGGCACTGTTAAAAAGCGCCGGATATGCGCACCACGCCGTGAAGTTGAAAACCTGATCCGTCTCCACACCGCGGTTTCTGCCTCTGCTAAATATCATCGATACATAATATGGCGTCGTTTTGTTTGTTTGTTTGTTTGTTTGTTTTTTATCCATGAACACGTCTTCATTCAAACAAATACCTACAAACACACGTGCTTATCACAGTCAAGCATATTGGGAATACAGTATACAACTATAGGTATTCATAACCATATCCGCAAGAGGATACATGCAATCGTCTTATTCCTGTACATAATCAAAATGGTGGCAGTTTAAGGATAGATTCCCAGCGCATTTTACACAACCTAGCTATTATACATTATTACACTATTACATCTATCTATTATTACCTATCACCGGAAATCCACTGTTTTGAACAGAAGCTGCAATATCATCAATCAGTATTCATTGCACACACCCTTCCATTGATTGCTGAGGTCGGATTAACCTCACCCCCTCCCCCTTAAAAAAAAAAAAAAGTGCTTGTGCATTCATTCCACTCAGATTGTGCACTCTAAAATTATAATGATTAATCCGGTGACCCAGACCCAGTGGTTCCAAGCCCTGGGTCACGGGGGATCGGGGAATGTGGCTGCTCCAAGTATACAAGCACACCACTACCTGATTAAAGCCGCGGTGCTATGCATATCATAACTCGACCTCAGATCACGGGCGACCGATCCCATCTCAGGGGGGAATCGTTCCTAGCGTTGCCCTCCGCGTTCCCTGAAGATCTGGTAACATTCTACATGGCAACGTGTCTGGCTGTCGCGCCAGCCGAACTGTGCACACAAAACACGTACGCCATGTATCAAATATCAGACACCCTTTTGATTTATTTAAAATCGAGTGTGAAGATTCGGAGCGATTTTCTATGCATTGGCATCCCACGGAGAACATAGTAATAGCACGAGGTTTATTTGTTGTTTTTTATCCGTATCGCAAATAACACACGTCGTAGGATGATATCAACACCCACCACAAGCGTATTCTTTAAGTATTAGCTCAAATCTATAGCACTCTAAAGCTCGTTGCCCGCAGAAACGACTCTAAGGAGTCTAACGTATCGAGATGGTTTATAGTTTATTGATAGCAGATGCAGCGTCATATTTCATTTCCTAAGGAAGCTGAAGAAGAAAACGAAATACCATGAAATAACAATTTATTTTTGACTGCAAGGGTCTGGCAGGGTTGCAAGTTGAATGGCTTGTGCTTGAATTATGACACTTCAGAGAAGAGGGCATCTTCTATGGAAAACAAAATTGTTGGGGATGTGCCGCTGCCCTCCACCATCAAAAACAGATGAAATTTCCCAACGGTACGCTGAGTGTAATTCATCACCCAAATGTAATAGAATCTGCGAGACGACCGATATCGCAATTATGACACTGTCTTGTTGAAAAAAAAAAAAAGAGAGAGAAAAAATAATATATACATATATATATACAGTATATATATATATATATATATATATATATATATATATGTGTGTGTGTGTGTGTGTGTGTGTGTGCTAATACACTACTTTTTACTATTAAATCATTCGCAAGGTTATATTCTGTGCAGCATACTGCTTTTATAATGTTTTTAGTTGATCTACTGTTTGTTTTTTATTCATAACCCCACTATCTTCTGTTGAGTAAATCTAAGTTTGGATTATTTTGTTATTATTGTTAACATTATTAGCATCATCATCATTATTATTTTAATTCTTATTATCACCATCACTTTTTTTCTGTATTATCAGTCCAGGGCATGCATCTACATGTATCATCTTGCGTTCATGATGTGTTGATTATAGCATGAGAAGGGAATCGCTGAGTGGAGGAGGGGGGGGGGGAGGAGGAGTGGAGGAACACTTTTTTTGAAGATCTTGATCTTCATGTTACTCCCACGCCCACCAGACAACATTATCGCTCTTCCCAGTATTTTATAAGCAAAGTACGATGTTCCGGTGAATGAAGCTGAAGCGTTGATGTATACCGTCTTTTCTTGTCTTGCTCATGAGAAGTCAACCGGTGGAGCATGAATATATATCATTAGTTCGTCGCTGTACAGGGGCGATGGATAGTGACGATAGCATTATGTGTTTACATGAGTTATTTGTGTGTGTATGTATGTATGTGTGTGTTTGTGTGAGTGTGTGTGTGAAGGGTGTCTGTGTGTGAGGGATTTTGTGCGTGCGTCTGTGTGTCAATGAATAATGTGTGTGTGTGTGCGTGTGTGTGTGTGTGTGTGTGTTATTATTAAAACGTGCATGCATCCCATAAAAGATGTCTGTGTAGCTTCATGCTTTGTTTTAGATGATTCATCAACTGTTCTTGTTCCGAGAATCTATTAAAACAGAGCTGGCGAAAACTGCTAGAGAGGGGGAGAGGAAAGCGAAAAATATCTTCGGATGCCCAATCTATCTTCTATAACGTGACCGCAGCGAAACGCGCCACATGACTTTGATGGGAAAACGAGACTTCATAAAGAAATCATAAGTTTTCCGTCAAAAATGAAATTCGTAAGGCTTTGACCCGACGGTGCTCCCTTTCTAGAAGGCAGTAACGCTCGTGACATTTGCCAATGTAATGACTTGCCAGAAGAATGCATAATATCAGTCATTATTGACATTGCTAATTGTCGTATATAATTAATGGTACAGGGCGCCACAGCCCCTACCAAGTGAGAAACCTCATTTCGTTGCTAACGATCCTGGGTGATCGGACGGCCTTGATAACCATAATGCCGCTATGGAAATAAGGATCATCAACAGCAAGAGAAAAATATAAAAGAATATAGAGCAAAAAAAAAAATCTGAAAAAAAAAAATCAATGGCGATTCTCTGCTGCAGTAGGGAAAATAGACATTGATCGTCCTTACTTTGAAAGGCTAATGTCTCATTTGTCCAAACATTCCATTGTTCCAGTCAATGCGTAGTTGTGTGTATTGGGGGGATGGGATGAGAATGGTGTATTGATGATATCGTAGCAACCTCAGCGGATCCTCCACATTTTGAAAGGTTTCTCTTTAAATGAATCATGCCATCGTTCCATTTCATGTGTGTGAGTGGGGGGGGGGGTGGGGGGGGGGTAGAGGGCTATGATTGCGGCATTGATAATATCACAGCAATTAGGTGCAACCCGTTTGCTTGTAAGGAAGGTGGATGTATGGAATAAATGCGTACTGTCTCTTGAATCCGCGTAATCTCCCCACTTGATACATCATTTCTTTTTCATGTCATGTCATTTCATTTCATTTCATTTCATTTCATTTCATTTCATTTCATTTCATTTCATTTCATTTCATTTCATTTCATTTCATTCCATTCCATTTTATTTCATTCATTCTCCATTTCTAATCCCCCCCCCCCCAAAAAAAAAACCCTAATAAACACAACGTAACTGTCTGAATACAAAGCATTTACATCGGCATGTGAATAGTGATATGGTACGGTAATAAGCTTTAAACAAAGCCATATATAATATGTTGTGGATCACTGAAGTTTTTAAAGGGATTAAACATATTTCTTATCGCCGCAATTATACTCTCAGTCCGTTTCTTTCCCTGTCTATGTGCCATCTTGCATTTCAAAACGTCCGTGCAGCATACGCCTGGGTTTTCCAGCACTGTAAAACGTCCCCCTTATGCTTATGATGTTAACTATTTCATCATGTTGTCATAAATCTTCAGTTAGACTCGGTTATCAAGTCATCATGTTATTTGTAATCAGTACCTTGATATTTTTTTTTGTCAATCTTATTCAACCGCTCAGTACAAACTGCACTGGTTTATCGAGGAGATAAGAAAAGCAGCAACGACAGAAGGGATGAACGGTTGCTCGACAGAAATCACCACAGTTACAATGATATCATCAAAGTGTTAGTCGATCCACTTCCATCATGTTTACCCTCCCACTTCACGATAGAGTGGAAAGAGGACAGCTACAGACAAGGACTGCATCACCCGTCTTACTGCCACTCAAATAAGACCACGAGGAGGTATATCTTCTTTTTTTCAGGACATGCACTCTTCAGAGAGTGACTAATACTTTTGTATTCTTCTTAATGGATTGAACGGGGAAATGCAGTTAACTGGAATGAGATCATCCTGATATATACCTCATGATGAAACAACATAAAAGATGAGAGATGAATGGAACACACTCATGGTACATCAATATCTCTAATATATTTATTTCTCTTCCACATGTGAAAGATTTCCAGGATCGTGTGGTTTATAGTAGCCAAATGCAAAACTTTTTTTTCTCTCTCTTTCTCCCTCTACAAGAAATAAAATAAAATAGACGAAAAAAAAACCCCAACAACAACAGACTGTTACTTTGATATTGCAACTAGATCATATTGAAGGCTTAGCTTCAAATTCGCACACATATATATGGGTTAGAGACATTGTGAGAACAAAAAGACACACGTCTCCTTCCTAGGGGGAGCACTAAAGACATCAATGTCTGATGTCTGATGTATTCCTTCTTTTATTAACACGTTCCACGAAACATGACATGAATTGAGAAACATTGGCGATGCAGAGCACCCGTACCAATTAAGCAAAAGAAAAAAAAAAGTACGTTGAATCCAATGCTTTAGTAGCGAGGCTATAGCGGGATTTCGAACAGCGCGTGACGCTTACGTTAATTAAAGTGCAACATGTCGTTAATTCAACTCTTATCACGGATTCGTTTTACGACCGCGATGTGACAGCGCCACTTAGGACGAAGAAAGATCCGCATTAGACCTATCATCCACTCAGCACAGTAACATAAGGGCTTTTTACACTTGTGTTTCTTAACCCCGGACTTTCTCTGACCCAGGACTATCGTTAGTCCCGTACCAATTTTTTCAGCTTTTTACACTCGCCAATTAGTCCCGTACTATCTCTTGTCCGGGGCTAAGGAGAAAACTGACCTTTTTACACTCGTCTTTCTTAGCCCCGGACTTTCCAAACCACATGAATATTCATAATTACGCTGTGTACTGTACACGTACACGCACGCACCGGCAGCACTTGATTACCTCGTTTCTGATTGGTCAGTGAGGGTCGCACTTCGTCTCCGTCGCTTAGCCCAGGATTATTTTTTCGTTCTGTTTACACTCACTTGCTTGGCACCGCAATTGCGGTGCTAGCACCGCAATTGCGGTGCTAACCCCTGCTATTTTGCAGGGCCAGATAGTACCGTACTATCGGTGGGGCTAGCCCACTTTGGCAAAAACGAGTGTAAACAGAAAGTGGGCTAAGGATAGTCCCGTACTATCGGTGGGGCTAAGGCCCCCCCTTAGCCCCACCGATAGTCCGGGGCTAAGCAAAAATTTACAAGTGTAAAAAGCCCTTTATTGGTTACAGATGTAAATCATCCAAATGACGCATTTTCCCTCTTTTTTTTGGACAATTCTCAAGGAAACTCACAAGTCTCAAACGATTGCAAATTTCACAAGCGGTTGACTGATGATTTCAGCCAATAGGAAAAAAAAATATCGAGTAATATCAGCGGGATCTAAAATGGACGTTATGACTCTCTGAGTTTATATTGCATGGCCAACAATAATGTATAATAACATATATGTATATATATACCAAATAAGTGTCGTCAAAATGTCATTTCCTTGATGACTAGTGAAGTCTGTCATGATTTGCAATTTCCCACCGACTACGGCAATTGTTTATCGTTCCAATTCTCATTGTTGACCGAACCTCTCGATATCGGCGAAGCGCGGTCTAGGGTAAAGACGCGGGGGAGACGCCACACGACCTGTCATAATCTAGGTTAAAAGCTCGCACGAGCCTTAACAGCTGACTGACGTCCTAATAGTTTTCAAAACCCAAGGCCACATTGGATATGTTTTTTTTTTATAGTTTAGATACGCAGATTTTTTTTTTCTTATGTCAATTCAAGCATCTATTGATGTTAAACTAACAAGATAGGCTTTAGAGTATCATTAATTATCATTAATCTCAAGATAAACGGACAAGAAAGGGGCCGGTTTAGTCATTACTTCTAATCATTACAAATTCACAGTGCATTCATCTGTTCTCTTTTCTTCCCAAAGTAGAGTATTGGTTGTGTGACTGTAATGACCATAATTGAAGATTAAAAACGTCTGTGGAGCGTATATAGAAGATGTAATATTTTAACAGTCTTCAGTGTAAAGACATCGGTGTTAGATTTAACACCATGGGTGTTAAATCTCATGGCGTTTAATCTAACACCGATAAAGTTTCAATAAAGGACCACACCCACAGGTGTAGAAAATGTATTGTGATGGTGTTGAAAAGTGTTCACCTGGCACTTTGTGGTGTTGATTTGACACTGTATCTGGTGATATTTTTGACACTGCGCTGGTGTTAATTCAATGATGACACCGCATGGTGTTGATTTGATATTGCTGGTGTTAATGTCAATGGTATAACACCCGTCCAGCTTTAATAGGAGACCACACCAACTGGTGTTACTATGGAGTAAATGTGTTTACACAATTTTTCAAAAATAAAGTACTCTATCGGAAAATCTTGATTGTCTTGTTGAAGTTCAAAATCAACAAGAAGTGCAGTAACTAAGAAACTATTCAAAAAAACAATTTTATATTTTGAAATGACACCCGGAGGTGTTAATCTAACACCATAAATGAGCACCGGAAATTTTAACACCAGCTCGGTGTTTCATACTTAACACCGGACTTGAAAAAGAAGAATCACTGACAACAAAAGCATGTGGTATCATGCGCAGTATGTCGTAAAATAATTACAATCAAATTTTATATTGATAACACTCAATATGATTAAACTGTCTAAATGCTACTTCAGGGTCATAAAATAAAACATCTTAGCTCTATCTTGCAGAAAATCCCATTCAATTTGGGTAAGCGGTTACAGAGAAATGTGAAAAGTTGTAAACCATGTAATGAGTCTGATACTTCGAAGTTTAGCACTTCGGTGCTTTTGTGTGTGAATACAATATACAGAACTTGAGGGAAGAGATTCTTGACATCTTCTACAAAATTCCTCATTTCTCTTTGACCACTGAAGCAAATCGAATGGGGTTTTCTGTAAGATGTGGGCAATGAGTTATAGTTTCATACCCTGAAATTGTGTTTGAATTGATTAACTATTTTTTACAGATATCATTGCGTAGGGTCCTGTTGTATTTTTTTTTTTTTTTTTGGGGGGGGGGGGGACATACGGTAGAGTTTAAATACGGTGTACTTGCCAAACTACCCCTGTATTCTACTTCTCGTGTATTTACTGGCATAGATCATGAGTACAAAATCGAGATGATGGTTTCTGAAACTCGTGATGAATAGTATGTCCTCTACCTTTATATATTTTCTTTTTCTTTAACTCAAACAAAATACGTACACCGTAAAAATGGCTACAGGACAGTCAATAAAAAATGAGTTTAACAATACAAATGGAGAAGATAAGGGGGGATAACCGGAGTAAAAGTGGCTTAGAAGACTAACAAATATTTCTGACGAAAGGTATTTAGAATGAATGCTTAGATTTGATCTTTAGAATGCATAACATGCTTAATTTCCAAGGCTGGAGTTAATCAACTTTATTTTCTTTATGATGGAAAACAGACAACGACTACAAGCTTTTGGAGACGTACAACTGATTTCTGTTGTTCCAATGATACTTGTTCGGCATTTATACCGAAAGTACTTATCAATGAAGAATTAAGATAGACATACAGACAAGCTAAAACGTCCCTGTCTTGAGTCTCTTTATTGTTTACTTTGTAATATATAACATACACTCTGACAATGTTAGCGTTCTACTTTTTTTTCCTTCTTTGATGAAAAAGACGTGTGCCTCATACATTCAAAAACAGAAGTATATAGTTACCAATAATAACAGGGGCGAAAACTGATAGACGACACAGGTCATTTCCAATGATACCGGAGAGCAAACCCGGTCTCGACTCAGCCGTTCCCGAGAAACTGCATGGGACGGTCTGACGGTTGCAGTTACCCACGGAGAGTTAAGAGTACAAGAGTGACCGTAAGTTGCCACATGGTCGCAACACATACAGCAAGCCGTGTCGACCAAATGGATTCGTGATGATGACACCCGTCCGTTTGACTACACAAATGTTTCTGGCCGAGCGCGAAAAATTGAGGTCAAAAAACAAACAAACACGCAATCGATCGCGAGTATAATAAAACTTTGTTTTTGAAGCATTCATTATAAGCAGGACAGAATCTTTTCCTTTTGTTAACCCTTTCCTTTACTAGTAATCTATGGAGAAATATAGGGGCCTAAGACAGGAGTTATGTCATCAGGATCTCCTAATACTTCACATATTATAGTGGAAATAAACTGCACAGGAAGAACTGCTCTTTGTTGCTTTACGAAAAATGCCGCCATTTAGTCAAGGATTTTTTTTTTCTGTATTAAAGGAGAAACCTTAATGGAAGCAATTGAACGAGAAATGCGCTCAGATATACACACCGTCCTTGAAAGAACGCATAAACATACATACACACACAGACATTAATATCATTGCAGGTACGAACACATAGACCAAGAGGTAATGTTAATGGTAGGGTATTGTACCAAGTGAAGTGAAGAATTAAGTAATATAAAAAAAAAAGAAGAGATGCTCTCTATTTTCATCGTCCAGAAATCTTCAAGTAATTATAGTGACCCTGTTGTATTTTTGTGTCAGCGTTTTGGAACTGAACATAATGATGACCATCACAAAATGGCGTCGGACCGCCGCCCTGCCGCGTTGATCAAACAAATGGAAAGAGAACATAGCGACGATAGCCATGCCTTGATTGTAGGCGTTGATAAGCACTTTGCTTCACCTATCAGACTGGGGTTGATATCAGCAAAGAAGGTATGTCTGTGTAAGGGTATGCACGTGTGAGTGTGATGTGTGTTTAATAGAGAGAGTATGCGTGTGTGTGAGTGTGTGTGTGTGTGTGTACTCGCTTGTGTACAGTGTATGTGTGTTTGTGGGGGAGGGGTGTTGAAACCAAAGGTGTCGAGACTGGAAGGGGTCAATAAGAGCACTCCTTTGTGTCAAAAGGAAAAGGTATGTATGTAGAAGCAAAGAGCGCGGAGTGGCGCCTTCAGGAGCAGGCGTCACGTGACACCGTGGCGCCTCTCACCACACACACACACACACACACACACACACACACACACACACACACACAACGCCTACAATCAAGGCATGGCTATCGTCGCTATGTTCTCTTTCCATTTGTTTGATCAACGCGGCGAACCGGTTAAAAAAAAAAAATGAATTCGAGTCCGAGGAAAACTTTGGTCACCTTCGTTTGGCATCTGTTAAAAAAATAAGAAAATCAGACTAATCTAATGTTTTCTCGTTTAAATCGATAAGCTGTTAAACTAGAGACAACACCCCTTACCAACAGCATTAGCACAATGCATTATATTATGGTTTTCGTACAACAATACTCATGTGACTAATATGTTTATGTACATGTATATGTACATGTGTGTATATAGGAAATAAGTAAACGAAATTGATGTGCTATGACGTTTTCTTTTCTATAATACACATCCTGTACTTCTACACGCCAAGTGAAATCCAGTAAATAGGCCCACATCCAAGATATTCACTCTGGAGCCGATACTTGTCAATCATCACATGCGACTAGATAATCTTCTTGAACGTATTGAAGTGACTTTTTTTTTATGTCTTATTTGTACACCTTAAGGAAAATCAACAATAAGAAATCGAATTCCTTTCCTGAATGTCTTTCCTTAATCAACGGAATTGAAGTCTAGGAGAGGTATCTGTCAATAATTATTCAAACACGAGATGTCACAAGAAAAACGAAATCCAAGATGACTGTATTCTTGACAAAATTTGTGACACTTCTTTTGTATAGTCTGACGTCCATTATAGAATGCCGTCCTAAATTTCAACCCCCAAAAGAGTTGATGTCACTCATAATAAGCGCATCGCGAAGGAGAGGATACATTTTCCCGCACAGCTTCTTTACGGAGAAGAAAGTGGTATGGAGCGCAGTTTTGCCGTGCGAGAGCAATGCAGCGGAATGTCCCATCAAAGTAATTAGAGGTCACGATTCTTTCCCGAATGAAGGGGGAAGCATCCCAGTGGGAAGAGGTGAAAATGTCACTCGGCCGATAATTGTACGTCCAATTCCGATCTCCCTCGAAGGAGCGGCCCATATCCTGCAATAACACCGGGGGAATGATCACCAGCCCTTGGCCCCGCGTTGTCTCACAAGATTTGGGATCAACGAGGATTCAGCGGCGCAACGCAATAAATTACCACTTGATTGCTCCTTATTCGTGTAAATTCACGTTTTGCGGGCCTGGCACGGGAAAACGGTCGTAAGTCGCACGTACGGAAATCCGAGCAAACACACGGCTGAGACCAACGGTGTGTATAGTGTCAACACACGCGCGTTGTATATATCAAAAGAAACATCTTCATTTGACAAACTCAATCTATCCGACGATGATGATGGGTTAAGGAGGCATGCACACATTCACGGGAATCACCTAATTGCATGTCTTCGAAAACTACATTATTTTGCTCAATAGCTGTGACGTGTCTACATCGCTTTGTTCCACGATTACCCTCCGGAGTAAATCCTATACATGAAATCCCATCGTTTACTGCCGGTGAAATGTTTCTGCAGGCACGCCTCTCTCTGTGCACGCGCAGCCAGTGCTAGAATGTGCTATTCTCTAATGCTTTGTCTATTGCTTTTGCAAGGCAAACCATTCTGCATATTGCTTGTTCTGAGTGCATCATATACAGCTGATTTAAAATCACGTCAGCATTTAGAATGTTACTATCATGTTTTATTACCTTAACATGATTATCCGGTCATTCACTGAGTGAAAAATCTTTATTCTATATTTAGCAATGTCTTTTTTGTTGTTGTTTGCTTTTATGTCAGAATTGATAAGAAAAGGGTTTAGAAGTGTGACAATAGAAAAACAAAACAAAAAAGCACCAAAAATTTTCTCAATACATGAACGTTACCAACGCACATGGAAGCTACCATAATCCTACGAATGTCATTGCATATGAAGAGTTTGTTTGCAAAAACCGATAAGTCCATATTTGCCAAATGGAGATATTTGCGATTAAAGGTCAAGAAAAATAAAGAGAATAATAAGAATTTTTTTGCTTCTTTTGACCATAACTTCAAAAATATACCTTTATATGTGGTGACCAATATATCATTTAAAAGGTATTATTTTGTACTTTATGACAGAGATTGTACTTCAAAATCTTTAAAAAATGTACTTATCGGTTTTTGCAAACAAACCCTTCATATTATTCCATCATTCAAGTTGTCTCTACATTACCGCCAGTTTGACATTATATCTGTACCCGGTCGTACACAACAGTTTAGCAATGGGCTGTACATAAAGATGATCCGTGCGTGTCGCTTTTTATCGTCGCTCAAGATATTCCCGCGCAATCGTCATGCGCGAGGAAAATGAGAGCAATTAGTAACATACCGCCCGGTATATTACATCACTCGACAGTCAAGGACCGAAGCTTGGGGATAAACCCCAAGTACCGTTCACGACAGAGCGGGAACAAAAGAGTCACATCTTCACATAGTCAAGCGCTTGAGCTGTCGCCTGGGGTCAAATGTTCGTGCTCATGTAGGTATCTCCTCGACTGTAAGGCGCATAATCATAAATAGCTTCTTTTTGTATCGATAATCGAAATTATCAGATCTGTTGAGGCGGTACGCGCGTGCGCATGATATGGAGTTGTGCTACTGTGAGGAGTGAGGTCTAGGAAACCCATACAACGCTGACGAGAGGACTGATGCAGATTAGTACTAGAATATAAATCATGTATGACTCTAACAAATCTGAATTCATTCTTACCGTAACGATGTGTTGTTGTTGTTGTTGTTGTTGTTGTGTTCCTTTTTGTTTATACAGACAGTGAAAACCAAATAAATCAAGCAAACTTACAACAGAAAAAGATCAGTTGCAAGAGAAATATGATAATAACCCGTCAGACAACATTCAATACTTAGAGGATTCTAACACGAGACGCATTTGCCTAAGTGACTATGATGTTCCTGCTTATGAAGACGCCGAAATTAAGGTTCATTAAAAACAAAAAATCACTAGTAATGTTTGATTTATCATTATCTGTTTTAGGGAGGTCTAGAAGAATAATGAATTTGATGGGTTTATGATCACAAAGGAAGATGACTCATTACGGAACTGCGATATGAAATTCGCCGTATGATTACAAGAGTTACTGGTGTTGTAGTCATGTTCAACATTATGGGGTGTCTCAGGCATGTAACATCATAGTCACATGATTAAAATAGTTATTTCACCTTCCTCGAATGACGTAATGTTCGAGGCTCACTGGCATGTTAATGACTTTTGCTACTCTGTGCGATTTCTCTGGAATCTTTGATGGTCGTTCGCATTCGTTCCACTGCTTATCTCTTGGTTGCTGTTGTTGTTGTTGTTGTTTTTTTAATCCTGTAGGCAACATTGTGTTTAGGTAGAAGTGTGTTGTCATATACTAAAAGAATGCATGAGAAAACGCCATGCTCTATTCGATCTAATGAAGATGTTGAATTGCATCGCTTTGTCTTTACAGAAATCCATGCAGAGTACAAGTCAGTGTTTGACTTTTGTCCTTCGACCAAGGCAAAATAGTCAACAATAGTCCTTTCCATGTCCTGCCACATCGACAACATACGGAAATGATATCAAGAGATAGTCTTCTGAGGGAATTACTGGGTTGCATGACAGACGCCTGTGACCCAGTGATATGCCAAATATGCCAAATGTTTAGAATAATGTAGTAGAATAGACGAATATAGCCAGTTTTCCTTAGAAAAAAATGTTCATTTTCATCTCCGAAATATTTCATTGCTTTTTCTTTTGAAGGAACAAGTAATTTAGCATGATGTCACTTTCAAGCAAGTCTTACGACCTTTCATCCTCCCTGAACCGACATCACTCCATTCCCCTCTCTCTATCTATCTATCTATCTATCTATCTATCTATCTATCTATCTATCTATCTATATATCTATCTATCCATCTGCCTATCTCTCCTCCTTTCTTTTTCCCTCTCTCTATTTCTTTCTGTCTGTCCTTCCCTCCATCTCTCTTTCTGCATGTGAATAATCAAACGACCTGTGCGCGGTCATCCACGTAATTGCGCAATGGCTTTGATGCTCTGCCCGCCCGCGCGGTCCATGGATCCCGGTTCAGAGCCGTCATCTCAGCCCAATTCGCATCAGTGTAGTTGTTACACACCGTGGATGACAAAGTGTGAGGCGGTGGCATAGGTTGCTAAACCCGACTCTTAACATTAAAGACCTTAAAGATATATTCTCTTGCTCAGAAACGGAACTATACACTGAACTATTTGATATCAGACTTACATTTAATAGATCAGAAAGTAAAATAAAAGTATTTTTCTTTTTTTTTTTCAATCATTTTCTTTATCGGACAATTAGGCCCTACTCCCGGACCGAGCGATTAGATAAAAGAAAAAAAACACAAAAAAAAACAAAAAACAAAAACAAAAACAAAACGTTAGCCAGAAATTAAAGAGTATAACACAGTTTTTCTTTGATTTATTTTCTTTGGCTAGCTAGGTTAAGGTCAAGTATGCTCGCGACTTAATAAGTTCTATATTTTGCATTGGACCGGTATCATTGATATTCAAATTACTAATTTTACTTTCAATAAAAAAGGAAACAAATGTAAAGTTCAGAGTGATATGACCACGTAATGAAGCAATACGTTCAACCTTTTTAACTTCAAATCAGCTCCAATCTGTGATTACGATGTATTATTTGCTTTTCTCTGATCCCATAACATAAGTTTGGAAGCGTCAATAACTTGAAATAACATGCGAAGTCAAAGGGAATGATTTAATGAAATGTAGGTTTACGTCCTAATTGATGGTGGGGAATTGAGCAAGATATAACAGGGGAGAGGAAGAAGGAGGGGGAGAGGAGGAGTATGTGTGAGAGAGAGAGAGAGAGAGGGGGGGGGGGAGAGACGAGAGAGGGAGAGCTAGGAGGGGGAGGGGATGTATGATGACCCCCATGTCCTATCCATCATCTGATGCTCTATCGTGTAATGCTTATACCTCATTCACATCATTTGTTAATCCAAAATGCGCGCCAAAACCGATCGGTATAAAAAGACATCGTGAAACTGGATTTTCTCTTATCATATCAAAGCCTTGTAAATCAGGGTGGCCGGGTCTCTTACAGGAAACTGAATGTATGATTTTACCACAGTTTCCCCAGCACAGACGAGAGAAAAAAAAAACAACAACAACCACATTTATGCTAATGCCTTGATCCGACCTTTAAAGCGTGTGGAATTTTGTTGAAATAACCTACTTTCCAGGTACCATAGTTAGTACGATTTCCAAAGAATACAGGACAAAAAAAAAGAGAAAATAAAGTGTCGTGACATTTTAAGCGGTGGTACAGTCATCAGTTTAGAAAACTAGATCAATTTAATGCATGTCTCTGTTATTAGAGTCTCGATGATTCAAGCAGGGGATCGCGAATCCCCGACTTTTCCTTTAAAGTTAGGGAGGTATAACTATTCTTCCCTCCATCAACCACCCCTCCTGTCCCCTTGCTTTCATTTTTGTAATGGCCGACACTAAGACTTGTCACAAAATACAAACGTTTTCTGCTCGTGCAGCCGCGAAATGGATCGACCGTTTGACGGGGCCATCACGCTGAAATTGCGGGATTGATCCCCGCTGACTCCGAATTATGTAAGCCCCATCAGGCAGGAGGGGGTTAGGTAGACGTAAGGAGAAGACGGATAACGTGAGCTCCGCTAGAGGACAAGAGTTTGGACACAACTTTACAAAAAAAGTGAAAATATTCATTTCGAGAGTGCTATGTGGCGATAATGTATGCTAGATTTAGTCAAGAAAAAAAAAAAAAAAAGGTGGCGAAGATAAGAAAATGTGCCCTGGGGGTTAAAGGAAACCATTTCAATCTTGCCATTTATTCTCCCTGGGCAGTGCACTACTTGCTCGTTGTTGGCGAGTGGGGAGAGATCCGTACGCGCCAAAGTGGTAAAATAAATCATGTGGCATCAGGAAATGGAGAAGGAACGCAAACTGAGGAAAGAGTTTTGTAAACTCGCTGAAAGAGAGCATAATTCTTATGAAACCCGTCAAGATAGACACAAGCAACCCTCATCTGAAATGTATTGTTTGACTTGTTGCAATATATTCCGAGGAGCATTATAGACTTTGGTTATAAGTTGATTGTCAACCAATTGTTAGATAATGTCATCAGAAGTTGTACAAAATTAACAATCAATCACTTTATAACACCATGAACATCTTTCCTTCTATTTGTCTCTGTGTCTGTGTGTCTGTGTGTCTGTCTGTCTGTCTGTCTGTCTGTCTCTATCTCTCTCTCTATATATATATAATATGCATGTATGTTTGTGTATATGTGTGTGTGTGTGTGTGTGTGTGTTTGAATGTGTTTGTGAAAATTGATCGCATAGGCCTACGTAGAAATTATGGAAACACATTTCAAATGCAAGCTTCATCAGTTGTATTATATATTAGATACACAAAGATAGATGAAACCGGGGAAAGAGATGTGGGTAGATAGAGAGATAGAAAGAAAGAGAGAGAGAGAGAGAGAGAGAGAGAGAGAGAGAGAGAGAGTTTCATTCACCTTCTGGTTCTTCGACTAGTAAAGCAGTCACTAACAATGGAGCTATCATTGCATTTTCTCGTTCAGATATCATACATGTACAATTTGCTCGTATATACTTACCAATGTTTTCTGCGCACTCTTTATTTCCTGAGAGACAAGTCACTAGAAACTCCAACATGAAAGCTGATCGACGAAATCCGATCTTCGTCTTTGAACCAAATCCTCTTCCATCCTATTTTGTTCGAAAATATTTTATTTTTGCATTCACATTGTATTTTTCTTTTTTTTTTCTGTGTCCAATCAAAACTGTCAAAGCTTATTGGAATATCCGAAGATTAAGCGGACTCGTTTGGGAGTAATGTGCAGCGCTTGGATCAGCATAAATGAAACCAGGGCGGCTGGGTCCTAAGAAGTTGATCCTCCGCTGCGACACTTGATCGATAACTAGCACTACATCACGGTTGTTCGCAGGCAAATTTATGTCGTCGTCGAAAGAAAGAAAAATAGGGAAGATGAATGTTAGATAGCATTGGAGATGAAACGAAATGGCTGCTACTAGGACTTAAACATTATATAAGAAGAGCATGGAATAAAATTCGATTTCTAACTGCATGTGAAACAGGATGAATCTAATCCCCCTCCCTGCCCTATCCGCCATCCCATGCCTGCCCCCACAGAATCCCTGTTGTTCTGCCAGTGGGCTTAAAGCTTATCTTTATAGTTGATCATTATAGCTATGTTTTAGTACCTCGTATAATGCTGTAGAATATTCCTAATGCTTCAGTGGATCTTTTTTTTTTTTTTTTTTAAGGGGAGCATTTTGTGTTTGTCTACTTTTCTTTTCAACGGATGCACGTACGAAGGTTTTGTGGGAGATTATAGCATGATGTGCACTCTTAAAACATCCGAGTCAGAAATGACCCGAAACTGGGTCCGTTGGGGTCACACACCGTTCCGGGTCAAAAATGACAAGGAATGGGGTCAGATATGACCCATTCAGAGTCATGAACTGGGTCAGGGTGACCCCATTCGGGGTCTTCATGACCAAAGTCCAAGTCATTTTTTACCCGGAACGGTGTGTGACCCCAATAGACCCAGTTCCGGGTCAGTTCTGACTTCGATGTTTCAAGAGTGTGTGCTCATGAAAAAAGTGTAAAAAAGTAACTAAAACAAATTCATGTATGAACGACCCATTGCGGCGAAAGTCTGCAAAAAGCCATGATTTTTTGAGTTTGCTTAATAAATGTATGTTTTAAAGAGTGTGCGTTTTACAGACAACATGTATTATAATTCTTTTGTTTGTTTTTTTCTTAAATCTCGCACGTCACTTCCAAAAGCGATCCCCAACAACAACAACAAGAACATCAACAACAGTCGCCTACCCGACAAACACAACAAAGGTGTCGTTGTAGGAAAGACTAAAAGAAAATAACCAAAAGTCTCTTAAAGAAGCAAAATGTTATTTCCGATATTACTGATTATTATATATATATATATATATATATATATATATATATATATATATATATATATATATATATGTATTCATTCACTTGTGTGTTTTTGCTCGGTGAAAACACAAAACAAAAATCATTTGTAAACAAATACATTTGGATGTCCGTGCATTAACATCAGTTATCTACAAAAAAAAAAAAAAAGAAAGAAAGAAAGAACGCCTGGGATGCATGGGTCAGTGTCTTTCAAAGTATTCCACATTCCACACATGTCTTTAAAGCTCACGTGAAGGTGTGAAACATAAATGAAAAAAAAAAAATGAATAACAATCAGGCAAAGTATATAAAAATACCACAAAGCAGAACATAGATAAACAAAGAGGACTTCACAGGGTTCTAGTTCTTCTTTTACAAAGGAAAATGCACATCGGCGCAAACCAGAGGTTACTCCATTGTGAGGTCACGCCAAGACTGGAGGAAAGGCGGTAGGTGTGTGAAACAAGCTCCACGCGTCGGACATCCGCCAAACTCGTCCACTGGCCAATAATCGACTGCTTGCCCCATTGTTTAATCCTTTCTGTTTCATGAAGGACTGTGGGCAGTGTGTACAACGCTATGGAGTTTTCTTGTGCAATTCGAGTCTCAAAGCACACAAAGTAGCTTTCAACAAACAGCAAGCTGTGAGTGAAAGAAACCGTCTTAATCACGCGATAAGAAAAAAAAAAAGAGCGCTAATAAAATTCGCTCAATCGGGCTATCTCCCAATAGAAAATGCAATACTTTAGAGTTCCCTCTCATTGATAACTTTCAAAGTACAGGGTGAACTGATTTGTAAATTAGGGCGGGAGTAATTACCTCCTAATTGCATAATTCATTTGCAAATTTGGTCCGGATCGATTGGTTCCTGATCGCATAATTCATGAGATTATTCGGGCATCTTCCGACCGCGTTCATTTATAGTCATCGTCCACTTAATCTCGGCCCGATGAATGGGTGATGACGTCATTACCCAGGGGTCCGCACGCCCTCAACGTTCCACGGTCGAGACACGAATTAACCTCGAATAAACCTTGGATCATCAGGGGCGATGGTATCCATAGGGATTTACCTCCGATCTATCTCAATTCAATTGGTGGAAAGACAATGTGACACATAATTATCATTCTAATAGGGAGAGAAATAACTTCAACAACAACAAGAAGAAAATACCAACAACAAAAACCACCACCACCCACCACAACAACAAACATGAGTTATATCCTCTCGTAATAAAAAAAAAAATACATAAATAAATAAATAAAAATTATCATGTCGAACTGCTGTTCCGGCGTTGTGTTTACCTCACTGTCATTGATTGTGTTCAAGAGCCAAGAATACTGGAGGTTACTGACATAGAGACACGTATACAAGAATCAGATTGCAGAATAATGAGATGATGATTGGGCTAATCATCTTTAGATCTACAAACCAGCAGATTATTTTCCTTTTTATTGCCATCTTCTGCTTTTCTTCCATCTTTTAATACTCAGCTAACGTCACGTGGTCATGAATTTTTCCATTACCGCGCAGTAATTGTCTCTGGCCGATTATCGTACTGGTGTAAATCATACATACGTGGCACACAATCTAGAGCGGTTGCAATGGAGAGAGAGAGAGAAAAAAAAAGATGTCACCGGTGGGATTTGAATAATTAATGATATAATAAACGGCAGATGATGCCGGCTTGGAATTGGTTATCAAAGAGGGGTTTGCCAGCCCCTATAGTAATTCGTCCGAGAAAGATGTGCGGCTGCCGAGAGGCCGTACTTTTTTTTTCCAAGTTTTATTCTTTTTTTTTTCATCGTGGCTGGATGAATATCGCCATACAAGCACAACCTGCTTCATTGGGACATATTTACCAGACCTTAACTAATACATCTGAGGGTACTATTAACTTACGTAATGATAATAGTGCCAAAAATAAAGACAAAAATAAATAAGACAAAAAAAAAATGACTGATCTAAAGCCAAGGCACGTTGATAATCCTCCACTGACCTGTTTAACCATTTGGGTGCTTTGGGTATACCGTTTGGGTCAGAAAACCCCATAGGATTGTACACTTTGTCCACAATCCTTGGTACTTAAAAGGTTAAGGGACCTGTTAGTATCTTTGTAGGTGTGTGTGTGTGTGTGTGTGTGTGTGTGTGTGTGTGTGTGTGTGTGTACGTGCGTGTGGGCGCGCGTACGTGTGAGTTATGTGGGTATGTTAATGCCTGCATGTGTTGGATAGGGATGGTGATGGGAAGTTAGGAATGAGGGGGTGTAATGGTGTCTTTAATGCATTCGAACAGGTTTTCACGCTGGTCTCTTCAAAAGGCAGAGTTGTGAAGGCCCCGAAAATCGATGGCTGTAAGTAGTTTGCACGTTTTCTGAGATTTTCTCTCATTTTTTTACAACATTGTTCAATTCTATTCAATCCAAATGAGATTTTTACTTTCAATAACACATTTGTGGATACAATTTCGATGAGAAACAAAGTACAATGTATTGCAATAGATATACATATATAGATACATATAATGTGAAACTTATATCTAAAAATAATTGTGTTATTGGAAAAGAGAGTCCCGTGTAACAGACAAGCTTGTAGAAGTGTGGGCTACTCAAAAGATCGATCTTCCAATACAGTTATAAAGGAACAAGACCCCAAACACAGTCACAAGACGCTCACGGTAAACCAAGACATAGGACAAAATACAATAAGAGACAATGGGAATGTACAGGTTAGAAGGAGAAGGAGGGGAAGGAAAAGGTAGAAAGAAGGAAAGAAGGAAGGAACGAAGGAAGGAAGGAAGGAAGGAAGGAAGGAAGAAAGTGTTCAAAGCCTAACCAATACAAGTGATGGTAACATAATATTTCATTTCATTTCATCAAATTTCATCAAATTTCTAAATCCAAATAGTACAAAATATCGGCAGTCTGTTTAAGCCAATCCATGACTGTCTCCAGCGGTGTTATTAAATCAATGTCAAACATTCCACAGTTAGCGGTTTTTGTAATTGATACGCAACATCATGAATAGACTGGTTTACTATTTGCAGTCAAATTCATGAACAATAGTAACAATGTATTCCATTCATCCTCTCCTGATAGATAAATTTCATTGTTCCAAAGGCATCTTGCAAGCATTAGTTGTTGCTATGTCATCAAACCTCGGCAAGCTTTCTGGCTTTAACAGCCTTGGTGTTTAAAAAAGAATATTATGAATAAAATTTCGATTTGTTCGTAAACCGGATTATTGATTTAGACGTACGCTTTTCATAGGCGTCTTACTCCATAGATGCATCTTTGTTTTTTTTTTTTTTTATCACAGGTGTAAAACACTTCTCATTCCTCACACTGGATACCAATTCAGATTTGCTCATTCTAATAATACGTGTGGGAGTGGTATCCGTCCGTTTCGGTGAGCGGACATTTCGAATTGAGCAAACGCATTTATTTTGCATGTGGAACAAGGTTTCCAAAATGACTTTACTGCAAGGTGGCAATCGAAAGTGAAAAATGAGTCCTTGTAGGATTTCTGAACAGCGCTTGATCATGTCCTTGTCTCTTCCCCGTCTTTTTCTTCTTTTTTTTTTC
Source organism: Diadema setosum (assembly GCF_964275005.1). NCBI lineage: Eukaryota > Metazoa > Echinodermata > Echinoidea > Diadematoida > Diadematidae > Diadema > Diadema setosum. The sequence continues at coordinate 20,446,606 of NC_092696.1, read as the reverse complement.
TCTCGAAGGAACACGGTTTCTAATATCCTGTCCTTGTCTCCGTGGCAGGTATTGGGACGAAATGCCGTGTTATGTTTTCTCCTGTTTGGCTAAGTTTTCATGTACTCTCGAAATAGAATCTTTAAGAGATTCCCATTTGATGATCTGGTCAGACGTCATTCTGTATTTCCCTCGCGTTACACTGTTGCGACTTTTTTTTTTTTCAAGAAAAGACACGTTTCTTTCCAGTATTTTCATTTATCTACATGACATTTTATTTCAATATAATATAGTATATAATCTTGTTATTCATTTATCGTCGATTCTTATTCATTACTTACATTTTACTTATTCATTTTACTTTATTTACGTGCATGTTTATTTTGGGTCTTTATTTTTGGTATGCGTATTTTCATATATTATGCAAAATAACAACTTCCATAACTTCTTTGGCAGCAAGAATGGGTGCAGATTTCGATGCTGATGAGCGCCACTTCCGTCTCTGTGGCGGTTGATGGATGACCTTTGACCGGAATAGGAAGTATACTTTTTACAGAAGGAGGAAAAAGATACGGAAACTTACCGGCAATGATATACGCTGTTTGCAAAATATGTGAAGCCACGAACAGCGCAATCTTTACGTACATGTATGCCTCTAAGCTCTCGAATCCCAAACGTGCAACAATGCAACACGTACACACATTAAATACCTTACACACACACATATATACAAACATATGCACGCACACACACAGACACACACACACACACACACAATTGCATATAACATGCACACACAGATACAAAAAACACAAAATAAATGGCATTTGCCACAACATCAGTGAGGCTTTGAGGGTGAAACAGATCATGGTAGCTTATATTATTATATACATCTCATGTTGTGTGTGTAAATTGGCAATTCGATATTCTCTGGTATGCCCACATATTCTGCACGATAGCATGCATGTGATGGCGATATTATGACTTATCTTTTTTTTCTCTCTCTCTCTTTCTCTCTTCATCCCGCAAAGCGAAGACAGGTGAACCGGTTATTATCATATTGATTGCTTGTCGAATCGTTTTGCCTGCTAATCAATCAGAGTCAATCATTCATTCAGACTTTTGTGCGCTTTTTTTTTTTTTTTTTTTTTTTTAAGAGAATGGGAAATATCTAATCGGTCCAGGCGGGAGTTCATACAATGAAAAGTGTCGGATATGCTGCGTGTTAAAATGTCTCTGCGCAGCGCGGTAAAATCTGTCTCCTCATATTCTTTGAAATTGGGTCAGACCCAATGTGCGAGAGGTTCGCTTTTGAAAGGAACAAGACTGGTTGTATGAAGAGGGAAAACATTTATATATATGGCAGGTGATGAACAGTTATGACTTATCGCCAGTATACCGATGTCCCACCAAGATTGCAATGTACTAAAACATTACTATAGTGGTGTAAAACAATAAGATAAGAATTTGAGTGTTTGGTATGCCAATATCAATGTTCAACGTTCTTCCTGCATGGTAAGGACTATTAAATGTACGTTAATATTACATATAAATTCATTAACCCTTAGTTCCAACCAAACGTCTGGTGGCATTTTAAAGGGATCGTATAGTTTTGGTCGAGACCTAACATCATTTTTGTAATTTTTTTTTTTTTTTTGGTGAGATATTGAGAAACCTCTTATGAAATATGAAAGAGCATGTCATTTCAAAAAGGATTCAACGTTGATTTGATGAAAATTGGTCTTGAAATGGCTGAGATATCCAAAAAACAAAATCAACACCAAACAATCCTAATAAGATTGACAGGCCACGACTTTTATTAGGATCTCTTTGTTTTACCTTGTTTTTTGATATCTCAGTCATTTCAAAACCGATTTTCATCAAAAACTTTTGATTTCCCCTTTGAATTGTACGCTCTTTAATATTTCATAGAGTGGTTGGTTTCTGAATATCTCCCAAAACGTTACAAGCCTCACCTCACCTCAACCAGTACTGTACAGTCCTTTTAAGAGATACATGTTGTAGATTCTCAATACCCCAGACAACTCTGCAACTTGAAAGTACCTAATCTCCGTATGTACAGTAGTAAAACATCCATGAGTGTACCTTTAAAGGGACTGTACAGTACTGGTTGAGGTGGGATTCATGTTTTGAGCATTCCTAAGTGAGATAATGAAAAGCCTCTTATGAAATATGAAGGAGCGTGTAATTTTAAGAAGGATTCAACGTTTATTTGATGAAAATTGGTTTTCAAATGGCTGAGACATCCAAAAAAGTGCTAATAATAAAAGGCGACATGCCACAACTTTTTTTAGGATCTCTTTGTTTTACCTTGTTTTTGGATATCTCACCCATTTCAAAACCGATTTTCATCGAATACCCCTTAGAACTGCATGCTCTTTGACATCTCATAGAGTGGTTTCTGAATATCACGCAAAACGTTAAAAGCTAAATCCTCACCTCAACCAGAACTGTGCACACCCTTTAATCTAAGTCACTCAAAAATCTCTGTAGGGTTACTATGCATTTTGAAAGCACCGGGAATTCTAACGTTTAGATGATGCTATATCAGTCCTCTTCGTATATCAATATGCAGCTTACAACACATTAAAGTTTTGTATATCTCATGCATAATGTCATTATTACACTCACACAAACACACACACGCACACACACATGTGTGCAAGAGCGCATGCACACACACCTCATTGAAGATTCATATATTATATCATGTGATTTCGGATTCCTGTCAGTTCATTGTCAGATGTCATGTGTTATTTTTCTTCTTGTTTTTCTTGGGGGGGGGGGGGGTTAGACCTCGAATCTGAAAAGACGACGATGAAATGAAATAATGCCTCCGAAACTGTTGTTGTTTGCGGGTTGTTTTTTTTTTCCCCCGAAACAGTAAAATCATAATCATGTCCAGAATAGGATTAAGGGACATGACATAATAACAATAATGTTTTTCATCAGTTTACACCATGTACGCCTGAGCGTCTTGCTTCATCTGCGTCGTTCCAGTGGACATTGGGGCCCATGAAATCCCGGTTTATGCTGTTATGCTATCTAGATTAGGCCGTTTCTCATTTTCAAGCCAACTAATTAATGTTTACCGAAGGATATTGGCCGTAATTAGCATAATTGCCAACCGACACAATTATATGTCCATCAAACGAACAGATACCCAGCAAACTTTCTGACAGCGCGTAATTAAATCAAAGAGGATCTGAAATCGCCCCACAAGGTCGCTAGAACTTACTGGACACTCACGACAGCATAATTAAAAGGGTGATCTCGGTCAATTTGACGTAGGATAAACAGACGATATAAACTCTTCCTCCTCATTTGAACGTCACAACTGACAGTAATTGAGTATTCATCGGATTTAATCAGAAATTCGCAGAATGACACGAACCCCCTACCCCCTCCCCAGAAAAAAAAAAAGTGTACAAGAAGCATTCAAAGACAGATCCACTTTAAATATATCCATATCTAGCAGATCACTGTTAGTCATATATCATTATTGTACTTATTATTCATCGCCATGTTCATACTGCTTGTATTAAATTGACTTTAATGCTGCAGCTGTATAAATAGACACTCAAATGTCTATTTTGCAATGAAAATAGACATTCGTCTTGACTAGTGTCTAGACCAAAAACTGAAACTCTTCATAAAATGCTTTGGTTTTATTATCAAACTGCTCGGTTTTTACGCTCGACATGGTTTTATTCCTAAGCTCAATACTTCAAGACGTTGTACCTGAAAATAAATGTATGTAAACTGCAAAAGAAAAAAAAAGAAAAAGAAAAAAAAAGTGCTGCATGTGTAAGATGCAAAAGCATGAAACTGCAGACCCATTTCATTTTGAAAAGTCGTCTGGCAAAAGACTTTACCTGTATATGGTTTTAAGGGGCGGATCCAGGAATTCCGTACAGAGGGGCGAATTTACAAAATCAAAAAGGGCTCACGCAACACCCATTTTTTCTTTTTATTTCCTTTGTTAGAGAAAAATATAAAGGAGGGGGGGGGGGTGGGGCGCCCGGTGTGCTCCCCTGGATCCGCCACTGGTTTATCATTTTCACTATACGCTACGTTAGTCTACTTTTTATCATCCACTGTAATAGTCAAATCCAATTTTCTCACTACATGATAACAATCAATACAAACTAACGACAGCATAAATGTTTAATGGTCTGTACTATGTGTGTGTGTTGCATGTGTATGTGTGTGTGTGTGTGTGTACGTATCAAAGTGTGTTGAAATGATAGTTGGTCGGTGTACTCTTTACGGGATAACCAATGCAATATTCAAAAAGTATTCAAGCAAGAAAATGGTGTTCGCACGGAAGAAGTTGGTTGCAGAAACTTCTTAACATTCAGCCGCCTTAGTATTTGTGTAGCTGTAACCATGGTGCCAAACTATAACACGCACTTTCCTTGGTGCAAGGCCTTTGATTTTGCCGCCTCCGCTCCGATTTCAAAGGCAGTCGTAGAATGTCGGGTTTACAGTTTCCAAAACACCCAAATCGCAAAGTGATCATTTCGCATTTCCCCCAGCGATTACAGAAAAGTGGACAATCATAAAAGCAGTCATTGAATACTGCTGAGAAAACAGTTGCATTCGGCCCGTTATGAAATGAATATTTTGGAGGCGGTGGAAGGTGCGCCCACAGGAGACAGCTGGGGTGCGTTCTATATCACGTTACTGAACACGTGAATACTGCAGTTTTCTTTTGATCCACTTATTGTGCATTTATGGTCGCTGCGCTCCAAGCTCTGCCAGAGACGTTACTGACATTCACTTGTCTGAGGTGTGAAAACCTATGACCAACATGACCGCAAGTAGGCTACATGAAAGCTCAATGAAAATTGTTATATTCATTGAATTCTGCATCTAGGCCCCAGTCACATACTATTAACACAGATCCTCAAGGATCTACACAATGATCCTCAAGGATCTACACAATGATCCGGGGAGTTCCGGGATAGTTTCGCCCTGGATGGAGCGTCGACGAGCGTTCAAGACTGTACACACGGTATCAACACGGCAGCTACGCGGATAAGGCCGGAATAGCACGGCATCTACACGGCGCTTACACGAAGCTTACACGAACGAACACTGCAGATACGCGGCGGCCACACGGACCATCCCGGATTGCTCTGCCAACACGGCAGTACCCGGTTGACGCCGGATGTTTTTGACCTCCAAAAGTTGCCGTGTTGGCCTCCCGGATGTCCAAGGATGCCCAAGGCCTCAACAAGAATCTCTCCCCATCTCTCCCCGGATCAAATCCGGGGTGATCCGGCATGTCTATGTGACTGGGACTTATTTGCTAATGACCTTGATATCCCTTGTGTTTCTAACTCTCATGCAATAGTCAACATTTTTCATTTAACCAATAGCCACGTGACTAGCAACCTTTTGAATTTGAAATGCTACCTCCCTCTTCATAAAGCTCTACGTTTTTGTTTTTCCGTTCCTAATTACTCCGTTGAATCGTATAGAAAAGGGGGTGGGGACTGTGTAGTGGGAAGAATTCCAACGTTTGTTAACCGCGCATGCGCGCACTAATCTATTCAAATATTTTTGTATGGCGACTGCAAGCTGCTAGCATAATTTCCAAATTTGTTCTCTCATGAAGCTCTTTTCAAAGTTATTAACGTTTCCGCTTTTGTAATCAAGAGAAAGTCACCAAAAAGGTGAATGTAATAAGATATAAGAAGGTTTTCCCCAAATCGATGTGAGTATGAACGTATTTTATTGACACACGGAGGAAAGGGGGGAGGAGAACCGACAAATATTGCAGCTGCCGTAGGAAAAAAAAATGGGGGGGGGAACTCTGAAGAAATTCTCATCTAATAAAGGTGGATCATCGCCAGCAGGGTACTAGCCCGGAGAAAAATGATCTTTTTTTTTTTTGTCCAAAAGCAGTGAAAAGGGGAAATGAGAAGGAGAGAGAGGGGGAGTAAGGAGGAGAGAGGCTGATAGACAAGGAGAAAGAAGAAAAGAAAAGGAGAAAGAGGGAGAGAGAAGGAGAGAGAAGAGTAATCAGTGACCCCACATGTCCTTATACTATTCACGTCTTTTCATCTCGATATGACCGAGCTGACAGCGAAAGCCAGAAATCAAGTCTCCCGAAATTCGATTAAGGTTGTCACGTTCCGATGCTTATCGCGACAAAATAAGTTTCATGTTTTGATAAGGATCAGCGCCTAGGGGGCAGATAAAATCATAAATTGAGTCTTTCCAAATCTCCCGGGCTGGACTGTGACGTGCGAGGGAGCTATAGTAGCATTATAGTCATCGTCTGCTGAAAAGCATTGGCGGGCTCGGCTGTTGATGTTCCATTAATGTTTGATCAGTGTGGTGTATATGAGACGAGAATCACGCGCGATTCAAAATGTCTGCTTTATTATCCTATATATACACACTCGCCTTGGTGAGCCAGCCGTTATGCAACGACGTTGAAAGAGGAATGAACTCGGACCGTGAGTCGACCGGACGTAATGCTTCACCATGCTGTAAAAAAAACATCAAAATATTAAAGAATGGCGAATTATTATAGCGTCTACGTCACACCCATGTCGGCAAAACAATACAACTTCACACAATATCAATAAAGGTACCTGAGAAGTATCGGTCCTTTTTATCCATTTACACATTAACGTTGCGTGGACTGTTGCAAAGAAGCGTTGTGTGTATGTACACACACACACACACACACACACACACGATTTTTTGAGTGCGAGTGAATGTGCTATTTATGATCACAGTCATTCGATGTTCAACCAATGAATACTGGAAAAAAAAAACAGAACAAGCAATATTGATAACGAATACATTGGTATGTTGATACACACACATACACTCACATACACACAAACAAAACGCTGACGTAGAGTCACTGTCCATGAACTTTGATGCAACTTAGCCTCATTTACAGTGCCTTAGTGTATATTCCAGTAAACCTGTCTACAAACAAGGCAGACTTGGTTGGTGAACTTCGATGCTTATATCATCCTGGTTTATCTGATTTTATATCATTATGCTTTGCGACTGGCGGGTATCGATCCTTATCCTGTCTATACTGTGATCACATTATCAACCCATGCCTATCCGGATTTTGCATCTTGCTGTTAAACAATTAACAACATAACATTGCCTTTCCTTTTTTTTTTAGACAGCGAATACAGTGCTCACTGTTCTAAGTTGTCGGCTTCCTTTTTTTTTTTTTTTTTTTCGTTGGTTTATGCTATACCCTCCGGAACCATAAAATATAATTAACTAGTATTATTGCAATACGGTACCCCAGTCTCCTGATTCACACGAACAAATTTCCGTTTTTGGTCCGTTCGATGAGTTCATCTATTATTCCTAAAAAAAAGAATCTAGTTAAAGTAAAACATTTCTTTCTTGTTTTGCAGGTAAATATTTCAAGTCACAGTTGCACATGTGAAAGACACAACGTTTAAATGCAAATGATAATTATCACAATCTGGAAAGAAAAAAAAAATCCTACGTTCTGCCATTGCTTCCTAAATTCAATGAATCGTGTGCACTGTTAACCCAATGGTGAGTGCGGGTACTGTTGCAATAGATTGTTCTCTGCGATTGTACACATACCTATACACATGGCAACCTGGTTCAATCTGCATGCACGTCGCCATTTCCGTCATCTTCCTTCTTCAATCTGGAGGCAGGCATGTACAGTATAGTCCACTTTGAAAGAGCTCCGACAAGTTGGATTATATCCACAAGTTATACAAGAGGAGCAAGTGAGAACGGGCTCTTGTTAAACCAGGACACGAATCGGACACGCTGTGAGCTGCAAGATAAGTTAATAGGGATGATTCTTTTCATTCTTCTACAGGATGTTGGATAGGATAAAGGTTACTGATTTTATCCTTTATATTCTTTTTTTGTGCGTTATTCAAATCTCCGTGTTCCCATTGTTTAATACTCTGGGAGTGTTTAAAGAAAGAGCGTGTGTACACATATCTCATGAAATTTGCCAGGATTGTGTATTCTGCAAGGTGAGGATGCTCACGCTTAGGAGAAGAATACACAAGGTAGACAAAATGTATGATGTCCATGACAGTGCCCGCTCTTGTCTAAACTTTGGCAATTTGACGTATATATGCATGTGTGTGTGTATGTGTGTTTGTGTGTGTGTCTGTCTGTGTGACGCTACACACATCCAACAACCCGCTGAAAAAGATAAATATTAAATATGTACATACAGCGACAACCAGATTCTTAATTCTACATCGCAACCGACACGAACATCCATACTAGTTCTGGGCTCGTTTTGCCGGCAAGCCACGCGCCGCCTCTTGGAATACCGCATGAACACGTATTTTCCCCCACCTTAAGAAAATGTAAATGGTCGACAGAGGTATTTGCACCGAATGAAATTGTTTCACAGCGAGAGCGATGCTTCAAAATTTTATCGACAAGATGTGTGTCGGCATAAATCAGTTGCAAGCTTGGATACCCCAGTACCTTGAGAAAGAGCAAGCTGAGTGCCGCTCTGTTGGAAGCCGAAAGCAAGGCCAAATCGTTGTATTTGCTTGATAAACCCCAGCATTCAGGCCTGCCTCCTGATCTACTTTCACCGATTGTGCCAATTCTATTTTTTCCTTCTTTTTGTTTTACCTCAATGAATTCCTCATACTACATTTCCGAGTTTGATACAGCAAATAGAATCAGTCAATGATTTTTTTTTTCTTTTCGCAGTACAGGGAATTATTATTTTTCATTTTTTTTTTCAGGCAGATCTGGACCAATGGAAAATCCACAATCAATCTAATATCCAGAATGATATTGGTTCAATAAACAACTTCTACATAAAATCCTCACACAAGTTCAAAATAAGTAAATACACAGTCAATAATATTTCCAAAACTGTTGCATATTCGACACTTTACTCATTCACTTCATTTCAAAGAAAACATCCAGTTGTCAATTTTACTCTTGCGATGCCCTGATATCATTCTCAATTCTTCAACTAAATTCCCCTCGCGGCCTTGCTTGCTAAACATGAAATCTGAAACCATGAATATTATGAAATATCTTTTCACCCATTTTGTCATTTCATTCTTTTTCAGCAATGTGATTCCATCTTTTTTTTTCGTGGACACTGTGGAATGTGCGAATGCTCGTTTGAGTCTCGTCGTTTGTAGATCGATATTGAAACATTGTCATTCAATTTCGTGCTTTGCCACTTGTTTTCGTCTGTTGCAATTCAAATTCGTTGGTCACAGTAACTGCGTTCAATACAGCCAAATCAATTTTGTCTACTGGCATTCGTTTTCGTTAACGTTTGACTCAAAATCATCTCCCAGATAAATGGAAAATGTATTGCCTTAATTGAATCGTTTGCTCAGTACACATTTTAGTAGCTTTAATCACACATAAAAAAAAAAAAACGCTATTCCTTTTTAAAGCTCTTATCAATTTTTCTCACACCTACCCAATCACCCGACACACATAAATAGTCAAAGATCTGGTTCACCCTCCATGTAAGGTCCATAATTATAATACATGATTGATTTTAATGGTTAGATTATGAATTTGTTTGAGAAAATTTTAGGAAAAATCTGATCCCATCATTCCTAACTCGTTAATTAGCGGCAGAGATGAATTTCACTGACAGTTGACGAATTTGTATGCTTCATTTTTTTTGTTAATTTGACAAAAACGAATGTGCATGATAGTTTGACTGAAACTTAAACTAGGAGTTGAAGACTGTATGCTTCTCCTGACTAAACTGAAACGAAAGTTGATTCAATTGAGTAAAGCCATGACGGGGATAACCTTTCATTATAATCATTATATACACAGACAGACAGTCAGACAGACATAAACATTACACAGTCGGAATTACAGTTCGTTTGAAACAGTACTAAATACATGAAAAAGGGACAGTGGAACTTTTTATTGAAAGTTTGAAAGTTTGAAAGTTTGAAAGTTTATTTACTCACAACCCAAACTCTGGGTATCGGAGTCCAATGAAAAACATATAGCACATTATAATATCAATAAATGATAATTGCAAATAACTCTGAAAAGTGTACAAAACAACAATAACAAAAAAAATAAGAATGAAAAGCGATTGATGAAAAGAAAAAAAAATGTACAGAAATATACAATATATACACGATATATGGTAAAAAAAAAGGGAAATATGACGAGAGAGAGAGAGAGAGAAAGAGAGGAGAGAGAGAGAGAGAAGGGATATGGAAGTGAAGAGGGAGAGTGAGAAGGACACAAGACTGATGAATTAACAAAAGATATACGAGTGACTTTTGGTTCAGGAAAAAAAAAGAAAAATAGAAACAGAAAAAGGAAAAACGCAAAGACATACGGAAATGAATTCATACGCTAAGTGAACAAGAATGAAGGAAATATGGAGACGGGAACGAGAAGAAGAAGAAGTAGAGAGATGGAAGAAAAAAGGAGGAGAGAGTGAAAAGACAAATAAGTTATATATCAATTGTAAAGAAGGCACAGCCTGTAAAAAAGGCATGTTTGTATTGTGCGTGCGCGCGCGCACAATACAAACTTATACAATACAAGTTTGTATTGTGCGTGCGCGTGCGCGCACGCGCGGAAATGTGGGGGCATGCGTAGTGGCCAGGGGTGAAGGGTAGCGCTCGTGTTCAGGATCAAGGGTCAATGGAAGACAATTGAAGACAATCCGTGAAACAGACTCGGATCTATATCAAATAAGCCACACACACAAGACACATGACAAACGCACCCTCACACACAGCATCAACAAGGTTTATAAGAATGTGTACAGTTTCACACAGTATAAATAAGCCCTATTGGTTCCATTAGTTTGATTTCTCTTTGGATCATTTTTAGTTTGTTTGTTTTACAGATTCTCTTGAGACAGTCGTGGTAATGGTATTACTACTACGACTCTTCCTATGTATAATCTTGATGCAAAGTTTTTACATCATAGCAAACTATTACTACCCCGAAGTGCCCTGTGCGATAGAAAAGGGTTGCAGCATTTCAGAATGCAATTAGGTATGCTCGACACGCTAGCAACTAAAATGATATAGGGCAGATATCCTGCATAGTTGTGGGAGAAAAGAAGGAGGAGAAGATGAAGAAGAAAAATATTAAACTAAAAACGTTCGAGACCTAAATAAAATGTGTAGCATGTGCGTTTGTTTGGATAGATTCAACAGAGATAGTATATGCTGCCCCTATTATAGTACTACTGGTACCACTGGTACTACTGGAACCACTACTGGCCGCCACTACCACTGCGTCAGTTACAACGCAAACCAGTGCTATACTATCCCAACCATCTCCAGACCTGCCGTTCACCCTTTGAATACCTGGAACGAACTGCTCTCATGATGATATTTTGATTTTGTTATCGCAAGGTAATCAGACATAATGAACTTTGTTTTCCCATACGCTTGCTGAATAGCGTACATAGCCATGACCGACTGGTACGAATAGATTGATGTACATAATGAAGAAAGAACGAAAGAGAGAGAGAGAGAGAGAAAGCATTGCTGGAGACAACTCGCGTCCTCTGCTTCAGTGAAAACGATGCTCACCACCAATCAAACACATCAATTGACATCATAATCATGATGAACCTCATGAAGCTCGCGTCGTTGGAGGCCATGAGGGAGGAACCAACCAACAACAACAACAAAAAAAAGGAGCCTCTTTTGTCATGAAATAATTGATGCGGGTATAGGCTCTCTCTATCGACAAAGATCCAGTGGGAAGCATTGACAATAGATGGAGCGGATGTTCTTCCCTTTCCTTCCTTTGTCAGTAGCCGGTAGCGATGTGTCCTTTGTAGAATTCTCGGCGGGCTCGTGGGGGTCGGCGTGCTGAGCAGTTCGGATTAATTGAGCATTGCCGGGACGTGACTAGAAATACAGAGGGTTTGGATACCCGTAAAGGTATTCCGAGAGTGCTTTCGTCACCGCTTCGGTCGTTCCAGTGATCATTCGATGGTCTCATATCTTTGATTAACAACAAAAGGCATTTCATTTTGAATGACTACATGCATAGCAAAAGCCCTGCTATAGAGGACAGTTGAACAAGACATTATGCATTCTTCGAAATAGGTCACACAGGGTAAACCCAGGTACAAACAAATCCTTTTTAATCACCACACACGCTTAAAACATTCACGTTACTGAATATTTAATGTACAGAAAAAAGAGGGAAAATGAAAACAAGACATTAGGTTGTCTTCGTAATAGGTTACACAGTGTAGACCGAGGTATAAAAAAAAAATCTCTTTTAATCACCGTGCATGCTTAAAACATTCATATCACTGAATGTTTAATGTACAGAGCTTACACAAAAGAAGAAAGTGAAATTCAAGATTTGGTTTCTGATGAAAAAGTACTGCTATGTTTGATTTCGAGTAAGTCGTTTTGTAGATTCAATGTCTTTTTTTCCTTAACTTGAGCGGAAATGTACAATAACAATAACGAAAAGAACAACAACAGCATTCTAAATAACACAGTAATGTCATTAGTAAGGTAATGAGCAAAATCAAATAGTAAGGAACAGTAATGCTTTGAAGAATTTGAATCCTTGCAACAACAACAACAAAAAAAAAAAGAGTCCAAGGCGCTTCGTTGGAGAGACAGTTTCCTCATCTACCGTAATATAGGAAATAAATGTCGGTATATTCATATCTTCTTTAGATGACAATACAGTGTGCATGTTTCAGGGCGTTTACGCTTTTTTAGGTGTGTGTGTTTGTGTGTGTGTGTGTGTGTGTGTTTCTTTGTATGTGTGTGGTGTGTGTGTGTGTGCGTGCGTGTTTGTGTGTATTTATATTCAAGAGGACTTACACCGGCATAATGCTTATTATCAGCTTCAAATAGGAATTGTGCCCAGAATGTAACATTTCGTCATTAGTTATTCACTTTCCAATCATGTACTATGATTTCATTATAATTATCACGTTCTTTTTTTCTTTTCTTTTTTTAGCGTCTCTTGTTCTTGGCTAAATTAGTCTTCCTCAACTGCGACTTTTAATACAGTCATAATTTAGTTAACCAGATTTTTGTTGTGCATTTGCGAAGCATATGATGATTCATTCAAGGTATCCAGAAATATGAGAGCTAAAAAAAAACAAAAAAAAAAGCAAACAATGAGCTACAAAGTATGAAAATTAAAAAAATAATCATTGAAATCCGATTGACGTTCTAACAGGCTGAAAAGCCAACCACTCCTGGAGTATTAGTGTACGAGAAATGTAATCGATAAACAATTAAGAGTTTGATAGGAGAATGGTCTAAACGCCATCTGTAAACATTTTAAAGTATAAAGTTCATTATCACATAGAGCAAAATGAAGCTTTGCAGTGGTATCTCACTTGTAACAGAACATGGAATATTCTAGAAGTTATAATAAGAAATATCAAATCTGTTCTTCTTTTTTTTTTAGCAGCTTTAGTCGCAAATATCACAACTTAACGAGAAGGGAGTTAACGTCTTTATTCTGAAGCACATCCGGAACTGTCTATGGGGATCGATAACTTCAGCAAGTTTACATAACCTACAATTATGTTTTCTTTACTTATCGTCAGGTTATCGTGGTTATGCTTGCTGTGGTCTCTCAGGGAGAGATTTGGATTTCATCATCTTGTTTTCGTCATACTTTCTTGACTCCAAGTGTGCGTTCACTTCTTTTAAGTAATGGATACAATGACATGCAAAAGGTATGCCAAAGCTGCGTGAAAGGAAAAATAAGAAATAAGCAAGTACAAGAGAAAACATAATAAAAACAAAGCAAGTTAAAAATGATTTAAAACACACCAAAATTGTAATCTAAAAAGGAGCCAACAACAAAAAAGTCCGCGCACTTTCAATTCAAGAGAGTATCCTTTTACAGCCCACGCATTCTTTTACAAAACGCAAACCATAACCTTCTCTCTTTTGAAGTGATTCATATATTATTACTCATGATGAAAATCAAAGCTACAGACAAACTAATCACCTCTCCTCTCGCTGAGAATGATGTGAACGGAAGATAGCAGACCTTGACCATGAATGCCTGAAAAATGTAATGAGAGCCTCAAGTATAAAAAAAGAGTCTCGGAAATTAAAAAATTTCGCTCTCGCCAATCTACGCAGATTAATAACAGAGATAACAACGCGTGACCTTAATATCCTGATTGGAATCATTCCACCCTGCACTTTGGTTGTTTTTGTTTTTCGTAACAAATGTTCCCTCCTACTTATTCACACAAAGATACACTTTTCCTATACTTTTTTTTTTCCCTCTGGTCACTTCAGATTCACGTGGCTTAGAGCTGCGCATTGTATCTTTTAATGATTAGAATATAGATTGGAAAGAAAAGAGAAGAAAGACCAATCACATTCAGTCTCTTTTTTTTTTTCGACCAAAACTCAATCTCAATATTTCATTGTGCTACTGTTTTGTGGCATACCGACAAAATAAACACTCACATACACTCAGAAAACAAAGGAATATGGACATCAAAACATTTTAAAACGCAAAACCAAAATGAAAGAATATTCTCTCTACAGTTATTTGATAATAGCTATTATGTGTCATGAAGGACAATTGGTGGTTTGGTTATACATATAATTTATTATGAATTGTAGGGCCTACATAATCAGAAATGTGTGTGTTGGAGGGATGGGGGGGTGTGTTCTTGCGTATGCTAATGTTCGTATGTGCAAAGTCTAAATTGTGTCATTTACTGGAGCTACAGTAACTCAGGTCTATCTTGAGATTCTTCCCCCACTGGTCATCAGCATGATTTTATTCATCTTTTACTTCATTTCTCGCTTTCATAAGTGATCCATAAGATGCTATAGATGTGTATAGTTGCCGCTTTTTCCTCCGACGAATGACACTCGACTGCCTTCCGGTGATTCTTAAAGGTGTTAGAGTTTGTTGGAGCCCTCTTCCTCGTAGCTCATGGACCGATGATCTCAATTTAATCAGTATTATACACGCAGGGATGTCATTACATGGGCAATGCGATTTTAACAGTCGATCCCGTTCAAATAGCTCAGGTCGACGGGGGTAAGAGCTATAATACGGCAAGGCCCTGCTCCGCTTACACTATACGCGATGAGATTGCTGAGCTGCGCGCATAATTCATGTTGTTGGGAATTACAGCGCGACATACCATGTGTGCGTTAGAAAATATTTATCGTAGTAGACCACCAAACGTTCATCACTATGAATACTTAAAGCTTTTATTCACAGCATGATTGCCTTAGACAAGCATTAGAGTAAAAAGCTTACAACGTGATTGTCCTATTTAAAATGAAAAGAAATAAGTCATACAAAGGACAACGTAATGTGAAATGATAAAACAAAGTCACACAGGGCACACACACACATGCATCCACGTGGTAATTATGCTGTAAAAAAGCACATGTGTGTGTGTGTTTGTGTGTGTGTGTTTATGGCAGGATATGTTATATCTCACTGTATGTTTCTATATATATCTGTAAAGTAGAACACATACATTGTATAAGTCCTTCCTTTAGATATAAATATACAAATATATAAAAACAGTTATTGTTTGAATACATTTGTAATAGAAAGCGTCTCAGACAAACACACACACAAACTCCCACACTCACACTATATTATACATACTCTCTCTCTCACACACACACACGCACGCATATATATATATATATATATATATATATATATATATATATATATAATTATACTATAACTGTTCTTGCCCTCCTTCTACCGTCTATATCTTTGGAGGACGCCGTATCATCATTCCCTTCCTCACCGCGGGCGATCTGTCACGTGCGGGTAACGACACAATCGCGTCTGAACTAGTTAGAGTGAAATTACTTTGGATGATTGGGGATTATTTTGGTGGCCAGCGAGAATCCCATCGCACAATGGCTGGGAAGGCAGCGGCTGAGCTGAGGGAGGCCGGAGCCCCGCCACGCCACGCGACACCGACTTGAAATGGGGGGAAAGCATCGCGGGGTGTCTGAGAAATAGTCCCAAATGTGAGGTGAAGAATATACAGGAAGAGAGGGGGAGAGAGAAATACAGGGAGAGAGAGAGGGAGATAGATAGATAGAGAGAGAGAGAGAGAGACTGACATTGAGACAGACAGACAGGGTAAGAGAAAGGAAAAGAGGGAGACATGGTACCAAAAGGAGATAGAAATTGTCAGTGATATGATATTGAAGGGAGAGAAAAAGAAAAGACAGATAGATAGATAAACAGACAGATAGATAGATAGAAGAAAGTGGAGGGCAAGAGAGTGATAGATAGAGAGAGTGAGAGACGGAGAGAGGGAGACAGTGGGAGATAGAAAGAGAAAGATATAGATGGGAGAAGAAGGGAGAAATTCCAGGACAAGAGAGGAGAGAGAGAAGGAGAGATGAAAACGGAAGAAGAGAGAGAAACAGATAGCAAAAGAAAGCAGAACAACACTATAGATGCCGCAAAGAGAGCATTACACAGGACAGGTGGGCAGACTTTCTGTGTAACCTCGTAATTTAATTTGACTTTGAATTTGAATTGAATTCATTCTCATATTTCGAAAAAAAAACACCACAATTTACAATATATATATCACTAGACAAAAAAATCATCAAAATAATGACCAGATTTCAAGTCAAGACGTATAAGAGAAAAGTATTGTCACAAAATTAAATGCAGTGGTACGAGGAATTGAAGTACACGTTGCAGAAACAGATAAACGGAGTGAAATGGAAAAACGAAATAATGATAGAAGATGTTATTTCGTGTTTTGATTCTTTTTCAAAAAAGTAATACTCTCTATATAATAGGTTTGTTGCTAGACGTGTCTAGTTTGAAATAAGCGTTAATTTTCTTCCAGATAAAGTGATCGGCAATACCGTTGTTGAACCACCTAGAAAATTGCAATACAGTTGTACAATAGTTATAATGGATATGGAATGACGTGAAGAAGGGGTGAGGTGGTTGTGGTCCAGAAAAAAAAAAGTAGGGAATTCTTTTTCCCATCTTGGTCCAGGTAAACGAAAGCACACTACAGGAGGCATTCATCAATTTGTAAATTAAACCCGTCGCGCAATTTAGCTGGCCCTTCCGGCAAGCCTAAGGTAGATCGGTCTTATGTATAATGCATACAAGTAGCGGCAAACGATTTAGAATTAATCCATGACTTCAAGACACCTCACCACTCCCTCCCTTCCCCCCCCCCCCCCTCCGCACACACACATTTTTCTCTCTCCTTCTCTCTCTCTTTCTCTCACAAACATATAAAAGCACACACGTTTCATCTCCCCCACCCTTCTCTCTCTCTCCCTAGTTCTCTCTCAGCCTGTAGTTATTAACCTCTTCTTCTTCCTCCATTATACTTAGGCCTACATCTGCATGAGTATAAAAACAACAGTGTAGGTGTGTATATACCTGTGTGTGTGCGTGTGCTAGTACACGTACTCCAATTTTTTTTTTTATGTTATTAATGTTGCTGCACTATTTTCATTTCATTGGTTTAAATTTAAGAAAAAATGAAATGCGTGTTTTCAGTCATTACCCAGTTAGTTTGATTTTTTTTTTTTTTTTTTTGGATTTCCAAGTGCGGAAATGATACCTACTAAAGGAATTTCTTTTTTGTTAGGATGTACGTTAATCAAAATTGACTGCTGCTTCTTTATATTGTTTGAATGGAAGTGAAGAAAGAGTATTGGGAAAAAAAAAACAAAACAAATGCGTGCATATATGTGTGTGTGTGTGTGTTTATGGTGTATTTGCGTTTGTGCGTCGTATCATCTTCTGATTCTCTGTTGTGTGTTTATGTTTTGTGGGAAGTTTTAATGCGATCGACTTCTTTCACGTGTCTGTTTAAGTGTATAAGTGTGGTAAACAGCATTAAGACGATGGAAAAAAAAAAGAATAAAACTTATCAGCAATGCCTCAAACTGTGTAGATAAGAAAACTCCGCGGTATTGGGGTTAAGTTGCTCTGAGCGAGTGAGTGAGCGATAATTTGAGTAATGATCCCTTCGACATTATATCCATTATCGACCCATTTCTGTAAGCAGGGAGACGAATTAAGTTTGAAAAAAATGATTACATTGCGATAAGTGGGATTTCTACCCGTGCGGCTTTCTCTTTTCGGCCTTGGGTCGGTGTGAAGATAAATTGTACGTAGTCTTCGGCGAAGGCTTTAGGAACTTTTTTTTTGTGTGTGTGCTAAGACTCAGTATTGTCTTGTCACTTAACTCCTCACCTCCATAAAAAACAATAACAATGTTTTTGAGGCTATCACATTACGTTCTTGCCCCACCCCCTTTTGTTCATTCCTTTTCTAATAGTAACAATAATGTATAAAAACCCTTTTTGCCAAGCAATGCCAAGTAAACAACTTACCTCAGCGCAGCAAGTAGATATCAACTTTGTCCGTCAACCTTGCCCTTTGACTCAAAATATGATCCACTGTTTATTGGTCTGTCGGTTGGTTTATATATCTTTCGCGAAAAGAGCACAAACTTGTCATCGAACGGAAATAGTAGAAGTGGAGAATAGTGGAACGACATCTCTTCAAAACTCGTCAACATCGTATTTACGCTAGGCATATAGTGTGACAGATTTTCATCACCAGACTGACAGAGATTCAGGTATAGAGGTGAGAAGAAAAAATGTACAAAACCAAAGAAAAAGAGAGGATCGGGGAGGAGGGGGCGTGGGGGAGATATGAAAGAGTATAGAGATTAAAACAAGGTCAATGCAGCCACAGGCTTTGAGTGTCATACTTAGCTGTTCTTGTTGTTCGTTCTAAATGACAAAAGAAAACTGCAAAAAAAAAAAAATAGTTGCTCTTCCCTACTAACTCTCGGCCACTCCTTTGTAATGAGACCGACCGGTCGGGGCTGCTGCTCTCTAGATTTCTGATAAGAGTAAGACGAGAACATGGGTGGAATTGAGTGTAAGTATCACTTGCCCCCATCCCATTGTCATCCAATCTTGATCCTTGAAGGTATGATATTTACGGCTTTTCTTCCAGAACAATGAGGAAGGAATCGAATGACATCTTGCGATATGAACCCTTGCGGTGTGTATAATTTGTTCTTTATCTGACCAGTAGTAATTCACCACTTGTCAAAAAGCAAAACAAAAACAAAAACCCGACCAGGAGAAGTTTGCTCTTGCTTTGCTTCAACTAATATTATTTGTTGTATATGTCATTTTTTTTTTTGGATGTGTCTGGAAAGATTGCATCTTTTGACATATACATCCAAACTGAACATCGCAACATACGATTTACCAGCGAACACTTTCGTACATGATTGCATGAGTAGACTGCCTTGGATTGGACCGGCGACAAGATACAGGTCCTGTCTGTGATAACACGACAGCAGTATGTATTTACTTACCGACTCAAGTCAAACTTTCAGTCTGCTAGGGTTCGCGTGCCTGACTGAGATAAATCTGGCCAAATGTAGATTTAATTGACTTTCGCTTTAACTGTATTCATCGCTCACACATAATAAAACACACATACTCTTGAAACAACGCAACAAATCAGTGTAAAGCGGCATCACCTTTAATACATGTATCTCGAAAAGCAATTCCAATTCAGACTGAGCAGCTTCGAAAGAGCTTCATGATTCTATACGTCACTTTGGTGACTCAAAGAATCTCAACACTAACATTGCTCTATCGTGACCCATCGACTGCCCCACCCTGCTGGAAAGAACACATTGTCCCACAGTGTGAGAAACCGAATGAACACAATGTGAACACATTGTGAACACACTGTGAAATCTTTTCACACTGTTCAGTTCGAGCGTTTCTACAGTGTGACCACATTGTGAATCATCAATTCACAGTGTGACACTGAACATTACCATATGTGAACACTCTGTGAAAGCCAAACCACAGTGTGAAATCATCTCCACTTTTTTGAGTTCGAGCGTTTTCACATAGTCGACCATGTGACCACACTGTGAACACACTGTGGGACACTTTGTTCTTTGCAGTAGGGTAGCTGTGTGAAGTTCAAGTAAAGTTATGGATAAATCATTGAAACAACGTATTTATTGACGTCTCTCACTGTCGAGTCCAACAACAATTATAACAACATTGTCTGTAAAACAGACCATTGCTTCTTTATACTTCAATAATACACTGTAAAAGTAAAAGAAGGTATGGAGGTTATTATGATCGGAGTGATTTCACTGTAACACACACTGATGCATGACGATTGTCTTGCATGTAGGCCCCCCACACACAGTTATAGCTGCAAGTCATGCATAAAGAGTTGTAGTGCTATCAAGATTTCTTTTACAGGGGTGTTGCTCTTACAGCATCTCCATGAACTGAGAGAACAACTCACGTGATATAGACGTTAGAGCGATGCCCGATGTTGCGTATTTTTGCGGGCCCCGCCGGGTGAACGTACGATACGGAATACGCCGGAGCTTTCGTTCCGATCCGCTGGCTCTCCTATCGTTCTTTGATGGAAAGCGCCGCTAATCTCCACGATCCATTCGCCACGTATTACAGCCGTTCAGGTTACTACCGGAGATATGGTTATCTGCGACCCAAATCTTTCCGTGGTTTCGCTTACGCCATTTGCATGGAGTGAAAGACAAAATCGGACGAAACAAGGGGGAAATCGACATCAAGAACGGATGAAAAGCAAGAATGGAGATGGAAAAAAAAAATCCAGTATCTTTTTTTTCCCCCTTGACAGCTCGGCAGCAAGACAGTAAGAGATCGTAAAGATTATTATTTCTTTTTCCTAATTGTCAAGCTTGATTTAAAAGCTTCACTGTCTCCGATATGACGCATCACGTACAATATACACATACATAGAAGCATGTCACATGGGGGGGGGGGTGGGTGACGTAGAAATTGTGCAACATTTATTTCCAGACATCAATGCGAGCTAAAAGGGCGCGTGCGCATTGTACTCGATTGTCGATAAAGCCGTTTATATCTACAGTATGCTGCACTCATCGACATCAAGCGCTCACTCATGCGTGCAGACGACAAATTATGGCGGCAATCTGACCAGCGACTGCTGACTGGTCTATACACAGCACTCTAAACCCAAAGAGCTCGATCAATCAGCAGGCCTACGATCAGACGATCAGCAACAACGAAGCCACGATCTCTCATACTGCTATGGCTTCTTCTTCTTCCTTCAATCAACGCCATTAGTCAAACTTGTTGTCGCTCCAGTAATTTCCCGTCAATTGACGTGCCTTGAAAACAAATCGCGTCGCAGAGAAAACAAACTCGCTTCTCGTCGACAATTAATCGACAAAAATCTTCCGAGGTATGCAATTTGTAGCCGATGATGATGTGGGCAGAGCAGTTTTCAGACCGCCATTGTCTCGTGTAGCAGACGATGATTTTCGCAATTTCCTGTCCGATCACGGCGATTAGACTCAGGTTGCTTGAGCGCACTGAAACAACAACAAGACCAGCATCATTGATTCTCTCTCTAAAGACTCTTGTCTGAGACTTGTGTTTACAAAGGAATGATAGAATATGTAGGTCACTATGACGATAAAACATTGACTGACTTCTTGTTGAAAGAACCTAATCGGAGTAACTTGTAAACGGTCCAAGTGACAGTATCGGATCGGAATAGAACATTAACTTCCGGCGTTTTCTGAATGTTTTTTTTTTTTTTTTGATATCTAAATTCATCTCTGTCCTTACATCGCAAATGGAGATGTAATTGATACTAATAGATTGATGGAAAAAGCAAAGACACAAAGAAGAACGACCAAAAGTGGAAAACTTTCTAGTCATATAATGGATGTATAGAGTAGGCACTTGCTTAATTTCAGTCTTCTGTTTTTATTGAGCTTGATAGAATATCAGCAACATAACAAACGATTAAGAATCGGTGTAAAGAATGAAGCATATCAAAACAAATGTTTAACAAAGAGAGAGAAAGACATGCACACACAAACACACATATATATTTAACTAAAAAATGTATAGATGCGATTTTGTATGAGTGTGTGTGTATGTGAGTGAAAACCAATGTATTTCTTGTCTGACATGACCAAATATCCACGGTTGCAAAAAAAAAAAAGAAGTAACCTTTCAGACGGGCATGGCACTGTTCTCCTGCAGAAATCGGAGATCACCGATCCGTCATCGATATGCGACGCCGATTACACTCGCCCTATCGATAATGAATGCAAATTTGACTTGCACAATCCGATCAATATGACAACAATCACCATCGAATCACTGTCGCTGTCTAGTGTTTCCTTTTCTCATTCCTTTTCTTCTTCTTTTTTTTTTTTCGTCGTTTGCACGAACACATAGACGGTCAAACGCATCCCAAGCTTCGCCGTAGACCGCAAATCGATCGCAGCGGAATTGAAATGCGATACCACCCCTTTTTTTTTCCCGAAGTTTCACATTTGCCTTCGTGCTTTGTTCCAGATTTCAATCGGGGAAACAAATATGGCGATGATAGGGAGTGTAGAAATAGGCCAAAAAGTCTGAACGTGTGAGAGCATAAAGTAGTCAGAAGGAGCTGTAGTTTCAGAGATCCTCTTTTTTTCTCTCTCTCTCTTTCCTTTCTTCTTGCGGCTCGTGATGATGCCAGTATTAAAGAAGTGAAAGTGCCTTACTTCAGTGGAACGAATGGCTAGTGTACGAAGACATTCAATTAGGCGCACTGCGCTCAAACAATGTTTTCGTCAGAAGAACGGATGTGGTAAGGTCGGTGATTTCTTCGCATAACAAATGTAACAACAGCATCAAAACGTGAAAGCTTGAAGTACCACTACACAGACATTGTCAATTATATGAAATGTTATAAGAACGCTTACATCGAATGTCGGGTCAGTACGTAGTTATTGTCTTGTTAGACAGGTGTGTGATGTGCTGTATATTACTTTACATCCCTGCAGGAATTATATTTTCCCCAAGAGATTATATTTTCCCGAAACGCACAGCTCTGCAAGAAAATATCGCCTCGATTGGGAAAATGTAACTCCCAAGGGGGTTTCAACTCTTATATTACGATAGGCAACGAAATATTTGCTCTGGTATTAAAAAAAAAAAATCATTTTTTACGAGCCCCGTCGGCAGCTAGTCAAGTTCTAAAATTATAATCAATCTGACGTGACGTCATTAATCGCAATATAACGATTTCGATCCTGGCTGCGTCAGTAACGCCAATGTATTATGAGCAATCAGCGACTTGTATTTAAGTAGACCATTAAATATAACCTTTTGTCTTCAAATACTCCACGACTAGCTCAAAAAGTTACCTTTATACAAGTTGCAGGAAACTCACGCTGTCTGTAGGATAAATTTGAAACTCTTTCTGTCAAGAAAATAACGATTTTTCTTAGATAAAGCTTACGTTGCTTAAAACAGTCGTTGTGACGCAAACGTGTACTTAGACCATTGGTCAGACAAATCTTCTTGTACAGCAACCAGGCGGTAGGTATAACGACAAGATGAAGTCAGTGTGGCGTTGGTTTGGCGTCCGTTTTGCGTCGTCACAGCGGCGCTTTGACGAGTACTTTGGTCGATCGTTGAGATTGAGTAAGTTTTCGTGTGTCCAACATCCATACAAAAGGTAAACGCTTTTTCGCAAATGTCCAGAAAGAATCAACACAATGATTCACCACAACCGTCGAACTTTCGGATTTGTGTCAAAGGTCTGTGACCCCGTCTCCCTTTCGTGTTTGTATTTTTTCTATTATAGTTTCGGCAATAACTTTTCTCATGACGCGAAAATACTCTTTTGCATGGCGTAAAGTCAAGGTGTAGGGTGTCATGGCCTGGTCGTGAATTATTCGGTGGGTCCTGGCTACTTTCCCTAGCGATTAGCTGAGAAACGATCGGGCTGGAAAGTATAGTGGAACTCGCGCCAAGGTGGCAATCAACGTGCAACGGAAGAACTGTCGCAGCGGAGTTAGGCCTATGAATTATTTGGTAGGATCACAGTGTCACTGCACTTCGGATGCCCGATGACCTATAGCAGCTTTGGTCCTATGAAATCTGTAGCAGTAGTTACAACACTCTCTCTCACACACACACCCACGCACGCGTAAATAAATTTTGCGTAAAGTAAATGCTGAAATATATATAATAGATAGAACCCGTCTTTATTCCTTCGAAATGCAAGGTTCCTGTTATAACAAGGTGTTGTGCAATGGATGTACAGTAAAAAATCAATGCTATTTGCAAACCTCTTCCGTTACAACACTCACTTAAAATTCCTTTTAGATTCGCCAGATGTTTTCTTTATTTTTAAAGTGGATTACATCTTATTGTATTTGCGCTTTATTTGAACTATTTCGTAGTTTCAGTCAAGCAGTAGTCATAAGCGAACTTACAAAAAGTCCACTGCAACATTCACTAGAATTTGAAAATATGGATGCATTCTTTCTTTCTTTCTTTCTTTTTTCAAGTATTTGATTTTGTATTCTGAATAGCGTTTTCGATACGTCGTCATCTGTCAGGCTAGATAATACTTCCCCGCAACGAGTTCACGTATTTAGTTTCAGCAGATGAAAGGGCCGCGGAGTTATAGCCCGTATTGAAGTGTTCTCCTTCGTACTTTATACCGTTCGAATTTAAAACAAGAAATTTGATGCTTTTACTAAAGTGGTGAGGAATTCATTATCACCTAGATAAGGGTGATATCTCCCGGTACCAGAAAAACCAACAGACAGCAATTTGTGCGCATAAAGGAGAAGGGTAAAATGACAAAACTGAGCAGTTCGGATCCTAATGTGGTTTTCGATTTGCGGCTGCTTTCTCTATCTCGGCCTTTTGCTCAGTCAGCCGTTTCTGGGCTCGGCGGAGTAAGAGGCAGTTTTTTTTTTTCCTACTGCCGTATGTATGAGCCATCACAAATTCTAGTTGGCAATTCGTTTGGCGTCGAATGGGGACGGAAACCAGAGGGCTGAGAAAAAGAGGAATCACCTCTCCGCTAGTACTGGGCGAAAACAAGGCAATTGATTGTTATTTGAGCGAAGACTCCCGTCGACATATGGGCAAATAAATTGCATTTGATGTTGCCGTAGAGCAGGCAAACTTCTACCATTCATCACCCCGTGGCTGTTTGTCCGGTAGTGGGATGCTGCAGTCATTTATGTTGATATATCAGAGACCGATGCCGAAGATATACACACACATTCATAGAGCAAGGGGGCCAGCAGTCGACTTCTAAAAAACCAACAATCAGCCATCAATAGCCATACTTTGGAGTAACGACCAGCAGAAGAAGACTGGAATATTGACCTAATGTGATTGAGTAATGCAATATGCACTTTTTTAGTGATCTCATTAACCTTCATATTCTTCAGTATTAGGCAATGATACCCAAGTGCTCGGATGGACTGTATTTCTTCTCAAATTTCTTCCAAAATGTTTTTCTAAACTCACTCGCTTCATCTTTCTTTCTTTCTTTCGTTCTTTCCACTTTAGATAAGAAGCATGCTTTACACTTTCAGGTCACAAGTATTCGTTAATCTTATATTTGACAAACTTTTGACATGAATTTTCATTTTCTTGCACACACCAAGCCAGTAAATGTAGATGTATGATGGTTTCTACAACGGGAAAGGGATGGGGGTGGGAAGTACCAGTTGCACTCTTTCCCAGTGTAGAGAAAGATAGGAAATCACCAGTCTTTTTTTTTTTTTTCAAGTGCACCACCTATATTTGTCCAAAGGAAGAGTGCTTTGGAAAGAGAACACTCGATGTTACTGTGGAATCAACATTCTTCTTAATCTCTGCGTGTCGTGTTCTTCGAATGTGTTATACGAAATAACAAACTTCTGTCTATTAGAGTTGTCTGCGCGACAGCCAAGCTGGGGGTGTTTCATAAAGCTGTTCGTAAAGTTACGAACAACTTACGAACGACTGGTGATCAGTTCTGATATGTTATACTTTCAGAATTTCCATAATTCATTACAAGAACTGATCACCAGTCGCTCGTAACTCGCTTGTAACTTTACGAACAGCTTTATGAAACACCCCCAGTTTTCACAGGACTAATCAACACATTTTTCCTTCTGCGTGTACAATAATTCCGGCTTTATCCGGTGTGTTAAAGTAGACAAACACATACACAGACACTCAATAGGTATATACAATACACAACACAACAGAGGCACAGACCAAGACACAGACACAGACGCATACACAGACACACATACACATACACATACACATACACATACACATCCACATACACAACCACGTATACCTGCTCTAGATCAATTTCAAGATTCCCCCGTGACATCTGTTGATTGTGGGAGTGAAATTTGCAGAGATACACATTCTTCTTATTTTCTATTTTATTTTCGTGGTTATTTGATTTCGTTGTCTCTACCAAACATGGGATACCACCACTTCTCAATGTTCAGTAAACAAGCCTACGTTATCTTTGGTAGATATGAATATAACACGATTTTTTTTTCATGCTTTTGATACGATACTTCGGAAAACAAAACCAAGTAAATACATTTCTCTTCTCCCTTCATACGTAACATGTTCTGTTGTTGGTATAAACCTGATTTCTTGTCTATGACAGACAAAAAAAAAAAATGAATAACAAAAAAAAAAAAAAAAGATCGGCGAGGTCATCCGCAGTGGGTAAGCACATTAATCGTAATTCCAACGCTTTTAATGCCTGCGCTGGTGTGCCCTGGGAATAGATGATGTATCACGGTGTATGACGTCCGGACACACCAAAATTGAGTAATATGTTTGCGAGAGATATGTCCAATGCCTAATGGGTACCGAGGGAAAAAGAAAAAAGAAAGGAGGCGGCTTTTTGTCGCTACGTGCCCGAGACAACAATGGGAAACATTACAAACGTGGGATGTATGCAATACTGATGCCCAGTTATTAAACGAACGTATACCACACCGTCAAAATATACGCCGAGTGCCACCAACTGCAATAGTGGAGTTGCGGCTAAGCCGCTTGTGTTAAAAGCAACGACCTTAACAGCAACACCAACAAATAAATGTGCTTAGCTAATCTCACAAAGTGGAGATTAACCACTTTGTGTGGAATTTTGAGGATGATGGATGAGCATGCTCTAGTTGAAATATATGCTGTGGAGAAGAAACTAGAATAGATGGACTAATGAGGCATCAAAAGTAAGAACAGATATAAATGAATAAATAAAAATGAGGACGCGATGACTTTCAAGGTTTAATTTCCTTTAATAATCCCATAGATTACAACCTATTGGGATGGATCTACATGGAAAACTCTAGAAACAGTGATAATAACTGAGACTCAAAACTGAGAGCATAACAAGGCAAAAGGTTCTATATCATACACATGATACATGGGCTAAACACAGATGCATACACACAGATCCCCCTCTCCCCCCCCCCTCTCCCTCTCCTTCTCTCCCGTTTCCTCCCCACTCCCTCTTTCAGATGTTCTTTCGTACACGTGTGTCATAAAAAAAAGGAGATCTGTAGTATGCATACATGCATAGCGGCTGCCATGGCAACAAGATATTGAACCGCTCTACTTCCCAACATCCTTTTCATGCCGAACACAAACTCGCTGGTATTTGCGCATTTTCACTGCAAATGCCTGCATGAGCACACGTTATCATTGGTAATAGGTGTGTATATATATGCGTCGCATATGTCTACACGAACACTGAACGGGCATTGAACTTTGTAGTGATTAGAAAGACACCATTCAATATGCACTGCGAATGTCGATTAGTCTAGAAAGGCAACGCCAAAGTCTGAATAATGGAAGACGAAAAACCCTTGTGAGACTTAGACGCGCTAGAGGGATACAGGAATACGCTCTATGTCAACATCGAGCGATTATTTAGGTCAGCTTATGATCCATTAATAGTGAAGGACCCATCCAAGACCCATCAAGAGTCATTGTCTAAAGGAAAGACCTGAAAAGCTCATCATTGCTGGCAAGGTTTGACTCGATTCCGCCCCTCCTCTTGTCTTAATCCTCGCATTAAGGGTATCCCGTAACCTCTTCATTATCGGACCGGTCGAGGTATTCCAGCACTGCAGCTTGGCAACTTTTATCACTCGTGATCAGAACCTTTTTTCCCTCCTCCGTGCATTGCCCCCATTATACCCAAAGTCGATGATAACATGAGATTGATCTTGAATAACCATATATGGCATCTATGTCGAGGAGGATCGTGTGTTATATGTTGTATAAAACTTAATCATGAGATTAATGGTATCCTACGGACGAGGAGACTCTTAAATTTGGTATCCATTTGTAGTGCTAGACAAGGATTTGATCATGTGTGATAAAGACCCGCCTTGCCTTTCAATCGAACTAAGTCTATTACAGTCGTGCGAAAAATGATATCACATATTAGACGTGTCCGAGAAGATTTGTCAAACTCACGCCTTTCCTTCGTTGAACTTTTGTTTGTTTGTTTGATAGATGCGTTATTTTCTGCAAATCAATATACATAAGTTACATAATCATGAACATGTAGGAAATATACAAAGTAAATTTAACACAGAGTCGTTTGATCTGCATAAACAACGATATAAAAGGAAAGTAATGACATAATATACAGCGCATGCATGTCTATGCAGCAGGGATTACAATAAGAATTGTAGTTAAGAAGCGAATATGCAGAGGGCCGCCATTGTAAGCATTGCTTAAAAAGATGGCCGGCCCGAGGAAAAGGTAGGGACGTACTAGATTCGTAGCAATACAAATTTTGCTGCGAAGATAGCAGGGGAAAATAAACTCTGAATGTGTGATGGTGGTGAATGTGCGTGCAGGTGCTTGAAAGTGCACAAGGGCTGAAATTTAGAATAATAGAATTGGTTTGTTGGAAGAGGGAACGATATGCGATGTCACTATCGGGAGACCAACATTAGTCATATAAATTATTTGCTTTTAGTTCGTATTTGAAGTATACTGTAATAAAATGTGCTTCTTTAAGTTTGCTTTGAATGAAAACAAGGAGGCACACTGTTTCAACTCCTCAGGAAGAGTGTTCTATGTATCCAGACCGTGATGTCTGATCGACTTTTGAGCAAGTAAAAGCTTTGGATTACTTAAATGAAAATCATGGGAACGACGGGTAGGGTATGGGTGAATATGGTCATTGGTTACTATGGCATTATGAAAAAAATGGTAATGAATTTCGAGTGTGTTTATACATAAATATGGCAGTTAGGTAAAAATGTATATCATGGGCCTTCAAAGTTTTTAGGCGATAAAATATGGGATCAGTGTATGCCAAGAAATTTGAATGTGTGCACATACGAAGAGCCTTTTTCTGGAGAAAAAAAGAATTGTGTTCAAATTAGTTTTGCTACAGTTGTCCCATACAATATTGCAGCACATTACATACAGTATGGTAGAAATAAGGTGTTATATAACATTATTAAGGTTTGATCGTTATTTAAGTATTTTATTCTTCTTAAAACACCAGTTGCTTTAGATATTGCTGTTGTCATACTCTGGACATGAGTATTCCAAGTTAGATTGCTATCCAAGGTCACTCCTAGGAACTTGGTTTAATGTTTCTCAGCAATGTTTGTATCATCAATAGAAATACTTTGAGGAAGGGTGGGTTGGGATTGAAGCGTATGAAAGTGTATAAAACATGTCTTATCAATATTCAATGAGAGCTTGTTACTTCTAAACACAAACTTAAACTTTTAACACCAAGAGAAAAAAAAATACGGTGATCTTTTATCAATGGTATGTAATTATGATATTGTTTTTATATATTTAAATTACGAGGATGAGAGTTCACGTATTCATCAACAGGAAAGAATTAAACAAATTTATTTAATGGCAATAATCCCAATGAGTAATATGATGAAAACCATCAACAGGGAGCATCGGAAAAGCTTGTCTAAGGCGTGATATATTAACTAAATTAAAAGCTAGGTCTTGCAGATTAATTTGACTTTTTGGAAGAACGTTTCGCTGTATATCAAAAAAAAAAAAATAAATCCTGCAACTTATGTTTCCTCTGGAATCATAGAGAGACGCAGACTTCCAATATTCAATTAATATCAACTAGATTTGATTTATATAATTTGCCGTATGTTGTCATTAAAGGGTAAAAATTCGAATTTGTGAATACATTGCATTTCGAATTTTCTTCAATTTTCAACATAATTTCAGTTTTTCTCTTTGTTTTCCTAGTCATATCTTCCACTAGAGTTTGTAGCTCCCTCAAATTATTAAGTTTCAGAGCCAGCGTCTTTCCCGTGACTCAGTCTATGATTTGTAAGCAGAAAGACATGAATAACATTAAAATGTTATGAAATATCAAAAGAAAAGCTGAGGAGACTAAACAATAATTGTGTACACAGCCGTTTGTTTACACGCTTGTTGAGTGCACGATGTGATGGATCATATTTGCAAATAAAATTTAGATTTAAATGAATGATTGCACACAGATGGAACATGTTTGATTAGCACTACTGGTGACAAATGACAAACGGAGCGACGACTTTAATTTTGTGATTACATGCTCGTTCTCGGACAAGAAGGAATTTATTGATTTTCAAAAAATTTCGTCTTGTTGTTTTATGTAATTTGATATCGTTTGTGTGTGTGTGTGTGTGTGTGTGTGCGTGCGTTTGTGTGTATGGTATTGTGTGTACGTGTGCGTGTCTTTGCATCTGCCACAGTATTGGATGTACCTTCATCGCAATGCAAATATGTTATTGAGCTTCATGTTTACGGACACATGAGAAATGTTCATGTATATTCATACTTTTCACGTGAATTATGACCGGTCTGACGTCAGAGAGACCCTGACGAATATGCTTATTCTTGGAAAAGCTGTACTTAGCGTTTAACTTTGCTGACAACACCTGTCTAACAGACTGCATTGATAGTATAAAGTTGCATGACGCTGTCATCTTACAAAGTGCAATGTATACGCGACTAAAAAAAAAAAAAGAACTTTCATGGAATGTTTTTCTTACACCCGTCAAGTCAACCTGACATTATTTGCTGTTTTGATATCTAGAAGGTTCTCTCTGTATATGAGATGCATTTTTTTCTTTATAAAAATTTAATGTCAACAAACTTTTCTTACAATAATTTTTCAATTAATGCAAACTTAATTCATTTTGTTTTTTTCTGTCTTTTGTCCCGCTTTGCTTCACACAACAACTTGGAACGGTTATTTGAACAATTGACCACCTCAGGTAAGAAACTATCATCCTATTTCTCTGTCTGTCTGTCTGTCTGTCTGTCTGTCTGTCTGTCTGTCTGTATCTCCGTCTTTCTCTCTCATAATTATTAGTTGAGTGATTTAGCAGACCAATATAACCCCGAACGTGACAGATAATAGGCCAGAAGCACATCACTTATTAATGTTTCTTAGCTAAGACGGATTGCTTATTATTATTTGCATGGTTTATAGAGAGTAGGGACTTAAGCTCGAGTCCGCCGGGGATCAGCGGCGATAACTGAATGGGTGACGCTCCTATTCCTTTTCCCTTTAGTTCGTCAACGTGCAGTAAGATCAGCCACCGATCCGGGTGGGAAATAGTATTATCACCGGCCTGCGGGACCTCTCCAAATATAAGTATTTGATAATGACGTGAAATGGAAGAGTTTATCGCTTTTCACGTTTCTCTTGTGGATCTAATCCTGTTTTATCCTCAGTTATTCGGCGAGGATATTGTGACATTGCACTGCCGCCTCCGTCGGCAGTGTGTGTGCGCATAGCTTCTGGTCGCTGCGCTCTCTTGACGCCACCGTATCACTCCCTGTAATGAGAGAACCACTTAAGCTCCCAGCAATACATGCACTTCACGTCTGTATGGATTCCATTACTCTCGTTAATCCTGCGGTCCATTCTTTCTTTCCTCATTTTTTTCTTCTCTTAAGCACGTCACTATTGCGCCAATTACAGTGAAAGAATTTCCATTCCTCTGCATAAGGGGAATAAACATGCAGTAAAAGGAATGTTTACCCCCCCCCCAAAAAAAAAGGAGAAGAAAAAGAGGGGGATATAACCAACGAAAAGACATGCCGTTTTCATGATTTTACAGTGCCTCTACGGCACAAGATATCTCGGACAATAATCACATCCTTTTAAATCCTTGTTTATTACCATTTCCGTCAGTTTTTTTTTTTTAAAGAAGTTTCAATGAACAAAACTAAATCATATTCTTATCTAGAGTGAGACTCAAACGTGACGTCAGAAAGTTTTTTTTTTTCTTTTTTTTTTTTTTTTTTTTGACAAGGCAGGGATATCAGTCAAAACATTTGAATGAAGTGAAAAAATTGATATCGCCCCGCACCTTTGTTTAATAGATACTTTATTTTCTGCAAATCAACAGATCAATCAGCAAATCAATATACATAAGGCACATGATCATGAATATGTGGAAAATATACAAAATAGATTCAAAACAGAGTCGTTTGACTTGCGTAAACAAAGATATAAAAGGTAATTAATGATACAATATACAGTATGCATGTCTATGCAGCGGGGATTACAACAATTATAATTATGGAGCGATAATGCAGAGGGCCGCCATTGTAAGCATAGCTTGAAAAGATGGCCGGCCAGAGGAAAAGGTAGGGGAGTGTACTGGTAATACTACAATACAATACAGATTCTGCTGCGAAGATAGCAGGGGAAAAACGTGATGGTGGTGGTGGTGGTGGATGTGCGTGCAAGTGCTAGAAAGTGCAGAAGGGCAGATATGCTGGAATGTAGAATAATCGAATTGGTTTGCTGAAAAAGGGAACGGTATGCGATGTTGCTATTTGGGAGACCAACATTAATCATATAAATTATTTGTTTTTAATTTGTATTTGAAGTATACTGTAATAAAATGTGCTTCTTTAAGTTTGCTTTAAATGAAAACAAGGAGGCACATTGTTTCAACTCCTCAGGAAGAGTGTTCCATGTATCCGGACCGTGATGTCTAATCGATTTTTGAGCAAGTAAAAGCTTTGGATTAGTTAAATGAAAATCATGGGAACGACGGGTTGGGTATGAATGAATATGGTCATTGGTTACTAAGGCATTATGAAAAAATGGTAATAAATTTCGAGTGTGTTTATACATAAATATAGCAGTTAGATATATATGTATGTCATGGGCTTTTAAAGTTTTTAGGCGATGAAATATAGGATCGGTGTGAGCCAAAAAATTTGAGTGTGTGCATATACGAAGAGCCTTTTTCTGAAGAATAAAAATTGTATTCAATTTACTTTTGCTACAGTTGCCCCATACAATATTGCAATACATTACATATGGTAAAAATAAAGTGTTATATAACATTATTAAAGTTTGATCATTAATCAAATACTTTATTCTCCTTAAAACACCAGTTGTTTTAGATATTGCTGTAGTAATATTCTGCGCATGAGTATTCCAAGTTAAATTGCTATCTAGGGTCACTCCTAGAAACTTGGTTGAGTGTTTCTCAGCAATGTTTATACCATCAATATAAATACTTTTGGGAAGGGTGGGTTGGGATTGAAGAGTATGAAAATATATAAAACATGTCTTATCAATATTCAATGAAAGCTTGTTACTTCTAAACCATTTCGAAATATTACCTAATTCCATATTAAGTGTATCAATCAGTGTTGCAATATCCTTATGAGAATAAAAAACGTTAGTGTCGTCTGCAAATAAGATGAAGTTCAAACGAGGGGAGCAATTGGTGATGTCATTAATGTAAATCAAAAAAAGTAGGGGACCGAGGATAGATCCCTGAGGGACACCACATGACACGTTAGAATATAATGAGTGACTAGATTTAAATGCAACATATTGTTTGCGATGACTTAGATAACTTCTGAACCATGACAAAGTAATCCCTCTCACGCCATAATTCTGTAATTTTCCAAGTAAAATGTCATGATCAATAGTGTCAAATGCCTTACTAAGATCCATAAAAACTCCAATTATATGTTCTTTTTTACTAAGCGCATCAATAATATTATCGACAGATTTGATTATAGCATAATCGGTAGAAAATCCTTTCCTAAAACCAAACTGATTCGTATTCAATATATCATTTCCAATCATAAACGAGTAAAGACGCTTGTAAACTACTTTTTCTAAGATTTTCGATAGAACAGGCAACAATGAGATGGGTCTATAATTTTTCACCATTAATGGATTTTCTCTTTTATAGATGGGGATAACTTTGGCGATTTTAAAAGAGTCTGGAAACTTGCCATTAAGTAGGGATAGATTGAATATATGGGTGAGAGGGGCTGCTAGGGGGTAAATTATCTTTTTCAATAAATTCACCCTCAAATTATCGGGCCCACAGGATTTACTACATTTCAAAAGTCGAACAATATCAATAATTTCAGATTCATTAATTGGAGTAAAAAACAAAGAATTTTGATTATTTTCAGATAAATATTCTTTATAATTTTTTATATCATTTATGGGAATAGATGCTGCTAAAGAAGGACCAACATTAACAAAAAAATTATTAAAAATATTTGCAATTTGGTCAGGATTAGTGATAACATTATCATTATGAGTAATACTATCAGGACATTCCATAGGTTTCTTCTTAAGTATTTCATTAACAGTCCGCCAAAGAGCACTTTTATCATCCTTATTAGATTCGAGTTTATTTGAAATATATGATTTACGTGAAACTCGAATTAAAGTAGTTAATTTATTTCTATATGTTTTATACCTTTTCACATTTTCAGGAGTGGGTTTTCTCAGAGATATCTTATAAAGACGGTTTCGAGTAAGAATGGCATGTATAAGACCTTGAGTAATCCAGGGTTGCCGGGCTCTTTTCCTTCCATTTCTCTTTGTAGTTAAAGGAATATGTTTGTCATAATAATCTAATAATTTTTGTAAAAAAATTTCATAAGAAGAATCAACGTCTTGGAGTTCAAAGACGTCATCCCATTGTTCTTCAAATAAATCTTGATTCAATGAATCAATACTTTGTGGTGTTTCATTTCTATACATTTTCAAGTATTGTTTGGGTTGGCGGCGTATTGGGGTTGTTACAGATTTGTCTTTAATCATAAAAATCGGTAGATGATCAGATATGTCTGAATAAAGAATGCCGTTCGTACAGGTTTCAGTAATGACATTAGACAGTATATTATCTATTAATGTTTTACTATGGGTGTTATTGTTTATTCTGGTGGGTTTATTGATGTGGGGATGCAGTGAGTTGGAAAGTAATATGTCATGAAAATGGGTGGGTTGTAATAAATCTATATTGTAATCTCCCATCAAAAAAATTGATTTTCTCTCTCCAAGAATTTCATTAGCACATTGATCGAAATTGTCAAAAAAAGATTGAATATCATTTTGCGGAGGACGGTAGATGGTACCAACTATAATATTTTTCTCATTGTCATTTAAAATTTCAATAAATAAGCTTTCTGCTCCTTGAATATGCAAATCAGTTCGAATTCTGAACTTAATTTGATTATTAACATACATGGCAACCCCACCTCCTATGCCATGCTTTCTGTCATTACGAATAAAATTGTAATTGTCAATGCCAAACAGGTCCGGGGAATTGGAGTGCAACCATGTTTCGGTAATTCCTATAACGGAAAATGGAAAATCATTGAGAGAATTTAGAAGTAATTCAAACAATTCAAAGTTTCTATTCAAACTCCTTGAATTAAAATGAATTAAACTAAAATTAGCACAAATCTGATTTGCCTTATTGACAAAAAATTGACTGTTAAATTCATTAATAGTGAAATACTGACTTGTGTGGTTGACTAGCTGTTGGTCATCTATTCCAAAATCAGAATCCATTTACAATGAGTAACATTACGTGATCGCAGCATATCATGGTGCAACGGGAAGTGTAGTGCACATCGTATACACGGGGTGTATACGATGAGGTGCATCGGTGCGTGTTGTGCTGTAACAAACTATAGAGGAGCGCTTGAAATGTAATTATTGACATGATCTACAGGACTGCAGAGCATAGACACACAAAAACACAAATTCAAATAATATGCTACACTTTAGGGGTGACCTAGCAAGTAGTGTGACTTACACATAATGAAAAATAAACAGTATCATTATGTCAATACAACCTCCTTTCTGAAAGGAATTTGTCATTTTTACAATATTCTTGTCTGACATTATAGAATGAGTCGAGATGGAATCGGGTGAAATAAAAGATAAAGAAATAAAGACAGACTCCAGAAAAGGGGGGGGTGGACAAGAGAAATCTGGTTTCGGTATAGCCGTGTATATAATGCGGGTAGAGAAGAAAGGGAGGATATGGAGGCAGATACCGGAGGGAAGATGAGAATCTGAGAGCTATATAGGGTAGGATACGGGTAGATAAGACATTAAGCTGTGAAGACAAAGCATGAAAGAAGAGAAGAACTGGGCAGAACTGGTTGTGATACAGCAGATTGATAGCTGCTGTGGTCACTGAAAACGGGAGGGTACGGTATTTAAATTTGAAGTCCTTAACAACTATTTTAACTAACAATCATTCATAACAAAAGCAATGACAAGGTAATCACACAATGACGCAACAGCGTAGGACGGCTATACAGTAAAAACATTCTTGCTAACAAGCAATTAAACAAGTGATACATCGACTTCAGTTACATTGTTGGTTTCTGTATCAACAGAAACGTAACACTTTGTTGGATGCGAGCAGTGAACTCAGAAATTGCAACAATACAAACTGTAGGTATTCTTAATTCAATTGCTCACAAAACCTTCACTGGGTTCTCCAATTATAAAAACTTACATTAGCAATGATAAAGATATGTTGAAACGGAAATGATTATTTATATTATATATGTAATATATATATATATATATGAAGTGTTTGTTCGCAAAAACCGATAAGTCCATATTTGCCAAATTGAGATATTAGCGATTAAAGGTCAAGAAAAATAAAGAAAATAATAAGAAAATTTTTGCTTCTTTTGACCATAACTTCAAAAATGTACCTTTAGATGTAGTGACCATTATATCGTTTAAAAGGTATTATTTTGTACTTTATGACAGAGACCGTACTTCAAAATTTTCGAAAATGGACTTATCGGTTTTTGCAAACAAAATCTTCATATATATATATATATATATACATATGTGTGTGTGCGTGTGTGTGTACGAATTTATGTTTTCTACAGTTGCATTGATTTAATAGTACTCTCATTTTGCAGGGCAAAAGTGGCTACATTGTTTGAAAAAAAAAAATCGGTCAACTTTTGAAAGTGTCCCATTTTTGTGCGCTTGAGAAAAAAAAAAAAAAAAACCCGTCAGTTTCGTTTTGTTTCAGCGAGCTGACATGTCACTTTCTTCTTTCTGTTGATTTTGGCCTGGATTTTAAATGAAGAAAAACGTCTAGGATCAACATACAGTGTAATTTAGTATTAATATCCACTCGTATGCTTAAATGCATGCTCTATA
The DNA here is from genome assembly GCF_964275005.1 of Diadema setosum. Classification (NCBI taxonomy): domain Eukaryota; kingdom Metazoa; phylum Echinodermata; class Echinoidea; order Diadematoida; family Diadematidae; genus Diadema; species Diadema setosum. Next base: position 20,409,253 of record NC_092696.1, on the reverse strand, counting down.
AACAAATATCACGTCTATCTTGACTGAAGTGCCTCATACCGACGGATTAGCGGGCAGAATAAACAACAAAAATGATTCCTTTGAGGGCCGATATCATAGAAGAGAATGTCAGAAACTTACACCACATAAAACGCGATCAGACATTTTAAAGCAAGAAGATATTGCGGTCTTAGGTTTGAATTGCTGTCCCTTGTAGGGCCTCAAGATGTTTTTAGATTGCTGAGACGAACACATGGACACAATATTGTGAAGAAGGCTTACATCCAACATTCCTTTTGTCACTGACTATACACGTTTAGGTGGATTTCATACACGGAGGACAGCCGTGAGAGTGTTTAGAGAAAGAAGGCAATATTGCGATAATTTAGATTACAGTGATGTTAAAGGGATCGTGTAGTTTTGGTTGAGATCCAAATTTAGGTTTCTAACATTTTTTGGTGAGATAATGAGAAATCTCGTACGAAATATGAAAGAGCATGTAATTCTATGAGGTATTCAACGTTTATTTGATGGAAATTGGTTTTGAAATGGCTGAGATATCCAAAAAAGAGCGATTCTAATAAAGTGTGGGACCCACACTTTATTACGATCGCTTTGTTTTACTTTGTTTTTGGATGTTTCAGTCATTCCAAACCCGATTTTCACCAAATAAACTTTGAATTCCTCTTAAAATTGTATGCTCTGTACTGTTTTCTTGATATCTCGTGAAAAGTTAAAAGCCCAATTCTCATTTCCACCAATACTGTACCATCCCTTTAATGTGTCTCGTTACTATTCAGTATGAACTTAATCTGTGAGCATATTACTAACAACACTAAGCCGAGAGAGTAATGTCAATCTTCCTTAAATCACCGTCAACCAAGAGAAAAGAAATAAAATGTCTCTATGCAGTGTTTGGACATTTGTAATGTAGTGAAGGTTACAAAACTATCTACTTCCCGACACACACAAACACAAACACACACACACACAAACACACACACACACACACACACACATACAAACGCACATACAAAAAATATAGAAAATGAAACAAGAAAAAAGTGCCCAAGTTGTTAAACTCGTATATGTTGTGCCCATCAAACATTGTGAGTAAAAACGAACAGTATGTAGCAATTCGTAAAATTTGATACCACATAATTACACGTTTTATCATCGGTATCGGTGACATTCGAGTTATTATTAAGTGCATCGTGTATAGTATTGAAGGCATTATAATAACTATTGCCATGTCATCACAGACCATGATGGTGAGAGTATGATTATGGTGGTGATAAAGTGAAACTGAGTAAAGATCTACATTAAGAGAACTTACTACCATCACTAAATGCATCTTAAACCATCTAAACCCTCGCCCTTCCCCTGAGTGCTTGTTCATTACCCTCATCTTTTTTCTGTGCAAAACAGAAAGACGCAAAAGAATACAAGCAAACTAGCTGACAAACACGATTTCTGTTCGACTGGTGCCCGACAGAAAATGTTGTAAATTAAATCATTGTACTTCAGTGAAGCAAATGCACGTTCGTCATTGGTCTAACTTTCCTTTAAAGTGTTTAGTTGGCATTGTTTGTTTGTTTGTGTGTGTGTGTGTGTGTGTGTGTGTGTGTGTGTGTGTGTGTGTGTGTGTGTGTGTGTGGCACTGTGTGGGGGAGGGGGTGGGTCTTTTCTGTCGTTTTGTATATTTGCCTTTCAGTAAAAAAAAAAAAAAAAACAGATTGTTATAAAGACGTATCAAAAAAAGTGTATGTATTAGTTTGTTTATTCTTGTATATACTTTCCTTTCCTCTCTGGTCTCATGTGATTAATTAGTTCATCGTTATTACTATTATTTTGTTTTGTGGGAAAACGGCTGGGATTCCTTTAACTCTGCGTATAGCGCTCATAACAACGGAACACTGCTGTAGGGGGTTATTGTCTTTTCATCTATTCTTTATTAAGGTGTGGATCAAAGTAAGTGTGGACTGTCACGATTTTATTTGTCTCTCTCTGCTTGGGGAAAGTTTTACGATCATAAAGACGATATAATCCTTGCTGCATCTTCAAAGAACGCACATTCCTTTTTACTTCTGTCCGTTAAACGTCTGTACGGATTACTGCAAATCCAAGAGTATATCGACTCCTCGCCAAATTGGAGAAAATGAAGGCCTTCCCAGGAAATGTCATCGGCACTGGCAAGTAATGAAGTTTGAAAAGGCAACTCACCATTTGCGCCTCAAAGCAAACGGCTATTCCCACTATTTCATCAGTGTTGTCGGCGTTTGGAGGACGGGGCTGTGTTGTGTGGCGCGGTCCTGGGGACGGCACGGGGTGAATCTTAAACAAGCTTGAATGTTAGTGGAAGCTTTTGGGGGGTGCCATGATACCCCGTTTCGTGCGGAGAAAGCCAAAGGCGTGCGTTGGTGTGGTGTCATGGACGTATATGAATAGCCTTAATAAACACGCTCATGAACATTAATGGCATCTTTGCCTGTGGCAAGCTATCGGCATGCATGCTGTGAGTTAGGGCTTCGCGGCATCAATGAAAGCTCTGAAATATAATCATGATTATAGTGATGCTGTCACGTTTAAGAGCCAGTAAATCGTATTCCGATATCGACGACTTTCATTACATCAGTTTTATTCTCTAGATAAGAAAAATGTTCTTGCTACTTAAATACTCCGTAGATGTCTTTGTTGAAATTACACTAATTAGACATGAAAAGGTGGTGATTTTTACATTCTTTTTTTTTGTGTTCCTACCCACATGATTTTTGAAATGTGTTTAGATAAATGATTACGACCATCAAACGAACTCGACCAAAATTTGGACGTAGCGCCTTGAATCCTTAAATGATAACATGATATATTTTTGATATCAAATCTGAAATGAAAAGGTTTCTCTTTCCATTGTGAATCGGGTTTGTAGCACCCCAAAAGAATTTCCAAGCGATCTATTGCGGCTATTGCGGCTGATTTCAACGGTTGATAGCCAACGGTTGATGACTAAGATCAAATGATTTATTTGGAACAACATTTCTACATTCTATCTATTTTTCTGCAGACATTTTTCCTGCCATCTTTGATCGCGCGTGAACTATTATTTCTATCGTCAATAAGAAAAAAAAAAGGGGGGGGCGAAAGAAAGATTGCGTTTAAAGGATGTAACAGTCTTAGACACGCTATGCGGAATAACGTTGCCTGGCTCAGCCGTGCTGCTTTGTAGAAACAGATATTTTTTTTTCTCTCTTTCTCTCTGTTTTCACTATAGAAGAGGTCAAATCTGCCAGTAAGCGGAATAAAGAGGAACGACTGAATAGAAAAAAAAAGGTAGAAAAAGGAAGATAATTGGACGAGGATGACAGTTGATCGAAAAGTTTAAATACTGTGACCTTGCCCCCTCCTCTGACTCAGTGTGTCAAAATGCAAGGCGGTATCTGTACTCATCGCTCTAGCCAACTAAGACCATGTTTTTGATTGTTCTTGTTATTATTATTGTTCTTTAATGGGAGCTTTATTTTGACATCTACTTCACGTTTGGACAAATTTTCTTTGAATTTGTCGGCTTAGATAAAATACAGCAAAAATAAAGATATTATGTTATCTTATCTTATCTTATCTTATCTTATCTTATCTTATCTTATCTTATCTTATCGTATCTTATCTTATCTTATCATATGATAAGTTATGTTATGTTTTGCTTTGTTAGGTTCAATTTTCCGTTAGATGTGTGGCTTCTGATTAGCATTTTTGTGATATGTTGGTGTATGTTTCCTGGAAGGCCGTCAGAAAAAAAAAATAGTGCTTGGCCCATAACTGATGAGGTCCTTATGGATCTCCTTCATCTAACGAAATGATATGAATAAATGAAATCAATGAAAAATCAAGCACCCACGTATAACCCGGGTTAAACTTTCAAATGCGCAGTATCTTAGAAGGCAGCAATGACAATTGTACTACCATGACCTGTTGAATTCTACGCCAGTTGTATTCCCCCGGTCAGTAATTGTCCTGGGAGGTTCATTTCTTGAGAGTGACCTTCGCTAGTTCCTTCGCCGTGTTACGCCCGTGGCTTCATTGCCCAAGAGACGGCGCAGAAGGCGTCCCAGAGAAGCGGATATTCCATTACGTGTTTCCGCCATTAAATCAGGGGCAGCGCGGTTAGTGTACTAACCATCGGTGTGTTTAATGAATCGAATTCATTAACGACCCTGTGCTTAACATCGGGCCGCAGTTCACGGCATAAAATGGCTCTGACAGTCGTCCTTTTCCAAGCCCCTTGCCAAAATTTAGGAAAACGATCAGTGCGTGTATAGCTTTATCCCAAATACACACACATTTTTATCTCCCTCAAACACATGCATACACAGATGTCCTCTTTTTCCGGGGAGTATACAAAAGAAACGTCTTTTCCCCTTTTCACTGTTTTTTTTTTTTTGTTGTTGATAAAACTGTGAATTTCTTGTACCAAGATTTGGGAACCGTTGTTTTGTCCGCTGTTCGTAATCTGAGATGGTAAACATACCTTTACAAACACTTACACACAAACATTACTTTCGCGCTGGTGTAGTTTGTTTCTTGTCAAATGATATAGAACGTAGATCCTATAGAACTCGATGTCATCTCTGGTTTTACTGCGTTTCTACTGAGGATATGCATGCAAGTTTTTAATGGGCAACATTAGAGCCATGTAGATCTATATGCCCCACATACATACGACCACATGGTACATTTAATTCAATTACAATTTCATTTGTCAATTTTCTCTCTGCTTTGCTACCCCCATTCAAACTTGCAGCTTCGTCATCCAATTACAATTTTCCTTTGCTTCAAACAGGGCAACTATTAGTAAAGGGAATGTCAACGCATGCATTCTGTTCCTGGCCTTTGTCAGTCACGAAAGCAATCTGGAAGGTCCATATTATTTCTCGATGAATTCATGCGCTGGCTACGTCCCAACGGTATGCCTTCGTCGCTGCCGCCACGACTTGTAAATATCCATATCATGTGACTGATCCATGGCTCAACTGGGACCTCTGCAAGTATCAGGTGACAACTCCCGAGCTATGACGTCGACAATGGCTGGGCGGCGGGCGGACTCGGAACAGACTTATCAATCTTAGCCGCAATATATAATCCCAACGCCTCCTTCCCCAGCCTCAGAAATTCAATTCCAATGCATTCACGGTTGGGCGGAATTGTAATTTTCTCTTCATTTCGGGTTTTGCCGAGCCGCAAACCGCAGAAAAACCATTTGCGAGTCATTAGTAATTAATACCTGAATGGCAAATTCTATCGTCGTATCGTTGGAAACGTTCGTTCTTATGCTTTTTTCCATATATTTATGTTACTTTTGATCTCTTACTTTCGTCAAAAAACTCTTCCTTCACTTTGCCACCTTGCCAATTCCTTCAGAGCACACCCTTTACATCCCGAGCAGTGACATTTCTTTCACTACTTTTTGTTCCTTTTCTTTGTGCAATAAATCGTTCAAGCTCAAAAATTCCTGGACAGAAAGCTGATGTGTGTGAAGATATTTCACTACTCACAATTCCAGTGATATAAAGTGGATGATGCCTTTTCACTTTAAACGTAAAACGTTTTTCATGACGTCGCTTGAGTTGTCCTGTCCAGCCTAAAGTCGTCGAATTCGGTCCAATGACTTCTGCCCAATGAGGCATAGTCTAGCCTGTATTCACCTTGTGAAACTGCGGGACTTTTTTTGTTGTTAATAAGTATGTGGCCGCATAGCATAGATGTAGATTGCTTTGAAGAATAACATTACGTCATTCTTCTACATTTTTGTTCGCTCAGGGACAGGTTTTGTTGGGAGTATAAATTCCCATACAGTTCAATGAAAAAGTAGGTGTGATAATGGCAATGACATACACGATTATACATAAACTGAGATGACGTGTGTATAGCAGAATGCAGAATTTTGAAAACAATCACTTCACATTTTTATGCTACTTTGGTTTTTTTTTTATCAAATGTCAAGAACCAATAATGGGAGCTGACAATGGTTGTAATAAAACATTTGTTTGTGTTGTGTTTATTTCAATATTATGATATCGACAAATTGTCTACAAACTGAAATCATGCATCAACTGTGAAGGGATAAAACCGGCAGCAATGATTATGATAATGATATTATGAACAATATGAAGGCTAAACAAATGATAACATAAAATCCTTCTTACACAGTACAAAATATCCTTGATAAGGTATCCATGCCACTGAGATAAGAAAACTAAAATAAAAATATCGTCAGGCTACTTTTAAAGGCAAGTTAAACTTCGTTTTCACTATTGAAGTGAAGTTAAGTTGTTCCAGTATACGCAATAAGAGCTGTAAGTGCAGTGAGTTTGTGTCATTTGTGTGTGTGTGTGTGTGTGTGTGTATCTGTGTCTGTGTCTTTCAATCTCATCTATTTGTTTATCTTGTTAACATTCAGTTTATTTTCACTGGGTAGTCGTTTTAGTTAAAGAGCAGATTCCCATAGGGGTCCTACATGCCTTTGTCTTTTAAGAACTGATATCATACTGATATAGAATCGGAAAAGGAGAGGGAGAGACAACCAATGAATCAAGATAAACGATAAGAGATGGGTGGAAAGGAGGGAAAGATAGATAGATAGATAGATAGATAGATAGATAGATAGATAAAAAGATAGATAGATAGGTAGGTAGATAGATAAATAGATAGATAGGTACAGATAGATAGATAGATAGAGGTAGATAGATAGATAGATAGATAGATAGAAAAGATAGAGATAGATAGATAGCTAGAAAAGTGGATAGATAGTTAATATAGATACATAGATAGATAGATAGAAAAATAGAAAGATAACATGAATAGATAGATGGATAGATAGCTTGTTTATAGACAAAAATAGATAAATAGATAGGTGGATATATAGACAGATAGATGGATAGATGGATGGATGGATAAATAAATATAAAGATAAATAGAGAGAGAGAGAGAGAGAGAGAGAGAGAGAGAGAGAGAGAGATGTAAACCTGAATTCAGAGAATTCTGGTACGAAAAGACACCGGGCCTCAGGAAAATTTGATTAGTGTTGATTAGCACCCGTTAGGTAATAGTTTTGGGTTCACATGCACATGGATTATGTTTTCCCCCTTTCAGGCATATCATCCAATGTCTGAATTACGAATAGAGCTGCATTGCACATCTTTTTGTCCGAGGGGAAAAAAAACAAACAAACAACGTTTTAGCGCAAATAGGGATAAATGTATGTTACTTCCGAAATGCCTTCTTTTTTTTTCTCTCTCTGAAATGGTTTCAGGCAGAATACAAAAAATGTTATCCTCTTTTCTTTCGTCTTCGAAATTTGCAAATTGTTTTTTTTTTGTATCGTGTTCACATACCCTCTTCCATCAATTTGCACATAATATTTACGAGACCTAGTTCGAAAACGTTCATCAAATCAAAAAATGTGGAATAACATAGTAAGTAGATGTTTCAACTCAACTTAAGAGGGATTTTTTGTTTTTACTTTATGTATATGCTAGCACACTGATTTATAGCTAATCCTCCTTGAGCAAAGTTTATTAATTTCCGCGTATCAATTCTAAAAATAGAGTCATTTTAACTACTTTGCGACTACATTCTAGGAAAATCCTAAGAAATTGCGAGTAGAAGCAATATCATAGCTTAGAAGGACTTTGGTAACAACAGTTTAGAGAGAGAGAGTATACCCACTTTTTTTTTCTTCAATGAAGCAAAGAAATCATTGAACATTCGAAGCCAAGTTTCCACTCCTTTCATGTTTTAGAATCAATGCTTACAGTGGCTGGGTACATCCAGAATAAATCTTCGATATGGGTTATCATCTTTCTCCCCTCCCCCTCTTTTTTTAAGGAGTAATACATTTTCTCTTCTTCGAACTTGAGCTCGATTTAGTGCATCGGGTGGCGCCACAGTTCAGGAGCAAGACGTGGAAGCGTCGTGCGCTGGCATACGTGAGGGCGGTAGATGAGACCACGGGGATAAGTGAAGCCCGGCCAGAGGCTCGCCGCAAGGGGGGGGGGGGGGGAGGGGGGGGGGGTGTAGGGGGGCATTCCAACCACTGTGTGCCGGAAAGTCACGAGGCAAATCTTCCTCAGTCTCTTTTTTTTTTCTTATTCTCTTTTTCTTTTCTCCGAAAAGCTGGAGGTGATGAGCAAAATAATAATACGATCTTCAAATACCAAAGGCAAACGAAGTGAAAGATTTATAATTTTATATTGTTATGCACAATTTTGGGACATCACTAAAGAGATAAAATCTAACCATGTACGTACATACAGCCAAGTCCAAATAAATGTTCATAATAAGCTCTTTCCTACAAAACCTGATTTTTTTTTGTGTGTGTGTGTGTGTGTGGGCCTGTAATAAACCATCATCATGTTTGTTTAATATAGAGACGATATTGTTTCCAAGTTCCAACTAACCTCAGTTGAGCCATGTGTTTTGATTTGTTTTGTTTTGTTTTTTTTTTTTCCATTTTGGCTTTGTAAATCAGTAAAATCGAATAAAGTGACTAATGGAATTTAAAAGTATTGTTAGAAATATACACAATATAATTTGTACAAAATTCTTCAAAAATTGGAATAGGCTTCATCATTTATAAACACAATCATCATATCGTTTAGGTCTGTGGTTCTTTGTATATTAAAGTAAAAGTGGACAAAGTTCGCCGAAAATGATGCAATATTTAAAAAAACCGTGAACATATTATGCTCGATTGGCATCCTGAAGAAAGTGAATTACACAATCCCATGGCAGGAAGAGATGAGAAGACACGCACATATACAAAGAGAAATAGAGCGAGAGATAGAGATGGAGAGATAGATAGAGAGGGGGGGGGGGGCTTGGAAGCTTGAAATGGAGGTTCAGAGTGAAGAAGGGGTGATAGTGTTAGTGGTGGTTAATCGTTTGTCACGCGCAGGCTATGCGGTGATACTTGCAGACAAGAGAGTAAAGGCGGGACGGAGGTATGACGATTACGAAGAGGCAGATAAAACGGGAAAGTGGCCAAATACTTAAGAGACAGTCGAGGCAGCGTGTTAATGTATGCCGCAAGTCACCCGGAATCTTTCACTCAGAGCCAAGCAGGGAAAAATCGAAAATTTGGCGCGCTAAAAGCGTGTTTGCGGGCATGTCGCAGTGTTAAGTTATACGGCAGTGATTCTGCGAGGGAGAGCGTCGCGGCCGCGCATCCAATGGGGCGGGGATAGGGAGGGAGGACAGTGAGACGACATGTTAAACATTGTGAGCACATTACGGATGATAACGGGATTGTGGTGATGGAGGGGTGGAGGGGGGGGGGGGGGGTCTATATCCACTCCATCACATGAGACTTTGTGGCACAAAATGCGAGCACGAAACATACCTAGTGCTTTCTTTAAATGTGATGCGAAAACTCACACCGAAACTGACTCACTATTAAATGTGTTATCTTGCGTCAGCTTTGACTTGAGATTGTATGTCACAGTTCAAAAAATAAACAACCCCCCCCAAAAAAAAAAAAAAACTACACACACACACAAAGAAACAATACCGCAGATTACAAATCCTAACTTCTTATCTCATTGATCTGAGCATGTGGGGCTTATGCAGAGGCAATAGAATTGCTAATAACTTTGTGACTTCTACCATATAACAGAAAATTACTTCATGTCGTTATGTGCGTTGATACAGAATGGTATTTTGATAGTCTCAATCAAATGCTCATTGTTTTGCTTTGCTTGTAAATGTCACCAATAAAACTTATATTTCAGCTGAAAGTCGAGAATGAAAGAATTCAGTAGGCCAACGTAACTCATATGTTTGTTGAGAATATTGAGGGTTGGCAGAGAATTGTGTAGAGGCGTTAATGTATCCTCTATTGATAAAAGAGTTGACAACTTGTTGTATGTGTAATCATGTGGCGCTTTGTTACATTTACTTTTGCAAAGCCTTTTCATATTGGATCAGCAATAATTACAGACACTTTAAAGCATGCCAAACCAAATTATTTCTCACGGCATTTCGTTAAAAAGGTAAGGTACAGAAAAATACATAAATGTTCAAATACTATGTTTAAAGATATCATATTACTTAAATCAGTGGTGTATGACACGTCAGATATTCACAGTTTTCTTTAAAAAAAAAAAACGACGATCACTTTTTTATATTCATCTAGCGCTTATATACGCCACTAATGGAATATTTGAAAATAAAAAAAAATGACCTTAGTATGAAAACAAAAACAACTCTATACTGCTTGCAGCACACACTGATCAGGAAATGAAATGGGAACATGACAATAGGCAGCAGGCCAATCGTCTAATTGAGTGGATTCATATGGGATTCGTGTGTTGATGCTCGACGGAATGAGGTCAGTTGATACAATATAAAAAATTGGAAAGTGACAGATGATTATGGGTTGGGAACAAAATAAAATAGATTAATAAAACAAATATCCCACCGTCTCGAGGTCAGTGTAAAAATCGATTAAATGGCGGAAATTGAATCAAAACAAGAAAGACCAGACTATGTCCGAATTCATCCGAAACGGAAATGAATAGAGCTGTTATTACACCCCTGCGAGTACCCCCGATATGGTAAATACGTGAGCGTAGAGAAATGTTAGCAAAAGTTCACAGGTTCTGCAATATATAATATGTATATATACATATATATATATATATATATATATATATATATATATATATATATATACATATATATATATATATATATATATATATATACAACAATCTTTTTGCTTTGGTGGCCGATTTGAAGGAGATATATTGCTTTTCCAAGTCTTGCTTTTGAATAAGGTCCACTGCTTTCATTCTTTACGTAACTAGTCATTCTTGTTCAAAAAATTTGACAAATTAAATACTTTTCTCGAGATTTGTGATATGCTTATGTTATACTTTGGTAAATGTAGCTGTTTAACATTTCATTTGTATCCGCAACCCATCTTTTTTTCTGCTTGTCCATTTCATTTGAAGAAAAGAGTGTGAAATTCGAAATAAAGTCACCAAAGGTAAACTCGTCAATTCAACTCATCTTACCTTAACTGTAGCACTATTGCAGATGTATATAGCTTCCATTCAATTTGATATGTGTCCAAAATCATGTTTGTCTATTTGATTTATGGGGAATATTTTCAGTGACATTTGCTTCTTGTTTCTTTCGTATTCAGACAGTTTGATAGCAAAACGGTATTTGCTATTAAAATTGATGAAGAAGCAGAGACCATTTTACGAAAATATTGGATATTTTCAATCACGACTTCAAGAGTATTATTTGTTATTTGAAAGGTGAGGTATCTTTGCAATGGTCTTATTTTGCTCTTTCCGGTGATGGACTTACTAGAAAATGGCGCATAAGACGTCTTGTGATCAAACACTTCATTAATATTCATCATCTTACTTTTTATTGCTTTGATTAGCATGATAATGATTGTTATCATAACTAAATCAATCTATTATTTCGTTTTAGGATGGGAACTTGTGAGCGACTTTGTGATTTCCCCTGAACCAAATAAATCGGAAGGTAAATAAAAAGAGAACAAAAACATCCAAATGCTGATTATTCCACCTTAGTGCATAATATGACTTCGGGGCTATACTTAAGCGCGCCTACGCAAGTGTCGAGCTTCAAACCTTTATTGACGATTAGCGCAGGCTTTCTGTTCATACATTACCATTTGCCCATGAAATATAAGTAACAGGCGTAAGCGAAGCCCTAAAGAGGCATTCCCTCACAAAAAGGGATCGGTAACTGATTTATTTGTCACGCCCCGCGTGTGATAGGCTCTAAAAACGCACTTCCCACCGCCCCGCTTCCCTCGAACATTATGAAATCGATAGCGCAGTCAGGCCATGGCATTACATGGCGATTAATCGATCGACCCCTTGGGGTCGAACATGTGTGTACACACATTAGAAATGGAATCGATACCTCGGGGAATCGATAAGGAGCCCTCGGGCGAAAAAAGCAGGCCTAATGGAAAATCACGCTTCGTCTAGCGTCGTTCGCGGGCCCCGAGGTGCGATGGCGAAGTCGCGTGCTGGATGGTATATAAACTCCCCACGACTGGCAGTAACCTCCACTCTCTCTCTCTCAAATCCGTCTTTTTTATGGCATTTTAGGCAAAGTGAGTTGGTTGGATTTTGTTCCAGGACGTATTCATTAAGAGAAAGAGCTATTGCTTCACACCGAGAGATTAATGAAGTCGGTTACATGTCTGTACGAAGTTGTCTCCTTGATCGTTTCTGCGTTTGCTTGACTTTGATTACTCTTTAAAAATAAAGGAAATGCAAAGAATGCAGGATGTTCTTTATTAACCATTGGGATTTATGTCGATATTTTGCGTAAAGTATGTGTATATGAAGAGTTTGAATCTAGAAAAAAAAACATACACACCATTTTAAAAGATTTCTACTGAAGGTCACCTTTAGATAGAGAAAATTAAATCTATTCAGCGGTACTGCACTCGTTACAAAACAAGAGAATATGCAAATGTTATCAAAATTGCCATTTCACATCTTACCTATTTTCTGTGTTTTTTTCAGCAGCGTTAGTCTCAAACATCAAAGGCTCACTAATAAAAGTTGATTGATCAGTTTCTGCATTTAAACTTTTCATATGTATCAAATGAATACAAACATAAACCTGGAGGCGGGGAAAATTGATGCTAGGTTATGGGATAAATCGTAATGGTATAGTAAACAGATATATTGTGACACTGGAACGGGGATATCTAGAGGATATGAAGGAGAAGGTAAAATAGAAAGGGGAAGAAGGGAAGATATAATGAGAGAGAGAGAGAGAGAGATGGAGAATGAAAGGAAGAGATCACGAGAGAGGAAGAGAGAGAGAGAGAGAGAAAGAGAGAAGGGGAAGTGAGGGATAGGGAAACATTAAACGAGAGAAGTAGGGAACAGAGAGAGATTAAGCGACAGAGGTATAGAAAGAAATATATAGAGAGAAGTAGACGGAGAAAGAAAGATATATTTAGAGATAGAATGTGATACTATAGAGCTTATGTTTGTAGATGAACAAGTATACTATTATAATATCCTACATACGTGATGGTGATTATTAATATTGTCGCTAGCGTGGTTTTTCCTTATATCATATCAAGTTTATTCTACTGCAATCCTATCCCAGTCGTGGAAATAACTGACTCAGTCGTTACATTAGATAATGTGATTCTGAGAATGATTCGATCTAGGAAAGGTTATCATCGATATTGGTTTTTTTTTTGCAAATAATTTCAATAAACAAGACAATCTTACATAGTGTGCTTATACAGAAAGAGGATTAAGAGAGAGAGAGAGGGGGGGGGGTGGGGGGGGGTCTACGCCGAGAAAGAAAAAGATAGAATGGTACATGAAAGAAATATCATGCTAAGTTTATTTTTGTAATCTTTGCAATAACAGTTATATCAGTTACTATTCCTAAATAAACCCGCAGCAGGGTCGCAGTCATTGTTTACCTGACACCATCTTTCTTCCCACGCTAGCTTTGATGAATGTTTATCTCCCTTGGAGCAGATTACATCATTTCATTTCTTTTTTCTTTCGCTCCAAAGGAACAATTAATTTGACCCGAAGCCCGCTCTCTGAGACGGTAAAAGTCAGGGACTATAGTTTCCGGGGATATTTCCAATGGCGTCGCTGGAGACTCTGAATTAATTATAATGTACACCCACACAGGAACGGCGGGGATATAGGCTTGCAGGGATGGTGGGGATGGGCAACATATCTTAGTTTTATGTCGTTGAATATAAAGGCAACACAGTGTTGGAAAAGAAAATGCTTAATACAACCAGGTACTTAATCGAATTTTGCAGGACATTTTAGTTTCGACCAATGTAAAACCTGCAGGAGTTTGAATTTCATATCTACCTAAGATAGCACTTTCTCTCTTTTTTTTTTGTGTAGTAGCGTTTTGTTTGTTCGTCTATCAGTAGACACCATGTATGTTCGTTTGTTTGTTTGATTGAGTGTTTTTTTCATATTCCATCAGACAAAATGGTTGGATAACCCATATTCAACTGCACTAACTGGTCTTCCATGATGGGGTCCAGTAAGTCTGTACTTTGGGCCAGCCACCTTACTTTATGGGCACATCATGATATACAGTAGCATTTTAGTAACTTCTGTTTTGCAATCATACCTGTGAATGAGAAGAGGTCTGAGATGACCATAATATACACTTATAAACAGTTAAAACTGTTAAACAGTTATACAATGACATTAACACACACAATCTTTTACCCGCTGATCTGTCCAGAACATCGTTATCACTTTTATTCCGGTCTCTTTACACCGAAGAGATCTTTGATGGAATAAAGCAATCCATTATCCTGCTGTGGTCGACCTACCTTTTCGGGTAGCCTATTGTAGAAAGACACTCACACGGACATTCGCACACACACACGCACACACACATACACACACACATACACGCACCGCACACACACACACACACACACACACACACACATTCATCGCACGTGAAAGGGATGGTATGATATTAATTTTGTTTAGATGAGTATTTAGCTTTTAAAGTTTTGCGAGATATTTGGAAACCACTCTATGGAATGTTAACGAGCATACAATTCAAAGGGGAATTGGAATTGTATTGAGATGAAAATCGGTTTTGAAATGACCGAGTTTAATATCCCAAATCAAGATAGAGCAAAGAGATCCTAATAAAAGTCATGGCCTCTCGCATTTTGTTAGGATATCTCAGCCACTTCAAGGGTAATTTCTATCAATAAACTGTAAAACCCTCTATGAATTGCATGTTCCTTCATGTTTTATAAGAGGTTTCTCATTATCTCAGAAAAACACACACACACACAAATTGGAAACCTGCAGCCCCATCTAAACCAAAACCGTACCTTCCCTTTAACCCCCCCCCCCACACACACACATGCGCAGACTTACCATTACACGTGTATCATATTTTTATATTCGATCTATTCATCACTTCCTATAATGTTTTCATAATAAAATTCATTGCCGCACCGTGTTGGCGATGCACACATTGATAAACCTATCCTGGCTATATAAAGCAAACCATTTTGCTGCTCTTCCGTCATCACACAGTGTCTCTTTGAATGGTAAGGAATCGATATCGTTTCGCTGTTTAGTCGCATCGCGTGCTAATGATAACAACTCTATGCATATAACTTTGCACAATAAGTGTGAAATGTAGATGCTCTGCCCTTAAAAGGATCGCAAATAACATCATTTCTGAACAGGGGAATGGCGGGGGCCGAGGCGAGATGAAATATCTGTTGACACTTAAATCACCCCGCGATCGCACTAGTAAGAAACACCCTCGCCAAACAAAGGAGAGGGAATTCGGCCCGTGACGTATTTTATACATATCTGCCACCCTGGCGAATGAAGTGGTGAAAATTTGGGGCCAGAACTGTTTCTTTGGACGCAAATTTCCTTTGAAGTCTCGGCGGTGATTTCATCAAAAGCTCAGTTGTCATGCGATCCCCAATTCATCAACCCAGAGTCTCTCTTGATCAGCCACTGCCTGGCTACGCGGAGATCCTGCCCTCTTCACAGCAAAAAGATAACCCAATTTCTCCCGACTTAACACAGGAGGGGACAAGGATTCTCTCAAAGCTTTCGTCTTCGACAAAGCCAAATCACACAATACTGTTGGGGAAAAAATGCATATGCATACAATAAATGAACTTGTCTTGAACACCCTATAACTTTTTGTGCGCTTACAGCTTATTTATTGAGGTTAAAGAAATTATATTTTGCAATAATTTTTTATTTGATTTTGGGAGATACACCAACTGAACTTCTAAAATAGTGAAAAATGGGCAGTTTATAAATCATTACTGTGACCTCTGCGCTCACACTCAAATAATTGTATACGGTGGCTGTAACTATAAAGGGGAGATTAAATTCACTGAATCGGGGCCCTCGTGTGGAGAGGAAAGAAATGAAGAGCGGCATTACGGCCCAACGTGTTAAGCCGACGGGGGTTTGTCCTATACCCCTCTGGGGTTTATCTTTCATGGTCACGTTGAGAACCGCGGGGTTATGTAGGCGTCAAGCGCTGCCGGAAGATGTCTATTTATGGTAATTTATAAGCCCGTGCGGTAGCAAAAGGAGCAAAATGAAAAGAAGAATAAAATTGTATCTGGCTAAATTTTATCTTCGCGGACAGTTCATGGGCACAAGAAGGGCCTTTTTTGACAGGTGACAGTTGACCTCATTACAAGGAGCTCCACTGTCATTAACCGCTTGGACGCTTGGGGTATGGATGGAGGTAGCTGCGGTAAATGTGTGGGGGTCCAAACTTGACACTTCGCTGTAAAATTATATAATTATTTCCGGCTATTTAATTTTCATCATTCTTTAACCTCAATAATGGAAGAAAGGAGAGAAAGTTTGGTAGCGAAAATATTGCAAAAATAAAGCGAATAATGATCTCCAAAGCTTTTCAATCTTCACGGGCAAAACAATTCTAAGTCTCAAAGAGAGAGAGAGAGAGAGAGAGAGAGAGAGCAAGTGAGAGAGAAATAATTGAAACAAAATGCAGTGTGTGTGTGTATGTGTGTGTCCGTGTTTTTGTGTAAGAAGGGAGAGATGGGTGGGTAAACAGGTCACAAATTGTTAAATGAAGCAAAAGTGATTAGTTATGCACGCAAACAAACGTCATGGGATTGGTCTGTATTGAAGCTGCTGTATCAGTCTGCCGCATGTGTCGAACACAAGAGGGCGCTGCAAAGGCACATGGTAATTATACTATAAGCCAATTCGGGATTCCACTTTGCGCATGAGCAGGAAACGTCGTTTGTACCAACAAGCATGTTGGTTTTTAATTTCACTGAGAAAAGCATAGTGATGTAATGATTATTCAAAGTAATCCTCGTGAATGCAAATCCACCTGACATAAAAAAAGTGGTATTTGGCAACATAATTATCATCATGGGGGGGGGGGGGGGTGGGGATGGGGGTAAGAAGCTTGTTAATACATTCAATACAAAATAATGAATTGGATGCCCTCCCATGTGTTCCATGTGATGGACCATTCCGGTCAATTGGTCTACGTAGTTTTTTTCATTCTCTATTTGAATATCACTGATGGATACTAAAACAAATTATCACGTCGGGCAAGCCTATATGCATTATGTCGCTATAATATGTAAACGAGTGAAGTGCCTAACCAAATGAGAAATTAGAAAGGTTCACATGAACTAAATAAGTGGGTTATTGAACGCAGATCTTCACGTCACTTGACAATGAAATTACCCTGCAAAGATCTCATCAGCCCCCTATTTCCTTCAGTGGTAAAAGATATACCAAAAACAGATCACTATAAGCACTGATAAAGGGATAAAGATTCACTATTTTAAACAAAAACAACGACTCAAAAATCTTGCGCGACGGAATTCATGATACCATGACACAGCGTTATGTTCTGAATACATAGGAATTGTTGCTTTACCTGTCCCTGTAAATTTCCGATATCCAGAAATGTTCTACAGCTGCGGAATCACTTGGAAATGGGTGTAGAACAAACAATGTAATGTGGCCATTGAACAGGTAGGAACGTTGACGTGCCTGATAGTATTGCGCTCTAAGGGTAGGACCTGCATGACAGACAAATTTCGGACCACATCTAATAATGATACCAAAATTAGAAATTGATATATCTACTGACATACAGTGTAGACTAAAGGTGAATCACGACTGTGACCTAGAAAGGTTTGTAAAAAAAAAAAAAAAAAAAAAAAAAAAAGCATTGATGACAGTATGAAGAAACAAGTGTGCAGCAACTTGTTTCATGCGCAAAGACTAAAACAGAGAGCTTACGCGAAGTCAAGACTGCACCGTTAGGCTCGCCATTGCTCAATGTTTAGGGTCCACCTAAACTGGAAAGAAATGTATTTCCTCTACAAGTAATCAAAGGCATTTGTCCAAGAAGGAAGATGCTGCAACATATAAACGATTTCCTTACTTCCCCTTTATTTCAGAGGGAGGGGAAAATCTGCGCATAAAGCGGCAATTTATTTTTGTTTGACAAACGGGTAAAATGTTTATTTGTTTGTGTCAATCACTGACCGCCGGTCTAATAATCAACGATATCCACGCCGTAACGAGCACAGAATTCGGAGAGTGTGTAGAGCGCATTGCCGAAGATGAAACACGGAGGACAACTCGTTCAGTGAACGCAACACCACTCCTCTCTCAAAAAAGAGGGTTCGGATGGAGTTGAATCCTCGGTTTAGATATTATCACTGATCATGACAGACAGGTAGGGAGATAGAAAGTAAAATGGAGCCGATTTTTTTCTTTTCGTTTTAAACCAAGCGATATTGAGGCGGCTGTAACTGGTAATTGGAGAAAAAAAAAAGGAAAATGTAGAATAGTATGAGACAAAGAGAAGGAAGGAAACAGAAGAGGGAGAGAGAGAAAGAGAGAGAGAGAGAAAGAGAGGGAGAGAGGGAGATAGCGAGAGGGGGATGGAGAGAAAAAAAAACATAAACATAAGGTTGAGATTCATCTTCAGACATGTGTTTTTCTTAAGGTACAAAATACAAACAAACAAACATTTTATCCAACCCACAACATGATTGACAATGGCATTTCAAATGTCATAGATTTTGTGCAATGACAAGATTTAATAGAAGTCAGATATCCTGATTTCTATTTGTTGCGCTTATCATCCTCACAACGAGATATTGATTTTAAGTGGCAATAAGATTCACGACTACAAGACAGGTGGTAGAAAAGTAGCATCGTTCCTACTCTTATACTTTCTAATTCTTCTTCTTCCTATTCTTCTTGCACACATCCCCCCCCCCCTTCACTGGCCCACTTGAGCAGGCTACTTGTATCATGACGTTTGAACATGTTTTGAACATGTACCTCCACTTCGATTCATTTTTTGCCGTGCAGCATTTTCCTCGTAGAATTTCTTGAACATTGTCTGCGTCTAAACGAAGAACTGTAACTGTTGTGATCGGAGCTGTACTGATGATTATGGTCCGGAAGTTGATAGATAGCACCAAATCAAATCAAAATATTGATGTATCACGTATACGGATTGGAATATGCTATGAGACAGTCGCTTCGTGATGAATGGAGGGATGACCTCCAAATGTAAATACCAGGTAAAAAAAAAAAAAACAACAACAACAAAATATGAGATGCAAAGCTGCAGTAAAGACACGCAAGAGAAAAGACTTGACGGTATAGAAAAGCGGGAAATACCTCATACGGGACTTGCAAAGTGACCTTGCTGAAAGATGGGGATCTCCTAGATGAAGAGGAGAGAAAATAAGTACTATTTTAATAGGA
This sequence comes from Diadema setosum, assembly GCF_964275005.1. Lineage (NCBI taxonomy): Eukaryota > Metazoa > Echinodermata > Echinoidea > Diadematoida > Diadematidae > Diadema > Diadema setosum. The sequence continues at coordinate 20,389,925 of NC_092696.1, read as the reverse complement.
CTAAAGTAAAGAAGAACAGCATCAAGGAAAGGGCAGATTTATATGAGGGCATGAAGAGAAACACAAAAGAAGAAGAAAGGACAATAAAAGAAAAAAGAAAAGGGGGAGAGAGAGAGAGAAAAAAAAGAAAGAAAGAAATCGGACGGACAGCAGCAGAGGGAGACATCTGATGATGACGAACAAATTCCCAGACGCCGAAGATTGATATTTTCTTATGTCACAGGGGTGCTAAAATATGTATAGACACGGGCTCTGTATCGGGGGCCAGGGAGGCGAAACTCTTCCTAACAGTAGAGCGAGCAGAATGGAGAAAAAAAAGAGATAAGCGACTCTTCTTTCTTCTTTATCCGTAAAACGAAAAAAGGGTTGAAAAGAAAAAGAAGACCAACAAGAAAAAAAAAATACCCCTCCGGCATGATGAATTCTCGGCATTGTCAAGTATGATGGATCGCAATAGCCACATCAGGGAAAATAATTACAGAAACCGCCGTCTAAACTCGCGGGGACGGGCTCGGGAAATATGGGTATGAAGTGTGTTTACTTCAGGATGTAGAGTCGATACATTTATCACTGGAAGTTGAGGGCGGTGGGTGTTGTTTGCTCAGATGCGTCGATTAATGATCCGAGGCGTTAGTTCGTTTGTCCGCTTGCTTTCTGTTTATTTATTTGCTTTTGTTCTCGTGTCCAACCTTTGTTTTGACAAGATTGAATTTTGACTAGATAAATGGAGTCATCAGACTGATAGACTTTAACGCGTCACAACACAGAAATACACAATGACGCAAAAGCTTATTTTTATGTAAGATTCTCAACTTTATTGTGTGTATCAGATTGTAAAATTCTCGAAACAGTTGTTGTACACTACTTCTCGTGCTGTACAAAAACAATACATAGCCAACACTTTGTCAACAACATAGTCAAGAAGCTGGTTTTCGGAAACTTAGTCCCTCTTCCTTCTTGAAAGTGAACCATAATGCTATATGAGACAATGATTTTTTCATCACTTACGATGTATATAAGCTGATGTCTCGTCCACGAGTATATCCATACTGATTCCAATTTATTGTTGATTTTTTTTTATCGTAGTACGTATGTAAGTTACGCAAATGAAATGTACAATTTCTTCTAAAACACCATTATTTGAGTGAAATACTAGACTCACATTCATTATTACTTGGCTTTTTTCATATCTTCAATAGAAAACGGTTATTATGCTGTGTTTGAGGTTTCTTCACCATTGCCTATCATAATAGCCGTTGTGACGAGAATGTACACAGATATTCTTGTTGTAATCGAAAGTACTGGATGGCCTAATCATATGGAAGCAGCAGCAGACAGACGTATGAGATGAGAAACCCAAGGAGTCCACATCGACTCGAAGAGCAAGAGGCCTGAACGGACCAATAAATCATGACGCCAAAGCGCACTGTTTGAACCCGTCGCGAGAAAAAGTTTTCTCCTTAATGCTCCGATGACAGGGACCGCGGCATGCAGCCACAGTCTACACGGAGGGCAACATACAATCCGCTCTGTAATAGATCTATGAAAAGGGGGATGTAGGTTGGGATGGAAGGAAATAGACCGTGGAATAATTACCATGTTGATCATTTATTCATTGGCTCAGCTGCTGCTGCTGTGACTCCAGCAGACCCCGATCCTGGAAAAACTGGATGCACTTACAGACGACACTTGTCAAGGGCGGCCACGTGGGACGCGAACTGACAAGAAAATCTCGGGTTTATCCGCCATGGGTCCTTGAATGCCTCGACAAAGTGTGCGGGAACACCTTGGTTCCCAGCGTCTGCTGGTTGGCATAGGACTCTGTATGATAATCCAGTTCATGATACAATGTGATGGTGTCTTTGAAAACCAATATCTTTGACTTCCAAGTTCTTCATTTTCATATTGGTCATCATTGCATTCGTTCGTTTTTAAAATGTGTGATTTAGTTTCTTTCTGGATGCGCTCTTGAATGTGTAGAAGCTTGTTTCAATTTCGTCTTTTGTCGATCAATTTTGAAACACAGTCATTCGATGTTGTGTTCGTCAGCCGTTTCGCGTCAATTGCAATTCAAATTCGTCGTACATAGTAGCTGAGCATAAGACAACAAAATCAATATCATCTATTTCCATTAATGTTTGTCAAAGTGTTGACAAATTCGTCTCTCCAAATATTCGGTATATAAGACTGTAACTATTGTCTAAATCGAGTCGTTAGCTCATCACATTTCATTGTACCTGAAACACATTTTTTCTTTCACAACACACATTCGCGTACTCACACTTACCCACTCTTCAGACGCAGAGACATACTCCCACAAACATGTACGTGATACACTAATGGAATTGAAGCAACGTGATAAGAGAAAATGTGTTATTAAAGCATTACACCCTTAGGTCAAATATATACCCAAGGTACGGACTTTTTGACATTCATTGTTCGATAAAAGTCTCCATAAGCATAGTATGTATGACAATAATACAGTACATGCTGATATCACCATTGAAACAGCATGTTTCAAAAACGGTTAAAGACCTGGTTTACCTTCCATGTAACCCATGTAACACTTGATGAATTTGAGTGACAATGTAATGAATTTGTCTTGAAAAGAAAAGAAAAGAAAAGAAAAGAAAAGAAAAGAAAAGAAAAGAAAAGAAAAGAACAAACATCTAGAGTCTAATCCCAGCATTCTGAATTCGCTAAGCGACTGTTGACAAATATGAATGCTTAACCGTTTTGTCTGATCGAAAAAAAAAAACCCAAACAACCCAAAATGAATGACAATTTGATGGAATTAAATCTAGAATTCAAACGCAGTAAGCTTCCCCGGATGAAATTTGACTTGGAAATTGCTGAAACTGAAAGTCATGTTTTCGCCGTGCAGTATTTACTGTACATACACAGTATATTAGTTTTCATTACTATGATTAGAATGACAAACAGTTGCCAACACCATTACTCGTGGTGAAGTTTTTGGTCTGAAAATTCGAATTTAGGTATAAAAGGGGGTTATACTCTGTCAGAAAATGTCGAAAGCCAAAATCGGCCGAATTGACCCAAAATACTGATTCCAGGCCAACTGGAAAATCACACCATGCATTTGTTTGTTTGTTTGTTTGTTTGTTTGTTTGTTTGTTTCAATGGTGGTATTTTTGTGATGTAGGGTCACAATTTCTGCCTTAACATCTTGATTACGTAAAATTGTCTCCTTTTCAAATATTTTCATCATGTTCTAAAATGAAAACAATAAGAACATAACCCACACAAAAAAGAAATCCTGTTACAGTAAAGTGAAACTCGTTGGCTCTTAAACACGGCTCATCAATGAACTTCGGCGGGCACTATGTCATCTTTATGTTAAAGTACTCAGTAAGTAGGTTTTTGGAATGAGATTTCCTCGTTGGGGGCGTCTTTAGAATTGATTACGACATTATCCGCAAAAAATGTGTTACATTGCGATAAACCCCCGCTGGTGTCGTGTGAATTTGTATTGATGTGCTGCACTCTCAGGTCATGCATGATGCCATTACAAATCAGACTGATGAGTGCAACATCCAAAAAGTACAACGCAACTCCCCAGTCCATCAGCTGCAGCCGAAGAGAATCTCTTACACTGATGCCGAAAACAAATCAATTTTACAGGTAACATCTACAAATTTGCGGGTTGCATTTCCAAGACTGTAGTGCAGAGCTGCGGTGGTTTATGAGAGCTATCGGGCGCTCAAAAACGCAAATATCTGCCCAAGATTTGAGCCATATACAGTAAATGCCATTGTGCCGGCGAACATGGCAGTGTAATGCAAAGCTGCTGCTATCAGGCTTCAGAACTTCATTTTGTTTCCAGTCGTCTGTCCCCCCTTCATGAATCATCCCTCAATCAATGGAGCAAGTGTTGTTGACACCTTCCGTATTTGCCTGATGACTTCGCCAACAGCATCGGGCGGGATGAGCTCTGTGGAAGTGTCGACGGTGGTAGCTGGAAACTAAACACATCAAGTTCATTCAGTATTAATGGAAGACCGAGGGGAGCCGGTGAGGTGAGAATAATGAAATGTTCACTGCCATATTCCGTATTCACGAAATAACGACACATAGATATATTTGCCGTGTTTGTGAAGGTCGGAATTCCCTTTACAGCATCAAGAGATGTTCGGTTTATATCCTATACTATGGGGAACTTTTTTTGCTGACCCCGTTCTCTGCAGGCAATAACGACAAAGCATTTAGTAAGAACACCTCCAGACGTGATAGTACGAAAGACCATTAGTGCCACGGAGAAAAAAAAACTACTATTTCTACTAATCTGTTTAAACAGATTATAATCTGTAATAACAGATTACGGTATTTCTACTAATCTGTTTAAACAGATTATAATCTGTTATAACAGATTACGGTAATTCTACTAATCTGTTATAACAGATTATAATCTGTAATAACAGATTAGAAGAAATACCATAATCTGTTTAAACAGATTACAGTATTTCTTCTAATCTGTTTAAACAGATTACATTACTTCAACTAATCTGTTTAAACAGATTATAATCTGTTATAACAGATTACGGTATTTCTACTAATCTGTTTAAACAGATTACGGTATTTCTTCTAATCTGTTTAAACAGATTATAATCTGTTATAACAGATTACGGTAATTCTACTAATCTGTTATAACAGATTATAATCTGTAATAACAGATTAGAAGAAATACCATAATCTGTTAAAACAGATTACAGTATTTCTTCTAATCTGTTTAAACAGATTACGGTATTTCTTCTAATCTGTTTAAACAGATTACCGTAGTCTGCATGTTACGTTCTATTAACGAAAATCACGTTGTTACAAATACATAACCATTACTGATGGCCGGTCAAGCGTGCAGGACAGGACATCTGGAGCTGCATTATAGCTATACCTTTTTACATTTTCAATGTATCTCACGATCCTTTGGAAGAGGAACTTCTTGTGGTTGAATGGAATGTGCAGGCTTGGTTCGGAATTACTTTGATTTAGGATATAACTACAACGAAATCATTGCTTCTCTTTTGTTCAATCACAATGTAGCGATAAGCAAACGAACACTGAACAGAAAGTTGCGAGACCTTGGTCTTTATCGTCGTAAAAACCATACTGATGAGTTAGATGTAGCTTGCTTTATTCTACAGGAACTTCAGAGTTCAGGGAGCTTACATGGTTATCGGTGGATGCACCTGAAATGCATCCAAAATGGTATCAACATTGACAAAGAAACTGTTCGGCATCTACTCGGAGTGTTAGACCCAATAGGTCTTGAATACCGATCACGTAGAAGGCTACGAAGGCGTTTATATCGAGGACGGGGACCAAACTTTATATGGCATCTAGACTCCTATGACAAATTGAAACCTTTTGGAATCTGCATTAATGGATGTGTAGATGGCTATTCAAGGAAGGTAGTTTGGCTAGAAGCTTACACGACAAACAGTAATCCCAGAGTAATAGCTGGATACTACATGCAAACGGTTAGGAAAGAGATGGGATGTCCTCGTGTCATTCGATCAGATTTTGGAACAGAGAATAACACTGTCCGCCAAATGCAACAATTTCTGCGCAGAAATGGTGACGACCCACTTGCGTCTGAAAAGAGTTTTATGCAAGGAACGAGCCAGCATAACCAAAGAATAGAGAGTTGGTGGGGCGTCCTTAGAAAGCACTCTATACAGTTCTGGCTGAACATGTTTGGACAAGTGAAAGATCAAGGTCACTTTACTGGAGATCACCTGGACAAGTCACTGCTGCAGTTTTGTTTCATGAATCTAATTCAGGTAAATTGATATGTGTTCATGCTGTTAACGAGCTCTAGAAGTGTTGGTCGAGGTCGAGCGATCCCAATAGCTCACTTAAGCCTTTAATATTTGGATGGAGGTATGTTCTGCATTCATCCCAAAATAACAAAATAAAATAAATTTATATTTCATGGCTCAACTTTTACCAACATTGTGCACTAAACATAAAATTTGAAAAGGGCCCCTTTTTAAACCAATCACAATCAATCTTATGTCACGGGATAGCTGGAAAATAGCGCCTTGTATCCTCTTAGACCAGGAGCTGGCTGCTGGTCAATTTACCCCATCAAGCCCAAAAGGTTTGACCCCTCAAAGTTACTGGGGCCACCCCCCTCATTACAAAACTCCCCCCTGGGCCCCCCCCCCCCTGGCGGGTGTAATTTACCCCACGCAGCCCATGCACCAAACTTGGTCCAATGAAAGTACTATGGGTGTACACAATGAAAATATAAAAACTGACACGATATCTGGTTGGGAAAGGGGTTGCCAGATCCCCTCACCCCCCCCCCCCCACCACCACCGCCCATTACACCCCTTCGTGGGTTTAATTTAGCCAACAGCACCCATGGATCAAATTTGGCTGGGGGAAAGTAGGCCCCATTATGGGTGTGCAAAAAATAAAGATAAAAGCTGACAAAATATCTCACAAAGAGTAATCAAACATATCCCCTACCTTTGCTACCCCCCCCCCATTTTTTAGTGTGAAGGGCCTATACGGTTTGGAGAGGTATGAATGAGTGTGTCATAAAAAGTAATAAATGGAACTACTTGAATTAAGATGAAGTTATGACAACAGAAGCATTGTGTGTGACATATATCCACATGCCCCATCCCACTCCCTCCCCCAAAAGAATGGAGTTATCGATATCTACACTAGAAACATACTCAGACAGTGCAGACCTTTGCCAAGCAGCTCATTTCCACCCATCCACACAATCCCATGCTAAAAACTGCCAAATTTCCCATATAAAAGCCTTTTGCTTTTAAATGCCATCAACTTCCAGCTGTGTGGTAGTGCATTATTAGAGCACATGCCTTTACCTTTAGTGTGCATGTATGCAAACCTCAAATTCATGCAGCTTGAACTCCCAATTCCATTGATCTTATCTGCCGTAAGATAAAAATCATCAAAATTTCATAAAGATTCCCGGATCACTACCAAAATTTATATTTATCATCTGTTTTTAAAATGTAATTGTGTTATTATCATCTTTTCATACAAGTTTCATCCAATTATGTTCTCAACCTTTCAAGTTGTTTTGCATACAAACAATAATGCAGACAATACTATATATAAGTAACATAAAACCTCAAGTGGCAGAAATAATCACAACTGTATCCAACATCCTACAGTTCAACTGTGTTACCATGCATGTGGAGCAAGCTCATGTACAACAGTACAAGAAACTGTATACCTGTGATACAAAATTGTACATGCAGTGGGTGCATAGGCCATAGTGTGGTTAATTGCATGCATATATTTGTATGTTGTATACATTTTACTTGTTGCATGCAATTATACATTTCGAAGATTGGCAACATGTGTATCATCAGTCTGCAAACAATAAAAAGGCGGTGTTTTCCTGACCTTGGTAAGTGAACTGATGGGCTTTCCTATTGTAGGTACTATACTGGTAGGCCCCTATGACAGTAGTACATGTATTTCATCACTGGATGACAATTGGTGTCAGTAACAGAGCAAACAAAGAAAGGTCAAGAGTCTAGATCTTGGACTAGATCTAAGTCTCAAATATGCTATGATATGGCTAGTTATCTAACGTTAGACCTATATTTCCTATACATGCTATAGCTTGTAGAGTATACCTAGTACTATTTGGGGAAACCAAATGAACTGGAACAGGGGATGGATTTATATCAGCGAGATGTAGTGTATCATGAGTCATAACTGAAAAACCAATAAATAGAACATCAATGTTCTCAGCCTATATAGGTTAAAGTGTCAAAGGTGTGCATTGCTTTAAATTTGCATAGAACACTTAAACCCTGAATTTGTTAAAGTCACTGCACTTCCTATCATTCATAGCTAGAGTCAAAAAGGCAAAATACTACATTTCAATTTCTCTATCTAATAGACAACTTTGACTTTAGGATTAGAAATAGCCTTATTAATAGCTATATGTGTAAAGTGTTGAAGATGCAGATGTTTCAGTGAATGAATACTTGCAGAATTGGGTGTGAAGATTAGGCAAATAATCTGAAACTCTCTTTTAATATAGCAAAAGAAATAACAAACTATCCCTGTGTTGTAGCCTCTCCCAGAAGAGGCTGCAGTGCCAGTGTGGTGCATGTAGTAGTCTTTGTGCAGACTCATTGACAACCAACAGAGGTTTATACCTGTAAACTATGAGAGCTGCACAAGGTATAGAAAACAAACAACTGAAGTGAAAGCAAGCTTATATGTACTTTCGCCTCATACATCAGTGTAAACAAACTCAGAGTTGAGCATAAATACTGTAGCAATGCACAATTATAGCTTTGGTTCTAACAGAGGTGTAAGTTAATGACCTTTGGTACAGATTCCTATATTTTTGCAGGTATTTAAAATATTATCTTACTACCAATGGTTTTGATTTGCAATTTAAGCAATTTGAGGCTTCATTTGGTCACAGCTCTTCATTAAGGCTCTCTGTCCATGTTTCTAGCATGGTAGACATGCTGCATGTACTGTTAGACTGTTATTGACATCACAATATTTGCAACTTTAGTCAGGCAGTTTGTTATTTCTTTTGCTATATTCAAAGAGAGTTTCAGATTATTTGCCTAATCTTCATACCCAATTCTGCAAGTATTCATTCACTGGAACATCTGCATCTTCAACACTTATGATACATATAGCTATTAATAAGGCTATTTCTAATCCTAAAGTCAAAGTTGTCTATTAGATAGAGAAATTGAAATGTAGTATAATTCTGCCTTTTTGACTCTAGCTATGAATGATAGGAAGTGCAGTGACTTTAACAAATTCAGGGTTTAAATGTTCTATGCAAATTTAAAGCAATGCACACTTTTGACACTTAAACCTATATAGGCTGAGAACATTGATGTTCTATTTATTGGTTTTTCAGTTATGACTCATGATACACTACATCTCGCTGATAATCCATCCCCTGTTCCAGTTCATTTTGGTTTCGCCAAATAGTACTAGGTACTCTACAAGCTATAGCATGTATAGGAAATATAGGTCTAACGTTAGATATCTAGCCATATCATAGCATATTTGAGACTTAGATCTAGTCCAAGATCTAGACTCTTGACCTTTCTTTGTTTGCTCTGTTACTGACACCAATTGTCATCCAGTGATGAAATACATGTACTACTGTCATAGGGGCCTACCAGTATAGTACCTACAATAGGAAAGCCCAGTTCACTTACCAAGGTCAGGAAAACACCGCCTTTTTATTGTTTGCAGACTGATGATACACATGTTGCCAATCTTCGAAATGTATAATTGCATGCAACAAGTAAAATGTATACAACATACAAATATATGCATGCAATTAACCACACTATGGCCTATGCACCCACTGCATGTACAATTTTGTATCACAGGTATACAGTTTCTTGTACTGTTGTACATGAGCTTGCTCCACATGCATGGTAACACAGTTGAACTGTAGGATGTTGGATACAGTTGTGATTATTTCTGCCACTTGAGGTTTTATGTTACTTTATTTAGTATTGTCTGCATTACAGTATTGTTTGTATGCAAAACAACTTGAAAGGTTGAGAACACATTTGGATGAAACTTGTATAAAAAGATGATAATAACACAATTACATTTTAAAAACAGATGATAAATATAAATTTTGGTAGTGATCCGGGAATCTTTATGAAATTTTGATGATTTTTATCTTACGGCAGATAAGATCAATGGAATTGGGAGTTCAAGCTGCATGAATTTGAGGTTTGTATACATGCACACTATAAGGTAAAGGCATGTGCTCAAGGTATAATGCACTACCACACAGCTGGAAGTTGATGGCATTTAAAAGCAAAAGGCTTTTATATGGGAAATTTGGCAGTTTTTATCATGACTTGTGTGGATGGGTGGAAATGAGCTGCTAGGCAAAGGTCTGCACTGTCTGAGTATGTTTCTAGTGTGGATATCGATAACTCCATTCTTTTGGGGGAGGGAGTGGGATGGGGCATGTGGATATATGTCACACACAATGCTTCTGTTGTCATAACTTCATCTTAATTCAAGAAGTTCCATTACTTTTTATGACACACTCATTTATACCTCTCCAAACCGTATAGGCCCTTCACCCTAAAAAATGGGGGGGGGGGGTAGCAAAGGTAGGGGATATGTTTGATTACTCTTTGTGAGATATTTTGTCAGCTTTTATCTTTATTTTTTGCACACCCATAATGGGGCCTACTTTCCCCCAGCCAAATTTGAACCATGGGTGCTGTTGGCTAAATTAAACCCACGAAGGGGTGTAATGGGCGGTGGTGGGGGGGGGGGGGGGGGTGAGGGGATCTGGCAACCCCTTTCCCAACCAGATGTGTCAGTTTTTATATTTTCATTGTGTACATGCACCCATAATACTTTCATTGGACCAAGTTTGGTGCATGGGCTGCGTGGGGTAAATTACACCCGCCAGGGGGGGCCCAGGGGGGGAGGGTCTGGCAACCCCTTTCCCGACCAGATATTTTGTCAGTTTTTATATTTTTATTATGTACACCCCTAGGCCATTCTTTTAGACCAGGTTTGGTCCATGGGCTCCATGGGGTAAATTACACCCGCCGGGGGCCATTTTTTTTTGGGGGGGGGGGTCCCTGGGGGACGACCCCGCCCTCAGGTATCAGGCTGACGCCCAGTTTTGTAATGAGGGGGGTGGCCCCAGTAACTTTGAGGGGTCAAACCTTTTGGGCTTGATGGGGTAAATTGACCAGCAGCCAGCTCCTGGTCTATCTGGAAAAGACGCCATAAAATCCAGTTGTTGTTATCATTACTATAATTATTATTATTATTATTATTGTGATTATGATTATTATCATTACGTTGCTTAATATAAAAACGCGAGAGTTAACCCCCCCCCCCCCTCCCTGCAACCTCCCCCTAGGGCGCGCGCGGTATGTAATTTGCACGCTTCGCGTGCTCATCCTTACCGCCCCCCTGAAATGAAATCCTACCTACGCCATTGGAGGGTTTTGATATTTTCTCAGTACTTCACCATGGATAACCCACTCCATAACTGACGATACTTGTCAGCTGAAATCTCTTAAAATATGTTAGCGATAAATCCTTAAAGAAATGAAAAAGTATATTTTTATCAAATATTTATATATAATACTAATATTTATTATTTTCTTCTTCTTTGTATATGGAACAGGAAGAACTGGACAAGGTTGCTAAGGAATGGAACGCTCATAGAATCAGCCAATCAAGGAACCAGTGTGGACCATTTGGTCGCCCCAACGTGATGTACAGGACACCCCAGGTGTATGGAACACAGGATTTTCTTGTCCCGTTGGAAAACGATGAGGTTGAAGTATGCGAGGAAGAATGTACTTTCAAAAGTCAGTACCCTTGTGACAGAGACATATTTGACCTTTGCTCGATCCTGATGACTGAAGAACAACTACCTGTACCGCAGAATAGCGAAGAAGGACTGAACCTATATCATACTTTGAGAATGCACTTGCTGAGGATGATTTAATCAGAGTATTTTGCATTAATTGCATGTGTATTTTGATATTAGATGAAAAACACAAGTAGATATTTTTCTACAGTGCTTGGATCAGCAACCAAGACTTATTCATATCTTTCCCCATAATGACATCTTTTCTCTCTTCAAAGAAGACTAGAAGACTGAAGCGTCTGATCCGGTTATTTTTAATTCACATATTCACCACATTGCTTAAAATGATCTGCATATAAACACAACAAAAAAGTTTTTACCCCCTAAGGAAAGTGACATAACTTTTTAACGGGGAAGTGTCAAGTAACAAAATTTGCAGGTGATATTAATCAACTATATTGTTATCGTATGTGTAAAAATCAGCATAATCCTATATTCATGAATGAACAATGGTCAAGAAAAAATGTCACTTTTTAAAAGTCACAAGGGTATTTTTACGAGCACCATATGTACCAAAAATTATTAAAATTATGGTTCTCGTGTACAATAAAAGTAAAAATTTTGCTTTTATACCAATCTTCAGACTCCTATTCATCTGACCATTAGTTTTGCGCATGGATGGACATATTTTCAAGGAAAGCAACTCTTTTTAACGCCTTTTGGTGGGTTAAGCTTGATTTTCGTGAAAATATTGGGAAGTGCATTTTTCGCCAAAAAAAAGAGGCAATTTTGCAATCGGATCGTAAAAAGTGCCTAGATTAGTAGGATAGAGTGTGATAATTGATAACATAACAAAAAGACACTAATACACATCCATCCAAGTATAGGTTTTACCCATTATTTGTTCAGTTTTTATCCCCAAAATGGATTCATATGTGATTTTAAAAAAGTGGTATTTTTTTGTTTCATGTGTGACCATTCAGGCGTTACAATTAAAATCATGCTCATTTTTGCACACATGCTTGGAGAAGAGTTTATTAAGACTATCTGCAAATTTTGTTACTAAACACCGTTCAAAAGTTATGCTACTTTCATTTGGGGGTAAACATTTTTTGTTGTGTTTAGTATTATCCATATTTCTATTTCTTCATGAATAACAGAGGGTAGCAATAAGTGTTCCTATATTTGTATAAAGGACTTTATAATAACTTTGATAAAAAGTGATATCATATCACAATGCCAAACTGATGCTTACGTTTTTTACGGTAATGCTATTTGTTCATTATCCTGAGTTCTTGAATTAATTTCTTTCAAAGGCTACTATCTTACAATAAAAATATACTTTACTGAGACGGGAGTGTTCTTGTTTATTCGGTGTTAAATATGAACGACAGTTAATGACATAACAAGCTGAATGAAAATGTTTTATTTGAAGTGTTTTGATTGTGGCAAGTTCATGTACATATGCTTATATTTGAGTCCTCATATCTCACCCAAACTTATATAAGACAGTCCCGGAGAAATATTATTAATTGTTTTTTATTTTTCTGCTTTAAATACATGTGTATACAATGGAAACTCAGTATAACGAGGTGCTAGGGACCATCAAAAATACATGTACCTTGTTATAGCAGTAATCTAGTTTATATAGCAGGTTTATTAAACAATAAGTTATAGAGAGCTGGGACCGAATTTTTACATCTTTTTTATCAGGAGTTTTGTTATATCAGATCTCTTTTTACCGAGTTTCCACTGTATAAACTACATGTAGATGTTTTATGAACACATTTTACCGCTTACACTAATATTGTGGGAAATGGTTGGTACAACCCTACTGAAACAACAAAGGACACTAAAAGATGGTAATGACTTGTTGAGGATGAATCATGTCCTTTAATCTTATGAGTGTTGCTGCTTCTAATTTTCCTTTAAAAGCACTGGTCTTGAATATATACGCCCTGAACAGTAATTGCTACACAAATATTATATGACTATACAATAACGTACGTACATGTAACTTGCATACTGTGTGTCAACTATTTACACACCTTTTTGAGCAATGTAAAATATAATGTAAGGCCCTCATGTTTTTTTTCTGACTGTAAATAACCAAACAATTAAATAACACAGAATAGTCAGACCATGTGTTCACAAAATATCCTCTTCGGGGTTTATAAATGCCTTATAACCATGCTGTTCGAGTGTTTTATTGCTTTCCATTAGCCATATTTATATTTTCAAGACCATACCTTTTAACCTCTATGACATTATATCAGTAAAACTAATTGAATTGCACAGTGTGGATAGACCATGTTACTGTAGCTACACAGCTAACTGTTGCTCAGCCATATCAGATATTTTCAAATCTTTGACCATCATCATATTAAATAAATCCTCGCTCTGATGGTAAAGTATGCAAAGAGTCTGTGTGAAATGATTCTTTATGTGTGTTTGCAAAGTTACCACATAAAAAATTATATCATTACTTTAACAATGGATGACTGGATCATTACACTTTTTTGTATTTTAGATTATTCTTTTGATACTGAGACATTGGCATATAAATCATTAATTTTCAAGATATCCTATTGACAACCCTTCTATGGTTGAATTGTGCACAGTCATACATGTACATTAAAAACTACAGATACATAGGCCTCCGCCTTCTGCGAAAACACTGTACCTGCACGTACACAGAGTTGGCAGCCTATATGGTAATAAAACCTTCCTCTAAAACAACCAATATAACATTAACTATGGCAAACTGTTACAGCCAAAACCTTAGATAAAAATATAAACATCAACACAAACCAAATACGCAACTAGAGTGCTGATTTTAAACAATGGTATGTGCAATCACCATAAGATCAAACCTACGAAACCTTTCAAAAAATACACATCATTCCAAAGCCTTTATTACCAAATCGTATACATAGGCACGTACCATTCTGCTTGAAACATGAAATATAAGACATTGGCATATAAATCATTAATTTTTCAAGATATCCTATTGACAACCCCTCCTATGGTTGAATTGTGCACAGTCATACATGTACATTAAAAACTACAGATACATAGGCCTCCGCCTTCTGCGAAAACACTGTACCTGCACGTACATAGAGTTGGCAGCCTATATGGTAATAAAACCTTCCTCTAAAACAACCAATATAACATTAACTATGGCAAACTGTTACAGCCAAAACCTTAGATAACTAGAAATGTCGCTACGGCGACTGATGCCTCCGCCATAATGCATGATTCTCCCAATAGGTGTATAGTTCAATGTCTTCACAATGTGTGATGACAGTTTTACATAACTGGCAAAATATCGAAATAACAGGTTTATCAGAAATATCTTGAATGTTCACTTTCCACGAACTGGGTTTGCTATAATTGTCTATTAAAGAGTGCAGGTACACATATTTGGGGAATTGGAAATTTTTACTTGACTTCTGACCGACCTTATTAAAAGTTTATGCATTGAGTATGATTTTCAAAATATAAAGAAAGAGTGTAATTACCAGTACAAAATATATATATTTTTTTCATTTAAACCTAACCGTTGACCTTTGACCTTCTGGCTGGAAATTTCCAAGAGAATCTCCATTAAGTAATACATGTACATATATTAAATTTTAAAACTAGTAATGCAATCATTGCATATACTAGTACAGGCGTATATGAGGGAAATACTGTAGTAACATTTTGAGAAGTTGACCTTGACCTTTGACCCCTGACTATTGACCCATGACCCCTAAATTCCCTAGATAATCCCTGCCAGTCAGTACATGCATATGTACCAAGTTCAATGAAGATACATTGAACCATTTGTGAGAAAAGTGATATTGCAACATTTTCACCTAACCTTTGACCTTTTGACCTTTGACCTTATGACATGAAACTCTCTCTGGAGAATCTTTATGCAGTAGTACATGTCTACACTAAGTTTCAAGAAAATAACTGCAGGCATTGCATAGATATGGGGGAAATAGCAACATTTTTAGCATTTGACCTTGACCTTTTGACCTTTGACCTCTTGTCAATGTCACTAAAATCTACTAAACTAATTGTCCTATCATACATCATCCTTGGACCAAGTTTGGTGAAAGCTGCTTCATCCAGTTTTGAGTTATCACGTAAACAGATAAATTTTAGGATTTGACCTTGATCTTTGACCTTTGACCTCTGTCCGATTTCACTGAAAAACTAATCAAGTAATTGTCCCATCATACATCATCCTCCAACAAAGTTTGGTGAAATTTGCTCTATACAGTCTTGAGTTATCGCGTAAACGGATAAATTTCATGATTTAACCTTGACCTTTGACCTTTGACCTTTAGCCGATTTCACCTAAAATCTAATCAAATCATTGCCCCATCATACTTCATACTTGGACCAAGTTTGGTGAAATTCCAGTAAATATTACTCAAGTTATCGCGTAAACGAAAGCGGACGGACGTACGTACAGACGTACGTACGGACGTACGGACGGACGGACGGACAACCCGAAAACATAATGCCTCCGGCACCACTACGTGGCGGAGGCATAAAAATATAAACATCAACACATACCAAATACGCAACTAGAGTGCTGATTTTAAACAATGGTATGTGCAATCACCATAAGATCAAACCTACGAAACCTTTCAAAAAATACACATCATTCCAAAGCCTTTATTACCAAATCGTATACATAGGCACGTACCATTCTGCTTGAAACATGAAATATAAGACATTGGCATATAAATCATTAATTTTTCAAGATATTCTATTGACAACCCCTCCTATGGTTGAATTGTGCATAGTCATACATGTACATTAAAAACTACAGATACATAGGCCTCCGCCTTCTGCGAAAACACTGTACCTGCACGTACATAGAGTTGGCAGCCTATATGGTAATAAAACCTTCCTCTCAAACAACCAATATAACATTAACTATGGCAAACTGTTACAGCCAAAACCTTAGATAAAAATATAAACATCAACACATACCAAATACGCAACTAGAGTGCTGATTTTAAACAATGGTATGTGCAATCACCATAAGATCAAACCTACGAAACCTTTCGAAAAATACACATCATTCCAAAGCCTTTATTACCAAATCGTATACATAGGCACGTACCATTCTGCTTGAAACATGAAATATAAGACATTGGCATATAAATCATTAATTTTTCAAGATATCCTATTGACAACCCCTCCTATGGTTGAATTGTGCACAGTCATGCATGTACATTAAAAACTACAGATACATAGGCCTTCGCCTTCTGCGAAAACACTGTACCTGCACGTACATACAGTTGGCAGCAAAATTATTCAACCCCTTTCACATTTTGGGCATAAAATAGCACTACAAATTGTGCTGTAAAGTATGAAATATTCATAACAAGACATCATAAAACGCAGTGAATTGTATGTCGTATGCAGAGATGCCAACCATTACGTAATATGCATGAGGTCAAAATTAAAATATAAATAGCTCAACTGCTAAACAATAGTGAAAGATGCGTAACAACAATGACCATACTAACATCAATGAACTGGTGATGAAAGCCTTGAATTCATATGGAAATACACATCATGCATATTCCGTAACGGTTGGCATCTCTGCATATGTAAGGGGAACATAATCTTTGTTTTCCACATGCTATCCAATTGAGATCATTCATGGGTGAAAAAATGATATATTTTGCAAACTTATGTACATTTTCTTGGATTTGTGTGATTATTGGAGCGTTACTTGCAAGCCAGCCCTTGAATATAGGCTCATAAGTCATTTTCTTGAAAGCTGACAGGATATTGTATAATTTGATGTCTAATTTCAAATATTTTGGTAGGTATTACTATATTTATAGACATTTTTCAAAGAAAAACTGTTTCATTTTTGTTGCCCCGTTGACTTTTGTACACAGATTATATTTTCATCAAAATTTTATTTTTTATTTCTTCATGAAAGAAATAGAAACAACTGCAGATACTAGAATTGTGTATTAAATTAAAGGGTATTGTCACATCTCTCAGAAAACATACAAAATCATTTGTGATCATTGGTGGTTTGCAAGTTACGCTTCAATAATCACACAAAGGTAAGAAAATATACATTATTTTACATAATGGATCATATTTCTTCATGCATGGGTGATCACAATTACATAACGGGTGGAAAGTAAAGGCAATACATTATCCTTTCTATTGATATACAATGTGATAGGTTTTATGATAACTGGAAAACTGTTTCTTAATTCCAACACAATTTATAGTGTTGATAATGTATAAAACGTGAGGGGGTTGATTAATTTTGCTGCCAACTGTATGTGTTGCCAAGAACCTTGCCATCCCTAACAATTACACCAATACTGAAATAACCCCAAAATGTGTCATATCTATTGGTGTAAATTGACTTCTGTGACCTTTGATTTTGAATCTTGGATCAAAGAATAAAGTTTACCAGTAATATATCATTCCATGATACTTAAAGCAAAGTCCATTTCTGAGGTAGTACTTAGACCCAGTATAAAACTGTAAAACTTTTCATTAAAATGAGCATTGATCTTTTAACTTTGATCCCTATATGGTAATAAAACCTTCCTCTAAAATAACCAATATAACATTAACTATGGCAAACTGTTACAGCCAAAACCTTAGATAAAAATATAAACATCAACACAAACCAAATACGCAACTAGAGTGCTGATTTTAAACAATGGTATGTGCAATCACCATAAGATCAAACCTACGAAACCTTTCGAAAAATACACATCATTCCAAAGCCTTTATTACTAAATCGTATACATACCATTCCCCTTGAAACATGAAATATGAAACAATGGCATATAAATCAATATTTCAAGATATCCTATTGACAACCCCTCCTATGGTTGAATTGTGCACAGTCATACATGTACATTAAAAACTACAGATACATAGGCCTCCGCCATCTGTGAAAACACTGTACCTGCACAAACAATTATGTTGCCAACAGCCTTGCCATTCCTAGCAATTACACCAATACTGAAATAGCCCCCAAACGTGTCATTTTTTTTTTTTTTTGGTGTAAATTGACTTTTGTGACCTTTGACTTTGAATCTTGGATCAAATAATAAAGTTTACCAGTAATTTATCATTCCATGATACTTAGATTAAAGTCCATTTCTGAGGTAATACTTAGACCCAGTATAAACATGTACATATTTTCATTAAAAATGAGCATTGATCTTTTAACTTCGACCCCTAAATGGTAGTAAAACCTTCCTTTAAAATAACCACTATAACATTAACTTTGGCAAACTGTTACAGTCAAAACCCTCAACACAAACCAAATACACAACTAGAGCGCTGATCTTGAACAATGGTATGTTCAATCACCATAAGATGAAACCTACAAAGGCTTTGAAAATACATATCATTCCAAAGCCTTTATTACCATATACATACGATTCTGCTTCTTTCTCAGGTCACACGTAAAATTATAGTCCCCACTTCGTCTCCGAGCACAGAAGAGCTGTCAGATTACCGTGACAAAGGTAAAATAATTGTAACCATAACCCTAAAAAGGAGTCTGATATGAATATACCCTGTTTAATCAACAATGACCATGCAGTCTGATAAAAAAAGTCAATCATATTCAAACCTTATAAAACAAATATTACCCAGTGATAGGTTTTGTGAAACAATAAAAAGAGTATTTCATTCAAGATTATGTGACTCTCTTCCACATTCAACCTAGCAGTTTGTAATTCTGCACAACATTCTTGAGTATAGCTCCTTTCCTTGAAAAGTATTTAAAGAGCATCCATAACCCATAGACCACTATGTAGAATGTGATTAAACTCCTGTCTAAACTCTACGTAGTTATCATAGGTGGATGGCAATTCTATCACGTTACCACAAGTGTGGCCAATGGGCCTCCTCTGGAGACCATCCAAGGAACAGAATGTAACCCTGATATCTGAGTTAGAGAGAATATCTAATCCTGTACAGAACCTAAGAAATCTTCTCAGCATGCCTTGGTTTAGTGACCGCAAGTACTTCTTCAGGTACGTTGATACCGCCTGCTCATTGGGTGAGAGATCCCTTGAGAACTCCAACTTGTCAATCACTTTTTTCGATGTCGGATACAGTGAAGCATATATTTCACTTAAGCTTTCCTGGGTCAGCTCATTCTGAAGGTTTTGAAGGACTGGTCTCATGCAGTCAGCAATGTACATTGGCTTTTGGATGATTTCCTTATGGCCCAACTCTGAAAGGAGGCAGCTGAAGTTTTCGTTTGTTGGTACCTTTCGACAATCATAGCCACTCAGGATGTCAATGAGCTCTTCATTGTCTTCGGGGAAATTGCTAAGTGCTGATTTCACGACTTCCTTTTCTGATTCTGGGAGCAAACTTAGGAAGGCCTCCACCATGTCACCATTACAGAACGTGGATCCCCAGATTGCATTAACCATAAAGTCTTGTGCCAACCTGATGGGAAAGTACTTGTGGTCCAACCAGCCTTTTGTGATGATGCGTCCTAGTGCCTGCCATTCCTTCTCCCCATAATCATGTCTCAAGACAGGTATCCTTGAAGAGTCTCCACTTGTCATCTGTTCATACACCTCGTCCCAAAATTGGGTTATAGCATCCTTATATACTCCGTTACCCTGGCCCTTCTCTAGATCCCCATTTTGTAGAATCATATGGACAACAATATTAGCCTTCAGTATGCTTTCGTCCGAAAAAGCATTCATCATATCTGTTATTAAACAACTTCTTCGAATGAGGAGAACTTCAAATTGTGTTTGGTTAGTTGGAAAGTCATTTGTCTGTTCTTCAACCAGCTCTACATATACAGTTGGCTCATCAGTAATGACTTCAGCCAATATCTGTTCAGCTGGCAATGAGTTAACTGGGTCCCTAATCGTGACATCGAGCTGTTCCTGCACCGGAGTAGAGTGCGATGGCCCAAATGAAATAGTTGGTGAGTCTGCAAGTTCCTTCAATCCCGAAAATAAGGTGCTGGACTTGGTGATGTCATCTTCCAGACAACATACAGATGAAGATGAAGAGTGGGTGCTTGTAGAATGTTCACCAGAATTTAGCGAAATTTCAGGCAAATCAGCTTCACTACTACTTGTATCATATCCATGATCCCTCACATGAACCGTCCTCCTCTTCTTGACCTTTGACTTGCCCTTTGACTTGCCCTTAGATTTGCCATGCTCCTGTACTTTGGACACTGTGCGCAGGTAAAACCTAAGGGTTGGCATTTTTGATCTGCTGTAGAGTTGTCCAACATCTCCTTCAAGAGGCTGCTGTCGAAAGTCCACCAAGGAGCATTCAAAGTTTTCTTTTTCCCCTTTAGCTGAAATGCCATCCGGGAAGAAGAGGTCTTCTACAATTTGTAGCAGTTCAGCAGGCTTGCATAGCTTAGACACAGACAGAGATCTGATGCCTCCTCCGTTCGTCTTACGTACCTGCCTGTATCTGCCTAACATATGATCAAAGTCCATCCATCCGACATCTATTCTTCTGTCCAATCTTTCAGCATTTTTGTTCCCTAGCATTTTATGAGCTCTCCCATAGGAACAACTTGCAGAATCTTCATACCCACTACTATTTTCAGCAACCTCCCTATCTCTTTTCATCCCCAATTTCTGTCTAAGTTTACAAAGAAGCGAGTCTTTTTTGGAAGACTTTGATGAGCTGGTAGACACTTTCTGAGTGCTTTCTTCTGAAAATTTGCGCAGTGCTAGTCTATCCCCCAATAGTGGCACAAACTTCTTGAGCTCATCCTCATCCATCAATAGCAGAATGGAAGCATCAATCTGTAAATAACAAGAAGGTGAGAGAATACATATGAAAAAGAGTTAATTTTTTTTCAGCAAAAAAGAGCACAAGGCTAATTGAGGAAAGGCCAAAACGTAGAAGCATTCCATGTTAACCATGTGCAAAATGAACGTCACTGACAAAGGTGGGCAAGATTTGTCGAGTGCTGTCTTTTATATTTACTTGATTGCTGCATGTATACCGGTTAATAACTACACACTGTCTCAAGAAATGCATTCAAACTATGTATTCAAAGAAACATATTATAAAATTGAAACATCAAACCAGAAATGTCGCTAGGGCGACTGGTATGCCTCCGCAGTATCACATTTTTTCTCCCATAAGGTGCAGTACATACTGCCAATGTGAGACCACAAGTTAATGTAGTGGGCAAATAATCATTATCTGGTGATTATATGCCAAGTTTCAGGACAGTACACGGAGCCACTTTAAACATATGGAAAATGGGTGAAATTTGAGCATTTCACTAGACCTCTGAAATTTGACCTCTGGCCTAGTTCACTCAATATCTAATCAAGTGATTACCCTATCACACTTCATCATTTTGGACCAGGTTTGGGGAAATTTGTTCTTTCCAGTCTTAAGTTATTGCATTGACGGATAAATTTCATGATTTGACTTTGAACTTTGACCTTTGGCCATTACCGATTTCACCCAAAATCTAATCAAGTAATTGCCCCATCATAATTTATACTTGGACCAGGTTTGGTAAAAATCCAGCCAAAACTAGAGCACTCGGCCGGGGGACCCGATCGAGCACATGTATCCCCCGAACCCACCCCCCATACCCCATTTGGATGATTTTTTTAGGCTAAACTGTTGAATAATGTGGCAACTGGGAACCAATGTTTGCACTTTGGGTATTTTTCAGTTGTTGTCACAGAATTTACCTTGTGCCACTACAGGTTATTAGTAGGAGTCTTCAAATACACTGGGTCGTGATCACTGTAGTAGGTGTGTAGTACCCCTGATTGCAGTACAACACAGTCTCTGGTGTATATGTGGTCTAGGAGCTGCTGCCGGACCCACTTCCTACAAGGCGTCTTTGTTTTACCATAATACACCTTCATGCCAAATTTGAAGATGATCTAAGAAGAACTGCAGCCAGCAGAGCGCTCACAAGAAAATCTCTGCGGCGGACGCGGACGCGGCGGCGCAACGAGGCCAAATCCATATTGTCCTCATTTCTTCATAATGCACCATAATGCACCTTCTTGCCAAATTTGAAGAAAATCGGACAAGAAATGTGGCTGATAGAGCACATACAAGAAATGTGATCTGGCATCCAAGTCGGAACACTGAGGGCGCCCTCACCACAAACTGTTGTGTCCTACATGTTGAATGACCACCCATACACCTCCTTTACAAGTCTGAATAAAATCCATTGGGTAATAATCAAGTTATTGCATAAATAAGCACTTTTGCAAATTTTGACCTGAACAGGGTGACCTTTGTCCCTGTAAAAGCAGAACAGTGGGGGCAGCATTACCAATAGGTATAGGTGTGTAGAATTGACTATGACACATTTACATGTACATACCAAATTTGAAAAAAAATCGGTCAAGAAACACAGTCAGGATCGCGCACACAAGCAGACCCTGAAATATTTACCTTTTGGTGTATAGAGACGGAACAAGCGAGGGCGCCACCACTAAAAACAATAGGTGTCTTCATTTCACCATAATGCACCTACATGCCAAATTTGAAGAAAATCGGACAAGAAATGTGGCTGATAGAACACACATAAGAAATGTGATATGGCATCCAAGTCGGAACACTGAGGGCGCCCTCACCACAAACTGTTGTGTCCTACATGTAGAATGACCACCCACACGCCTCCTTAGCAAGTCTAAATAAAATCCATTGAGTAATAATCAAGTTATTGCATAAATAAGCACTTTTCCAAATTCTGACCTGATCAGGGTGACCTTTGACCCTGTAAAAGGTAGAACAGTGGGGGCAGCATTACCAATAGGTATACATGTAGGGCTCACACCCGTAAATACAAGGGAATGCCCCAGGCCCCTTCACAAATTCGTACCAAAGATACCAAAATAAATGAAGAAAAAAATTGATTAAAAATCAATGATGTAGTTTGGCAAAAAACTGAATAGCTGTAGATATTGAGTATGAATTCCTCTACAAGTTGCATTTTGGTTGGAAGATGAAAGATTTTCTGGTGGAATTTGAGGGGACTATATTTCATTGGGTACGTGTACGGAAAATGGGTGATTTTTTGAGTGATAAGAACTCGTAGTCTGGCTTTGCGGACCCCTGGACAGAATTTGAACTGAATTATCCACCCTGAGAATTTGATGGATGAAAGGGTATATCTAACTTATCCAGGTTAGTGAAGCTGAAACACCTCATTTCTCCCAGCTGTTTTACAGAATTTTTTGAAATTTGATTTTTAACACACATCCCTATATGGGGAAATATTTATGGGTGTGAGCCCTATAGGTGTGTAGACTTGACTATGACACATTTACATACCAAATTTGAAAAAAATCGGATAAGAAACATGGCCAGTATTGTGCACAAAAGCAGACCCTGAAAAATTTACCTTTTCATGTATAAAGACGGAACAAGCAAGGGCGCCACCACCAAAAACAATAGGCTTCTTTGTTTTACCATGATACACCTATATGCCAAATTTGAAGATGATCCGAAAAGAACTGCAGCCGGTAGAGCGCTCACAAGAAAATCTCTGCGGCGGAGACGGCGGCACAACGAGGCCAAATCCATAGTATCCTCCGAACTCTGTTCGGGGGATACAATTACTCAAGTTCTCACGTAAACGAATGTGGACGGATGTACGGACGGACGGACGGACGGACGGACAACCCGAAAACATAATGCCTCCGGCACCACTTCGTGGCGGAGGCATAAAAAGCTTTACCTTTATGCTTTACCATTTCCTTAGCTATACCACGGCTTGATATCAGCAGGCACCCGGAACACATGGGCGCCTAAAATTCAGGTCTGGGAGCCCAAAAGTGAACAATTTCAATACAGAGCCCAATACAAGGGGAGCCTGGGATGTCTGGACCTCTAACCAAAAGAGTTAGTGTGGAGCCCTGGCTATACAAATGCAAATGTTTCATGTTTATTTCATGGATAAGATATATCATACCACTCTCATAATAACTGCCCCTATACAAGCCTTAGGACACTATCCCCCCCCCCCCCGGGGGGGGGGCACTTCCATTACAAGGCGGACACCATGCTCGTACAGAAAAGAACATAAAAGGGGTTGTGTTTCACAGATGATGTATGCGCATACAGTGAAAAGGATATCAAACTTGACAAAATCGGGGAAAAGGGTATACTTTTACAACAGCTAATTTACTTGTTTAGAGTGGGAAAAACCTGACAAAATTAATACTTGTTTGGGTATTCTGAGATGAAGTCTAATTACTTGTTTAGGGTCCATTTTGAAAGTTCATGTACGAGCATGGTGTCCAACTTGTAATGACAGTGCCCCCCCCCCCCAACTATTTCAAAAATTGATCTCACCTTTTCTTCTCTCATCCGTTCTATAACACTTCTGTCCATGCCTCTTTCCTCCATAAATGCACACAAATCCATCTTGATAAACCTACAATAAACAACAAAAAAGTGTTAATTAGACATTAATCTAATAATCATGGAGGTGCTTGTAAAAATTAGATGATTATACATGTAGGCCTATGTTGCCAAGTTATTCTACCAAATCACACAGAAATGTGTATTTCGAAATCAAAGTAATATATATGCGAAAGAATGAGATAAGGGAACTGACGTAGCGCTTAATTCCTTTCTTTATTTTATACAAGCTTTCGGCCCCTGGCCTTCATCGACTCTGTACAATCAAGAAATGACAAAAATAGACACCAAATGGATGATAAATGAACACAAACTAAGGTGAACAAGTGTTCTGTGGATGACAGCTGCTATGTCAAAAGAAATTAAGTTCAGATATAGATAAACACAATAATAAACACAAACTAAGGTGAACAA